>NC_080635.1:4368846-4717019 GCF_027579445.1 Ammospiza nelsoni
AGTTCTCTGGCCTATTAATTGTGAAGGGTGCAAAAAACTGTCTTGTCCTTTTCTGGTTGGAAAAGCACAATGTTTATATTGGGTTTTATCTGATGTACAGCTTCAGTTGGTTTTGTTGGATTGGATGATCATTTTTTCCCCTGCATATCTTTCTTTTTAACTGTTTCAGGGTACCCAAAGTGTCAGCACAGTTCTGTTCAGGTGTCCTTTCCCTGGTGTGTCCCATGTGCCTTAAAATGCCAGCAGGACTGAAAATAAAACTGTGACCCATAAATGAAAACTAAAACTGTCATGTAATGCCATCTTGTCAAGATACAAAAATTTACTTTTAGTAAGGCAATTTATTCTCTGCAGAGTTCTCTGCCTGATTATTTCAGAACTTTTTTGTTGCCTTCAATGGGAAGGAAGCGAGGCTATGCCATGAATATACTTTGGGTGCCTATTTTGATTTAATCTTGTATATTTGCTAGATGATGGGTGTGGAGGAGAGTCAGAGCATGTAATTATGATGTGTTAATTAGTGCCCTAAAGCTATATTTAATTAAACCTTTAATAGCAACAGATTACAAATATACTTGGGAAATAAATTGCTCTTTGTGCAGCAGGGCCGTTGTGGTGCAGCCGGGCTACAGACGCGCAGCCTGACAGCTTGCACCATCCAACGCTGATCTTTCTGTGGGGAAAGATAAGAACAGGGGAGCGAAGGGCAAAGTGTCAGTGGCACCATTTGAGCAGCTGGATCCATTCTGTCTGGCTCCTGCCAAACAGCCTAATAAAGCTTTTAGCACTGTGCTGTCTGTGACAGTGGGACTTGGTCCCATTTATTCTCACAGCTTTACTGGGAGAGTAGCAGGAATACCCTTCAATAGTCCTGCAGATAAAACCCCACAGAGAGCATGGAACAGGAGCTGCTTTAAATGGGTTGTTTGCAGTCTATTGTAGCACGTGTTCCCTACCCAAGGATGTGTAACACACAGCCCAAATGGCATGGCACTGAAGTTCTGCATGGGATTGAAAGTATGAAACTGTGTCTGTAATTTCCATTTATTCTCTGGCTTCTGTTGAACTATTTGACCCTTTACAAGCGCCTTTGTCTCTTTTCTTCCATGTGTCCCCTTTGTAATTCTCAGTATAGTTCAGGATGGCACAAAGAAAATGTGCCAAGCTGAGCAGAAGTCCATTCCTAAGACCTGTCAAAAACATTTTCTCAGCTTTGCTGCACTTCAAAGCACCAATGTTATCCTGTCCTAAGGTTTGCTTCCTTGCTTAGCAGTAGTTCAGAAATTCAATATGCCATTTCCTTATGCATTGTGATTTATTTCACAAAAAAAGCTTCTTTTTTGTGATGATGCTAGTTAGGAACCCAAATTTGGTTTGGTTTCCCAAAGTACAAATATTGTTAGAGGTTTCTGAGTTATGGTACTGCTAGAAACACATCTCAAAGACTTTCATCCCACTCAGCTGGGACTCTGAGTTCTGTGAAATTGCAATGTGCAAGGTCCTGAAGGAATGGGCAGAGCTGGAACTCCTGTTCATGGTGGGGTATCCCACTGTGCTGATCCAAAATCCTAATCAAACAAAAAGGCAAAGGTGGACGTGTAGCCAGTGAATATTTAGGCAGAATTAAAAATGAACCTGTGGCAGTAAAACCCCTCAGATCCTGTGGAAAGTGCTGCTGCTGCTCACTGAGCACACTTGGGAGAAAAAGCTTCTGGGACTTTTGGAGCCACTGGCAGAGGCCTCCCAGTCACTGCTGGAGATGTTGGAGCACATTATCCCATGGACAAAGGGAGCCCTCAGCTCAGCCAGACAGACCTGTGCTCCAGATCAACAGAACAATCAAACAGAGAATTAATAATTGGCAGTGAGCTGAGAGAGAGGGAGAACTGCCCTGCTTTGCCTATGCAAAGGCAGCACCTCCCTGTGTGTACCTGCACTGTGGGAAACTGCTCAGCAAACCCACACTGGGCTTTCTCCTGTCCACGCCTGTGCTGCCACGCTGTGCAAATCTTTACATTCCCACTTGTTTACTCTGTGCATTTCCCTTCTCTTCGGTTACCTCCCCAAATAATTAAACAGATAAACAGTTTATTTCCTGCAAAGATCTGTTGGCCAGTAAGTTTATTTCCAGCTTTGCTATTGACCAGAGTTGTTACTGCTGCAAATTGTGTTTCTATCTCATGGTACAGTTTGGTTTTCTTACTCGGTGTTTACAAAGGTACTGCTGCTGAATATTTGGTATCTTTCTGGTTAAATGAAGTTTTCCTCTGTCAGGCTTTCAAGTCAACAGATGCTAGCAAGGCAGGCTGAGTGGTCTAAGCTAAAAGAAGATTTTGTCCCCAAAGCTGCAGTCTGGGGAAACCTCCAGTAAATTCCTGGTGCCCATATGCTGTTATCCAGAACAACATGTGGTGTCCTGCTGTCCTTCCCAGGGAAGCAGTGTTTGGGAGGGTGAGCTCTGTCTGCCACCAGGATGGATAAATTCATTTTTGCAGGGCTTTGTACACAGCTATTGCTGTTACTTCCAGGCTCTAGTTTTTGTGTAGAATGAACTGATCTTGAGATTTCCAGGGGGGAAAAAAGCATCAGAGGAGAGAAAATCAGTCTTTGTTCCACTGGATGCTCTGTAAGGGAAGATGTGCAAATGCCTCTGGATTTCTTTCTGGCTGCAGTTCCAGCACACAGCACCTGCTGCTGGCTGTGTCCCCACTCAGCCCTTTGCTCCCTGATGGCACTGCAGTAAAACCTCAGAATGTTTACAGTGCTGCCATAGTGTTCCTGTCTCACACATGCAGCAGGTCTGGCCTTCAGTTTCACAATTTCCTCATCCACTGAAGGTTTTTCATTTGCATTTACTGAGCAGAGATCTCCCAGCTCCTCCTTAAAGCCTCTCTGCTGAGGCCCCACCATTTTCTGTTAGGTAATTGAGGTTATTGTAACACATTACTTGAGGGGCATACAAGAGAAGAGACTTCATCTGATATTCCAAAATAAATGCTGACACAGTTTTTCAGTTAAAAAAAGTTTGTCAGAATATTTTAGAAACTAACATTTAGATGCTAATATTTCTAGACTAACAGGAATAGAAATCAGAATTAATGAGTTCTCTGCAGGTACATCTGTCACATATTTAATGATGTGAGGCATATTTCATGCTCACAGCACTCTGCCAGCATTATACAGCCCTTGTAATGCTCCCTGCAGTAAATACCAACCTTGCTTTGCTGCTAGGGGAAATGAAACTCAGTTCCAGCCTGTAAGAGTGTCCCCCCCTGGTGTCAGTGGCTGTGGGCATCCCTTGGGCTGGCTGTGGGGCTGGGGGATTGTCCATGAGGGCACATTCCTGGTCTGGGCCCTGTGCACAGCCTGGGGCTCTGCATCTCTGGGGTCCTTTGCTGCTCCCTGTGACCCCCAGAGATGTTCAAAGTCTCTTTTCCCAGTCTGGCACTTGAAGAATGAGTCAGGGATCTTCAATTCTCAGTCTCAAGGTTGTTCATTGTTCCTTATCTATGAAAGATGTTCTCCTGCCCTGCCAAAGTCCATCCAGCAGGGCAGTTCTGGCACTCTGCCTGCCCTAGGGGAGGTGTTGTGTCTGTAGACTAAAAACTGTGTGTACAATGTTTGCAATCACTTCCCAATACCCATCACCTGTGTTAGACAGCGAGCCTCTACTCTAGACCAATCCAAAAGTGCCAACATCATATAAATTTCATGTTTTTCTTTGGTGATTTGTGTCTGGCCGGAGATAGCTCCGGGATGCCACTTGCTCGGTTTCTCGGCTGTTTAGGCTTGTAAGTTTTCTGTGCTGTCTAGGTGGCCTGGAAAGGCCCAGGGATGGCCTTGAAGAGCCTGGCGCTTCAAAGGACGAGGAGAGACTTCTGATCTTGTCTCGGTCTCGGTGTTTATTAATTGTTTATCTAAAAGATTTTCTTTCAGCCCGACAGAGGTCTGCACAGCAAGTCAGCCATGGGCACACTGCGAGCCCCCGGGCGGTCACTTATCTTTATACCCGAAGTTACGTGTACAATATTTATCATTTTTCTCCAATACCTTCTACCCTTATTAACCGGTGCACTTCTAGTAATAACCAATCCCAAAGTGCCACCATCACCACAGAAGATGGAGGCCAAGAAGAAGAAGAAGAAGAGCAGGACACGCCCCAATTCCTCCATCTTACTTCTTTAGACCCCCCTGTACCAAAATCCTAAACCCTGTGTTTTACACTTTAACTAACTTATCCCTTCACCATTCACCCAGTGAAACCTTCCCAGTCCTCATACAGGCGTCGTCTCCTGTGTCGGATCAAAGTCCAGCCACCAGACACTTCTGGCATCATTCCAGGACTCCCGAGCCCCCCAAGGGTGGTCTCGGCCTCTCTGCACCTCCATCCTGAGGTGCTGAGATCCCACAACATCACAGCATAAGATGGAGGCCAAGAAGAAGATGGAGAAAGGCTTCCACCCAGATCCCTCCATCTTGCCTCCTGAACCCCCATTCCAGAAACCCAAAATCTGCCTTTTCACCCTGTGATAACTTCACTGTTATTCTACTTGAACTGTTGTGGCTTGCTGATGTTCATACAAGGTTGGTAATTTGCTCCACGGGTCATAATCAAAGCCTGAGGTGTTTTGGGCTCTGTGCCAGGGCTCTGAGCCCCCTGGCAGGGTCCTGGGCAGCCAGAGGGGTGTCCTGGGTTCCCAATGCATCTCTGGGGTGCAGCAGCTGCTCAAGCCCCAGCCACAGACAGGCAGCTCTTTCCAAACATCCCTGTTGAGCTGCTCAAGGCTTCTGGGACAGAGACAAATGCTGAATAAATATCTTTGCTTGCAGAACAAAGTTTAACCTGGAACAACACTGTCAGGTTTCCAGTGGGTGGTAATTAAGGGACTGATTTGTCTCTGTTACCATTCTGCCCTGTGTAAAATTACAATAATAATTGTTCCTATCTTAGGAGAAACTGGAAGGTGCAATATTTCTCCAGTGTTGATTTAATAGAAATATGTCTTAATCTTTCTTATGATAGAGTAAGAGTCCCAAGCTAACGTGCACTGCTGTCCTTGAGAGTGCACATTCACTGGCAGAGGCACCCTCTGCTTTTGGCAAACTGTGTTCATTCCAAAGAAACTGGGAGACACTGGGCTCTTCCAGCCTTTCCATCATTTCCAATATGGCCACAAAAAAATTGCATTTAACCTGAAGTTTCTGAAAGAGTTGACTCATAATTGGAATTTTGTTTCAAATTTGCTGCTTTTTTCCCATTTGGCTCACTCTCATTTTTAGTCCCCAGCAGTACAACTGCTATGACCATTAGTAGTTTTGGAGGTAAAAGTTGAACATAAGGAACACAGGCATTATAGTTTCAGCAGCTGCTGCAGTTCTGCCTGAGATATTGGTGTTGGCAAGCATTGAATTCACTTCCCCAAAGCAGAAAAGCCACTCCCGATTGCTTTGAGCATGGCCCTGGGAGATGTTCATGTTTCTTTTTGTGCTGCCTTATTTCAGGACAGACATTTTCAGGCACAGAGGGGGACCTAAAAGAGAAGTTTTATTTTGAATTTTAACTTCTCTCTTATCTAGGGGCTGTTTGAAGGTCTGTGGGAATCCCATTAAAAGCTTAATTTCTGAAGTTCAATTCTAATTCTGAATTTCCCCTGGGCTAAAAACAAGCAGGATTTTTTTCCACCTGGATGTCTGGTGTATATTGTGTCTTTGCCATCACTCTTGGTGGCATTGGCTGAACAGAAAACCTTTCATTTTGTCCATTAAGGGAATCTCCATTTACCCTGTGTGATAAAAACTTTTCTCATGAACATCATGTGCCTTATAATGTAGTTCTTGAACTGTAGATGAGAAATTATTCCTTGTCCTGGGAAATGGAGACTGCACTACATGGAGATATTGGGGTTTCCAGAAGCATCTCCTGCTGCACAGGAGTTCTGAGGTTCCCTGTCACAGTGACACACCTGTGTCATCTCTGTGCTGATGCTGTTTTCCCTTTCTGGTGCATCACAGCATCTCTTGTTTTGTGCCTGTGCTTTCAGATTGGTCTCTTCCTGCAGACCAGACTCCAGCCCAAGGGACCTCTTTGCACATGGATCATCTTGGCTGCTGCCCAGGAGCTTCCCAAGAATATGTTAGTGACCAAAATTCAAAATTACCCAGCAGCACCCATTATTGGTTCCCTCACAAGGGCTTCTCAAGAATATCTTCTTTTTAAGGGTGTACAAATAAGAGTTGTTGGTAAGAGCTGCTGATGCCTCACCACTGTTAGTGACCCTGGACTAAAGAAACCAGTGTACTTCTGTTGAGGTTCTTTTGCTTTATTATTGAGCTGTAAGATCTGGAAGGACTGCTTTAAAAAATGAATAAAAATCCAGGGTGCTGGAATCCTGGCAGGACAGTCCTGAGGACTGCAGGCTGAATGCATGGCTTTAACAAGTGCCAGTCTGCACTGGAAATGGCAGTGTGGCCTCCAGGGATCCAACCTGACCCTGAACTGGACTGTCCAGAAAAGGGAAAATTAGCCCATGGCTGACTCTCCTCGGGATTGCTGCAGCCAGGGAACTTCCAGTCTCAGTCAAACAAGCTGGGCTTGCTTAAAACTCGTTTTTGTTTCTGTGAGTTGTGTCTCAGGCTTCAGTAAAGATCCATCCAGTTCTGGTTTTCCTACTTCAGTCTAGAGAAAACACTCTGTGTGCTACAGGAGAAGCTTTATCAGTTGTGAATAACAAATGCTAGGTGGGGCAGGAATTTGTGTAGAAAGTCTTTAGGGCTGCACAAGCATCAGCAACTGGGCAAGGAAGGATGCTGAAGTGGAAGGGGATCATGTCTTGGGTCCTTTCTCCATCTAAAAGTGATGTTCAAACTGCATCAAAATACCAATAACTCTGCTCTGATACTACTGAAACAAATTCCTGGGAATGATGTGTGAGAAAAAAGGATGGGTTTAATTATTTTGCTGTAATCTGTGAAGTTTAATTAGGTATCCAGTTTTAAATCCAGTTATGTTTGCATGTGGCTTTAGTACCTCTCTTAATTCAAGAGGCCATGTGACCCTGTTATTCTCACAGACTGCCCTCTAAAAGGCCTGTGAAGTTGAAATGCCCATCAGAAATATTCATTACTTTTCTCTGTGACCTTCTTTATTTTACTTCTGAAAATTTGTTAACTAACAATCTACAAAATGTGAGCTTCACTTAATAAGACAGAAAAATAGACAAACTTGAGTCAGCCAAACTAGCTGTTCCTTGCTTTTTGTCAGAGCTGAACCTCAGGGAGCTCTCAGAAGAGGCCTTTCCTGCCCTCTTACTTTACTGAAGAAATGTTGTACCTTGTATATAATTCCAATTTGTGAGGATTTCAGTTGCAGAGAGAGTGAACTGAACTGTCCCATGTTCAGCCCTCTGTGCTGTTCCTGGTCCCAGTTTGTGTCATTTTGGGCCTCTCCAGGGTCACTTGCACACTGGTCATTGCCTCAGCATCTCCTTGCAGTGCAGTGTGAATGGTCTGAGCTGGGACCCAGCCTGTGAAGCCCCAAGCAGGGGCTGTGCTGTCCTGCCCTGCAGTTCATGTTTCCCTCTGAGCCAGCTCCAACAGCTTCAGCAGCTATGCATGGTAAAGGCTTCCACAGACCTGGGCTTCTCATGGAAAGGGAGATGGAAAGGCAGAGTCTAAAGAAATCCAGCTTGGTCAGTATCAGCTGTGCTCATTTTAGCTGGAATTAAAGGTTTGCAGCCTGTGCATGCTTGGGAACACCATGGACAGTTGTTCCTCCAGTTTTGGTTGCTGCTGTTTTGTATGCCCACCTTTTGGGTGAAAGGAATGAGTCCCTTCCAAAGTGGCAAGAGCCACGTGTGGATGTGTGGGCCTGGCCACTGTTTAACTGCTTTGGATGGATGTTTGTGACAGCCCCAGCTCGAACCAAACTCCCACCACCCTTTTGATTCCACTAGGACTTGATTCTGGGAATCACATCTGCATATCTGTGCTACCAACTCCCTGTGGCAGCCAGGTACACAAGCACCCGCTGCACAGATCGATAGTGCAGCAGTGTTCAAGTGCAGCTTTCCCCTCTGAATTCCTCTGTCTCCTATTGACACCTCTCTGTATTCTATATTTCATAATTGGGCAGCTCATGCATAAAGGATCCTTATTGATCAGCCACGATGTGAAGAAGTGCTGTTCAAAGCTGGCATGGAGTTCAGCAGGAGTCAAATCAAGGACAGGGCTGGCAAGTGTTCAGGCTCAGGCACCACAGTGCTGAAATCTGCATTTATTCTAATCTGTTCAGATACGATTTCTGCAATGCAGCCAGTGGCTAAGGCTGACCTTAAACCCAAAGAATCCTTGGCTGTTGGTCTGTTTCCAAAGGCTTAATCCCTTTTGGTCTTGAGTTTCTTTTGTTCCTCCTTGTGCCTCCACAGAGTTTAATGGTATTTCTATGGCTGTGCTAGTTTTCCTGAAGCAGTCCTGCAAATTACTTATGGATTATTGGTATTTTTGCACTTTCTTTTTGAAGTAATAATTTCCCTTAATCCTACTTCCACAGCAGTGTTTCAGCTGGCATGCAAGCACGCTGGGAATTGCATCAGGGCTGCTCTGTGAGTGCAGAGGCAGGAGCCAGTGTGGTGCAAGGCACTGCTCCAAAGAGCCTGAGCTGAGCACTCTGCTTTGCTGCCTTGGTTAAACTCCAGCCCTGCCACAGCACAGCTCAGCAGCTCGGAGAGGGTGGCGTGCTGTGTTACAAGTGTTATGGTGGAAACAAAGAGGGACAAGTAAGAACCAAGCTGTGCTGCCCCAGGTCCCCATCTGTGATATCTCTAGGTAACCTGGCAATGCTTTATTTTATTGTAATAGAAGTCTTTAATAGGCAGAATCAGCTCTGTGGCTATGCAGGCAAGAGATTTCATCCCCTTTTGCTCACTTTCTGCACAACATCCTTGTGTCAGTGTGGAGAGAGTAGCTGCCTTCTGCTCTGGGGAGGAGTGACCATGGGCAGGTTCCTGGGCTCATTTTCAGTGCCTGCATCTCCCAGCACCTGGTTCAGCAGTTGGGATCAAAGTCCTGCAGGGGGGCAGTGCTTGCACTGTCTGATTACACACAGAGCTGTAAAAGATTGTGGATCTCTAGAAATTTAGGGCTTCAAATTCAAGAAACCCTACAAGGTACATCTGAGCTAGGATTCTTCTGAGGGAGGTGATGCTCCCCCTCTACTCTGTTCTTGTGAGACCCCACCTGGAATATTGTATATGGTTCTGGTGCCCCCAATGTGAGAAGGACATGGAACTGCTGGAGAAATCCCAAAGTTGACCGGAGTCCACAAAGGGCACTGGAGCACCTCACCTGTGGAGACCTCCCAGCACCCTCAGGATCTGCAGGGGCCTACAAGGAAAATAGAGTGGGACTCTTCACCAGGATCTGGAGTGACAGGATGAGGGGGAATGGCTTCAAACTGAAAGAGCTGAAATTTAGATACACAGAAGGAATTCTTCTCTGGGAGGGTGCAGAGGCCCTGGCACAGGTTGCCAGAGAAGCTGTGGCTGCCCCATCCCTGGCAGTGTGCAAGGCCAGCTTGGCCAGGGCTTGGAGCAGCCTGGGATGGTGGAATGTGTCCCTGCCCATGGCAGGGGGTAGAACAAGATCTCTAAGATCCCTTCCAAACCAAACCATTCTGTGATTCTCTATTATTCTAATATTTCTATATTTATTTCAGGAACAACAAGATGCACCTTACCATTTACATGCTCTTCCAGATAACAAACAAAACAACCCTAAACCCAACCCTCTAAATACTCTAGGAATTTATTTTTTATTATCACCATGACAGTGTGTTTTTCCCTTTGACTTATTTCCTGGAAACAGCTGAATCATTCCTTGCTCAAAAGCTTGCCAAAATTTGCAGCCAGTGGCATGGAAAATTTTGACCCAGAGGTTTGTAAAAAGCTCAAGTCAGATTGTTTTAATGGGGAGCGGCAGGAATGTTCAGAGTGTGGAAATCTGGGAGCCCAGAGTGTAATCCACATACATGTAAACAGAAGTGTAATGTTAGATCACCCAGGGGAATAGAAGAGGAAAAACTTTTCTTCTGTTAAAGGCATGCAAAAGATTTTAAAGCAATCATTTTTCACTACGAGTGATTGTGTTGCTGGTGATTCACTGCTGGTGATTGTGGGTAAGCACGGCCGGCGCATTAGATGTGCGAGTGTTCCGGAAACGTGACCCTTGCTGTAAATCTGAGCGACATGAGTGCCTCTGGTTTCAGCCCCAGTGTAGATGTGTATCTCGGCACGGCGGCTGGAAGCTTTGCTGCCTGTGGCAGCCACTGTTTAGCACAAGCTGAGGGTCCCTATCACAGGCTCAGTGAGATTCCGCAGGACAAAGGCTGTGTAAATTGAATTACACCAACACCACCTATGGATTGGGGCTGGCGCATTTGCATCACAAACGCCCTTACAGTGTGCATGCCCCGCACTCACCAATTAGGCTTTCTTCCCAACCCTATTGGTCCTTCAGAAAAAAAGGGAAGGTTTTTTCTTTCCTGATGGAGTTGCAAAGAAAAGCTGCTAATGAAGGGCTGATGAATGGTCTGATTGTGTCGCTGTTTGTATAGTTTCACCTTCATTTGCATCAGTACCAGGCACAGATCCCGAGACTCATTTTTCACTTTTCAGTGCTCCTCTTCTTTGGCCCCTGCCTGCTCTAGGACCAACCAAACAAGCACATTTATCTTTGCCTCCTGGAACTCCATTTCCCTTCGTGCATCCCAGGGCCCTACACGTGGTGGGGTGGGAGCTCTCCCCAGCACATCTGGCTTCTGGTGCAGGTTGGTTTGGGAATCTGACACCAGCTGGAGCGACACAAAACGTACTGGGAGCCGTCCTTAATGCATCATCTCTGTGTGTCTTCATTTCCTGCTTCAGGGAATGGATCTCCTATTTGGTATCTTTTCCAGCAGTTCCCACAGCGTGTTTGCCACTGTAAAATCAGTCTCACACCTCCAAGACCAGGGAAAGCACACAAACGTGTCCAGTTGCTTACACAGAGCGCCCCTAAATGATCCCATCAGAACGGAGTCAATGTGCCAGCCGTGGAGCAATCCCTCTCTGCCTGTAGGAGCACACACAAGCCACGTTTGGCAAGTGACTCTCCAGTTCTGCAGTTCTTCGGTTCTTCCTATTTTCCTGTCATTTTGAAAACATAGCAACTGCCAAAAAATAATGATTTTCTTTTTAAAGAAGGAAAAAAGGAGAATGAAAGAATGTGGCCCATTGTTTCCTATATCTGTTCAGGGAACAAGCCTCATTGATTGGATGCCAGGAAGGGGATAATGCAATCTCCCATTGGGCCTGTTTGCATCTTTTGCCAGGCTGACAGTTAAAGTCTGCTGGCTACAGATGGCCTTTGACAACTGACAACACTCACTGTTATGCCAGTGCACGACTTCATCTGTGTGACACTGCATGTGACTGCAGCTTGCTTCCTCTTTGCTTGCAGGAACTACTCTCCATTTCAGGAGCACCAGAAGAACAGAGGAAGTTCCCCTTGCCAGAACCAGAAGCCTAAAAATGCCTTCCAGGCACTGGAAGAACAATATTGTTGGAATATTGTTGTTTGCTTGGGGCTTTAACCACCAAGTCTGAAGTTCAGAGGCCAGATTTGGTAAAGCTTCAATCCTTTTTTGAATGGACATTTTTCAATAGTGGTAAGGCCCACATGGGCATTTCAGAGTGTCCCACACTCCGGAGTGCTTCCCAAAGGGACACCAAGCCTGCAGCTTGTGCTGGAGGTGCAAAGGCTGCAGACCTGTGCTGGAATTTGGAGGAGTTTTTGTCTTCTGTGAATCTTGGCAAGCTCAGGGGATGCTGCAAGTTGAATGAATGAAGTCATCCATCATCTAGCAGTAACTGGAGTAGGTTGAACTCATTCCCATTCTGTCTTTTGCTTCAGAAACAGGAAGAAATAAAGGCTTATATTCTAGACTTTTCTTTTTGCCATTTTTAAACACAGGTCACAATTTGAATTATGCTTAGTAGCTATTACTTTATCCTAATTTTTATTATAACTGTTTGATCTAAACTTGGTTCTCAGGCCTGTTCTAACACATGTAATTTGCTACTGGCTTTTTTGAAAAAGAAAAGAGAAAATACTTTTGTATTTTCTTCAACACTTTTTTCTGTTTATTGCTCTAGGCAGGTAGAGAGCTGAGATAGCAGAGTGCTGTGGTTCACATACAGGTGCTGCCAAAGTAGTCCATCATGGATTGGAGATGAAATTTAGCAAATACTGGGCCTCATATCAGAAGACAGCCAAAGAGTTAAATAGAGACAGAAATACTGGAAGTCATATTATTAATCCTTTTTTAGTTGTAGTGGATCTCAGGAAGTCTCCTCTGAGCTACATGGCACAAGCATTTCAGAGTCTTCATGTCAGTAATTCAGTTTAGCAAACAAAGTGTTTTTAATATCTGGGGAACAATGAAGAGTGCATATAATGATCTCTATTGCCTTGAAGATCACATTTCAATGGTCCTGTCTTCACCATGGAGCCACATTCCTGTGAAAATGCCCCTGCCAGGAGGCTGTGAACCATGCTAACAAATAGGGAGATAAATGTGCTTAGCTGAAAATGTATTTTCTTTGAGTGATTGTGTTGTTGAGTCTGTCAAAAACTGTGGGCAGCCTGGGAGGGAAATAAAAGCTGACATCCCAAAAATTGTTTGGTATCAGTGAGGAGAGCCCAGCATCTCAGTGGTATCAGTGAGGAGAGCAGAGCATGAGTGAATTCCATAAGAGTTTCAAAAGGCAGTTTATTACAATAAAATTTAACTGTCCTGGATAACTAAAATATCTTAATTAGAGGAGAGTTTAGGAAACAAGCCAACATTCTGAGAAGCTGATTCTCTCTCTGTCTTGCAAGCAGGCCAGATAAGCCCTTGTGTGTTAATAAGTCACAGAACAGGTCTGTGACTCTTCAGAGGATCAATTCTCCAAGCACCACCGGTAAAATAATGTGTTCCCCACATCCTGCTGAGAATGAGTGGGACAGATGCTGCAGCTTTCACTTTGACACTTGTCCCATCTGGTCAGATGGTAATCTAAGAGATGACAAAAGAGAGGAATGACACTGACAGAAAGAATTTCTATCCCAGTTCCTCTGGTCATGTGCTGGACATGCTGGATGAGCAGTCAGGGTCACATCCAGCGTGTTGGGAGTGCTGAGTTCCAGTTCCTGTTCTGTGCTGAAATCCATCACCTCTCCTATCAGGCAGTGATTGATCTCTCCAAGCTGGCAGGCACATGGCCAGCTAAATGTCACCTCTGCTGTGATGCTCCAATCACCCTCCTCACACACTCAGATACCAAAATATTCATATTAATCTGATAGAGTCTTCTGATGCAACACCTCTTCTAAAAGATCTTGGATCAAACAAATCGATTGCTCCTTCTGCCCTTGCTTCTTGGGACAGTGCATGGATCTGCTTTCTTGTTTTGGGATTTCAGAATGTGTGAATTTCCCCCTTGTTCAGGCTGATCTCTCTCTGTGTGATGATGGGAAGTTGAGCCCTTGGAAAGGACAGGGAGGAACAGCAGCAGCTTGGCTCTGAGCAATCACTTTGGCTGCCACTCTGGGAGAGAACAGGCTGGTGACTGGCAGTGATATAAATACTCAGGGCTGGATTGACAGTGTGCAGGACATGAGCCTGCTGGGAACAGTGAAACTGAGACTTGACTTCTTTCCTTCTTTTGTGCTCCTTTGTGAAGGCATGAAGGGTGTCCAGCAACAAGTTTCTTTCCTTCCCCAGAATAAGCTGTTAGAGGACAAGTGGAGCTCAGCAGTGAGGAGCTGGTGGTGTTGTTTTCCACTTGGTTTCAAGTTCTGCACACAAAGCTAGAGCAGGTAAGTGAATATTGCTTAGCCTGGGTGCTGAGCCCAGAGGTGCTGAGTGTCAGGGCTGTTCTTGCTCCTCCTCAGCTGAAGAGGGGCTGTGTGAATGGCAGGGAACTTTGGTGTTGGCTACACGGGGCTGTTTTATTGCTGTAGGTCACCCCATCACCTATCAGTTTGAGGCTTGATGCAAATATAATGAGTTTGGGGACAGTGAAGACACAGCTCTCAGTGGTAGTTAGGGGGCTTCATTTAAAATCTGATTCATGTGGTGACATCAGTACTGAGCAATGTTATTTGTGGTCAAAAGTGCCAAAGAGATCAATGGTTCTACTCTAAGACAAACCATTAATAAAAAAGAAGCTTTAAATGGCTTTCTAGTGTGCTTGTTTCCTGAGTGTTAAACTGATCATAGAGCCCTTTTTAACCTGTCCACTCATGGATCAGGTCAAACCAGTGTGATCATTCAGAAGCACTCATCATATCCAGGTGGGATGGTGAGTACTGAGCTAAAGAGCAGCAATCCTGCTTATCAACAGACCTAAAAGTGCAGCAGCTCTGGGATTTTTCCCAATAATGGAGCCAGGACCTTGAATATTTAACTGTATTGTGGAGTTGCATGTGAAGCAGAACCATTTCATTTCTGTACTTACATTTATGCCCTGTATTTCCTCTCTTCCTTTGGGGCATTTTCATGTACACAGCAGGAGCACACCTGAGATGGGCTCTGAAAATTGTTGTGTAATCTGTAGGCAAAGAGCATAGCAGGGAAAGGCATGAAAGGAAAACTACCAGATTGTGAAAGGGGACCAAGACTGACTTTCTGCATTGTTCTTATTGGCACATGCTGTTTCTGCTTCACATTCTTAGGTTGCTGAGAAACCCTGTCATCTGCAAACAAAGGCAGCTCCTGCAGGATGGAGTGTGTGCAGAATGTAAAGAGGGAGGTGTCTGTGGGCAGCCTACAGAAGATTGCCACGTTGCTGCCATGCACACAAAAAGTTCCTGACTTTTGGTACCAGGCTCACCACCCTGACAGGCAACCTGGTGCATTGAAGGTATTTCATGTCAGGAAGTTTTTCTCAAGGTTTGACTCACATATTCTTAAGCAGTAAATACAGAGCTGGTATGAAGTTATGCATTATGATCCAAAGCATTGGTCAATGTTGTATTGAAATGACAGCATGTGGAATTGTAGCATGTAATTTTCACCAGAACACCCATCTCTGGGCTTGTGGCTACTTCTCCATACCCTTGAAAACACTGGTAGCTTTAGTAGTAGATTTGGTAAATTCTTGCAGAGTATCTCTTGTTCCTATTTTATTGATGATAGAATTTGATCCTGTAGTATTTTTAATAGCTTGGTCACTGGGCATTTTTGTGTGTCCTGCCATCCCTTTATCTCAGGATGAAAAAAGAGACTAAGTTCTCTTTTTTGCTCTGTGAATTCTCTCTGAATTCCTTCCTGAGCTGCTCCCCATAATTTACCCACTGAGGGCCAAACCTGTCCTTGGATATTTAGAAGCATAGCTCTGACTAGGAAATGCTGAAAGAAATAAAATAAAAATAAAATAAAATGTATTCCCAGTGGTGAAACAATGAACATTTTCTCAGGCAAAAGCTGCTCAGCCAGACAGCCTGAGAGCAAAGGCCTGGCTGCATTCAAGGTCCCTACAGGAGGACACTGCTGGTAATGAAGTTTGTCACCAGGAGGCTGGTGGCAGCAGATGGCAGTGCACAGCCTGGCCCAGGGGTCTCCTCACATTCCAGTTCCCCATTGAATCTGCACGGGGCTTCTCTCCTTAATAGGGGAGTCGGAGCTGGGCTTAATGGGCTCTGACTAATGACTAAAAAGGGGAAAAGATGAAGAATTGGCTCCTTTGTGATTTTCCTTTCTTTCTTTCACCCATCTTTGACAGGCTGTAAATGGATTTTGTGTAGCTGCTGCATTTCACTGGGGAAATGAGCAGGGTGTGTTTTTAGATGATTACTCATTATCTGGAGGGTTTGTGCTCAGCCCTTGCACTGCATCCCTGTGAGACCAAGGAGGCCTTTAAGTTTCCAAGTGGGAATTCCTACTGGGATGTTGATGGGGAAAAACATTGCCTAAATTCTGTTCATGCCCACGGCAGTAACAAGACCTGTCTGACTTCATGGCTTGTGACTGAAGCAGGCTCTGGGCCAGCATGTGACTACCTGGCTCCTCTTTAGGAGCTGCGGGGAGAGAAAGGACTCCATTGTCTCCATCCCTCAGCCCACCCTCCTGCCTTTTAGAAGGCTTCAGATTTCCAGATAATTCTGTCTATGTTCAACAGACAGATTTTGGTGATAAGGTTAAGAAATGTAAATGTTTATCCTTCAAGTTTAGCATGCAATTCCAGCTTGCAGGAAAACTCAGTGGAGTAAATTCCATGATACTCCATGTTTGTACTCTGCTGGCAGAGAGCTTGGCATGTGCCATGTCACAGTGTTTGTAGGAAGTGTTTGGATCAGTATTTCACTGGTGCAGTCTTGAAAAAAGATTAATAAACTGAGAATAACACTGTACAGGGAAAACCCAAACCTTTGTAATCAATCTATAATCCAACAGAAAAAAGTGCTGTCTGTACTGGTATGTCTCAGGTGAGGCTGTGAGGCAGGGAAAGGAAAAACTTTAATTCAGGCAAGCTGTTTTCAAAACGGAATAATCTGAAAATATTTGGGCTTTTTTTCAAAGTACAGGGAGTTCCCAGACAGATGCAGCCATCAGCTTTCCCAAAAGCCCAATATGGTTATGCCACTGCACCGTGCTGAGATTGCAGAGCACATTTAGTGGGGATTCCCACTTGGGGTTTGTGGGAAGAATGACCTAGTGCTGGGTCTTGGCAGGTGAAAATGTGTGAAGCACAATAGGGCTGGAAAAGAGAAACCTCTCACAGATGGGGAAATGTACAGATAAATTAGGCTACAGATTTTGTCTTAGGACACCTGAAATGTTTGAGAGAACTTTACACAGCATGTTCCTTAGAGCTGAGTGATATCCCAGTGTCTCTAGGACATTCCATATCATCTCACTTGGCACTGAGCAAGAGTCTGAAAACAATGAATTGACTTGGTTTAACCAGGTAACACATGGAGATAAAGGTTACATTTACAAAGGAAGCTGAGTGGCAGATACAAGAGGAATTCTGCTGTTTATTACTCTGAGAGTAAGCCAGGAAGAACAATAAAGCCTGTCACAGTTTAGAGGAGTGTCTTTTGTGTGTCTGCAAGATGAGGAAGTCAAGCCATGAAGATTTCATGTCTGTGGAATTCAGGGGAAAGATTCCCTAAGGAGTTGGGATTATCTGGAGACTAAGGCTGAGGGACGAGGTTTGCTGGCACCTCACAGGTCTGTGTCTCCTTTAATAGATATCTTTATTAGTCACCAGTGAATTTTATCACTGTTTCCTCAAAACAAAATGGTTTAAAAACCATTAAAGATTAGAGGGTGTTTGAAGGAAACAAGCATAGAAAGATGGAAATACCTATATTTCTCAAAAAGAGGAAGGGAATGAAGGCAGTGTTGAGGTGAGGTGTGTCTGACAGGATGTATGATTTGAGAAGAGGCTACTCCAGGCTCACTGCAGAGGCCTTTGCTCTGCTGGCATTTACAGTCAGAAGTTCTGCTCCTGCACAAGAAACAAGGGCAAGCCTAAAAACCACAGACACCTCCAGGAGGCACTTAGGCTCAGCTGGCCTCAATGACACAGGGTAATTAGCATAATTACCATCTCCTTGTTTATGGTAGCTGAGGATCTGGCCAAAATAAGAGCAGTGTGTAGCACAAGTGTAATGTACCTTCAACTCACAAAAATTTGAAACACTTGTAATTGCTGGTACATCCTGTCAATAACCAGGCTCAGTCACTCATGCCTGTTTGAACTCCACCTGGAAGAAGCAAGAGCAGATTTTCTGACTCAGGTATGTAAAATGAAGGCTTTTTTTTCAGCCATGAGACATTTGGATGTGGTAGATCACCCACACTTTGATAACATAAATAATGAATTGATAAAATGCTCTTAGAACTCTACTAATTGGTTACAGTGGAAGTAAATGGCCTTGGTTGAAAATTGCTTCATGGGCAACTTGAGATATGTTTCCTTTGTCTGAGAGCCTGTTTAGGTGTTTATTGTACTGTACAGATAACAGAGTTTTGGTCAAAAGTTTTTCACCTAAGTCTAAAGAGCAAGATCAAAGTTCTAGAAAAAAAAGCAGTCTGTTTCAGACAGGCTTTAATTGCATTTTGGAACAAGAAAAGGACAAAAATTATCTGTCTGCTGTTGGTGGATGGAGAGAAAGAAAAGAATGATCAATAGAGCATGGAAATGAAAGAAGAATAATTGTAGACCTGTCAGTGAAAGTATTTTTTTCAAACAGGAACTCAGTTTCAGCTGTCTCAGTTTTCCCACTGGCTGCTCCCTTCAGTACTTTCACTTTCCATGGCAGAACTTCCACTGATCATTTCTGCAGCTGGACATTCCACATTTCTGCCTTCTCCCTGGAGATAAATTCTGAATATCTTACAGCCCAGGTGGTTGCTCTCTGGACTATAAGGGGAAAGGGACACTTAGTGAATTAATTTTTCTGGTCAGAATGCAGTGAAATAATTCTCTGCTTAACTTGCTGTGTGATTTTCTGTTATGCTTGAGCAGGATTATCTCATGCTTTTGCATGACTGCTGTGAATTAAGTCTCTACCAAAGGTTTTACACATCCATCTGCTGTTCCTCTTTACCATCATGAATTTGCTGGAAGATCCCATTTGGCAAAGGCTGAGGTTGGGATATCTTTCAGTTATACTGGAGTACTCCTGGATTCCTGGGATCAAACAGGGCTAATTCTGCAGTGCCTTGGGGCTGCACAGAAATAATGGGAGCAGGGACTCAGGCAAGTTCTCAGGGATAGTTCCTGAAATTCAGGTCCTCTCTTTGGGGCTAATTCTTTATGCACCTCATATTGCTGTTAGGCAACACAGCCTTATTTCCTTGAGCAAAATTCACATGGGCAGGTGAGGTTTGTTGAGTATTTTTGGCTCCAGTGTAAACACGAAACAATGTAAATCAAAATGTGCTGGATATATTTTTATTGCTGTTGTGATATTGATGTTTCAATACACAAACAGTAAAATAGAATTTAGGGCAAGCTAGAAACTTAAGGGTTATTGGAATATTTACCAGTGAAAAGGTAAATATGATATCTTTGATATCAAACTTGCTATCTTTGTGATGATATAAATTACTGCAGCCTAATGTAAGCATCTGCTGATGTATGAGGCCTATGAACATTTCTGTGTTTTTAAAGTCAGAGGATGGATATTTGTCATTAATGTTTCATAACAATTGAATACAGATCCCAGCCTGACAGCCTGGTTTGCCCTGCACCTGTTAAAGACAATTGCAGGGGGGTTGTACTGAGTGCCATCATATTTTTGGCTGGAGTCTGCAACTTTTATACACATGAATTATTTTATTTTTGTGAATACTTTTATTGAACTCTGCATGGAAATATTTTCAATGTGGAGCCTTGGGCAGTGTAAATTCTTCAGAGGAGCAATTATTATGCCTAAGTTTTGGCTCTGTTGTAACAGGAATTATAATTTAAACACATATCAGGAAATATTTGGAATAACTGAAGCAGCAAATACACTTTCTAAAATGTGCTTTGAGAAAGGACATATCACTTGCTAACCATTGAGAAGAAATTTGCAGGAGTGAAAAATCATTGGGTTTATGTAGGCTGGGAGACAAAATCTAAATTTGTTAGATAGACTTGTCTGTGTCCCTGCATTTGACTTGGCATGCTACAGGTGTTTAGGAAAATGGAGATTAACTTTTTAACTGACTACATTTGAAAAGAAACTCAGTGTCAGTGTTGTGAGCCAAATAAAATCTGGTCTCAGTGCTTACACTCCTGTGATTTCAGTTGAAGTGCTTATGGTAAATCAGGTTTGGGCTTGACTATCAACCAAATTAAAATCTTGCTGTGATCAAGCAAATTTCTACTGAGGTTCCAGTCATTCCAACTAATTTCAGACCATGTCACCGACCAGCCTGGTTATTACATAATGGGATACTGGCATAGATTTTGGTCTCTGGGTACTTGGGAACACTCAAATATATTCTATTATTTGCCCAAAATTTTGAGCAGAGTTTTCCATGTTAAATAATTATATTTGGATGAAGTTATAAACTCAGGTTAGTACTTTACATTGCTGAGTAAGTTTCACCAATTTAGTATGGAAATGTGTTAGATTGTGAAAGATTTCCTGCTGCAACACCTCTCTTACTGAAACCTTTCCTACCAGAGCAAATCTACTGACTCAGGTAAGAACACTCATTTTTTTCCCTCAACCATGGCAGTGTAGCCATTCAGAGATGTGCCCCAGGTCTTGTAATTTCTATTTTCTAACTTCTGTATAACATCAAGGGCTTCAGCAGCATCTCTGTGTGCCAGGCTGGAGCTCACTTTGCATGCCCAGCACTAGAAATGCGTGGCTGATAAGCTGATGCACTTTTTATCTACTTTGGAGCCTGACTGACATCTACAAACACTGTTGTATCTAAACAGCTTGAATATGTGACCTCGTTCCTTAAATACCATCACTTGAACAGCTCTTGTTGCTAAAATAAAAGCAGTGTTGATTCTGTGTTGTGAAACTCCCCCAGCCCCTCTGACAGGGCAAACCAAGCCACACCTCCTTTTACTATGATAAAAGGTTCATTTGTAGCCATTCCAGGGTACCTGCAGCATGCAGGGTTTGTCACTCTCTTCCTGTTAACCTGTGACTGGCGCAGAAATTCAGGCACATGGAAAAGGATTGGGAACAGTTCCCAAGGAAAATGATCCCAGAAAGGTGAAGTGGCTTCGTTTTGTTTTCTTAGGCTGACAAGTAGTTTAACTACTCTCTGAACTGAGGGAAGGTTGGAGTTGAGCCAAGCTTTCTAGAAAAAAGAAGCCAGGATCAGCTTTCCCCTTTGCTGCTGGTTTTTAACGCTCAGAAACAAGCCCTCTGCATTGCAGGCCTGTGGCAGTGCTTTGTTAAATATAACTGGACTTTTGGAAACACAAGCTATGCCTTCTATTCAAACACAACCACATGTCTCTCTCCAAAAAAAAAAAAAACCCTTAGAATTCTTATCTCTGAAGACCATTTCTGTGGGAGAGTTGAGGTGCACATCCTCTGCAAAGTAAATTTTAAAAAGTTATTTTTTAAATGAACATACTTATTGCTTTATCTTTAAACATATCCTTTAGTTTGGTGCTGAAAATCTCCAAAGAGAAGTCACTACTTTTAATATTTTCATCTGGTGATAGGAACTGCCATCAGGGTTAGTGTCTGATTGTCACCTGTTTCTTAAAGCTCAGTATTGTTTTGGTGAGGGAGGAGTGACTGAGAGTGACAGCTGCAATTTGTATTTTAATTTACAGCAACAAGATTCAACATTTACTTAGAAATAAAGGACTTCCACATAGCTTTGGGCACCAAGCCTGCATTTTGGGGGGAAAAGGGTAAAAACTCTTACACAGCTGGTGATCACAGCAGGTTGGGCATGTCTGCAGGGAAAGGCAGCCAGTGCTGCTGAGTGCCCATTGCCTGGCACTCCTGGGACCTGCTGGTGCCCCGGGAGGCCTCAGCCAGCCCAAGTTTGGCACTTGGAGGGTGAGGGAGTCTCTGCTGCAGGGAGAGCGCTCAGTGGTGACTGCACAGGCTCCAAGGGTCAGGAGGAAGCACCTTGGGGCCAATATTGAATGTGCCTGGCAACCAGGGTAACCAAGGCTCTGAGGGAGTTATGTGCTTACTCTGCCTGCTGCCAACAAAACTCCTGCCAACATCTTTTTGTGGCAGCAGAAGTCTATTAATTCTGCATGCATACACAGCAGCAGAGGGGCTGACATCACACTGGCCTCAATGGACAAAACACAGACATGGGGAAGGGCAGGCACATCCCAAAGTGGCAGGGAAGTGGATTGGCAATGTTCCCAAAAAGAAGGAGCAGCATTGCACTCCCAGGAAGGCTCTGGCTGTGTGCTGCTCCCTGGGGCTGAGAAGCAGCACTGAAATGTTGTAAAAGAAACAGTTTAAGGATATCTAGAGAACACAGGTATTTTCTCTGCTCATACTGCAATAATTTGCAGACTTCTTAACGCTCTGCTTACAGAGGACTCAGGTGCACTGACAGTGCACAGAAGTGGCAGATGGAATCCTGGTAATGATTTTTAATTACATCTCTGTGATACTTGGCATATGAATGAAATTTAGGCTTCCTGATGGTTTTATTAGATCCATAAGTGAAAAATTTACAGACTGAAGGAAAGATCTGAAAATGGGGCTGTGAGGAGATTCATAATGAGTGATTTAATGAAGTAGTTAAATCCACTGTAGAACACAAATTGTTTTTAATTGGAAACGTTAGACAGTTTAATCTTTCTATCAAATGTTCAGAGGAAATCAAACACCCTGTTGTATAAAAAGCAGCTGGGACACAGGGAGAATGGCCCTTATATCAGGGCTCTGTGAGAGGTCAATGACAATTTTAATTGATGCTATTTCAGTTCTTGTGGTATGGTGGTAACTAGAATAGAAATATCTGAACTGCTTGTTCTTAGAAATGTGTAGACTTTATCCAGGAGAATTTTCCACTTAGGATCAAGTGCAAAGATTTGATCAAATCTGCAAATACAAAAAAATGGTTGCAGTTAAAGATCATTTTGTGAGTACGCTCCATTCCATTTATTTCTGAAAAATACATGGGGTGGCAACATTCACTTATTTTCAAAGACACAGTTAGCAGTGTGGCCAGATATTATTAAAAATGCATCTTGTATAAAACCTAGTATTACAGTTCTAGAAAAAAGTTTTTTAAACAATTACTTTAATACCTTTTCTCTTTTTTTTTTTTTTTTAACTTTGCAAAGCCCTTTTAATGCTTCTTTCTTTGTCATCCTGAGAGCACAGCATGGTCCTACTAAATCCATCTCTTTGGTGTCAGTGTTGCATACCATCCCAAATAGAAACGAAAGGAGTGGGAATATGGGCTCAAGTTGGAATAATAGCTGCATTCCCAGCTTGGTTTTGCTTTTTTCACATACACAGAGAAAGATTGCTGGGTCCATTAAAGACAACACCAGGAAACAGAATGTAACTAATTTTGAAGGTAGAGTATTTCTAAAGTTTATCTGTCAAGAGACCTACATTCATTCATTCCTTTAAAAAAAAAAGAAGAAATCTCTGCCCTTTTGGTCTTTGCTGTGGGCTGAAATGTTTAGTAGGGCACTAGGAGCTGGTTTTTGTTCTTCACTAAACTTGTGGAAGGTGAGCTTTGGGAGTCTGGGACACAGAGGGGTTTGTATCAGACTTAGCTTGGAGTGTTGTTCACCTGCTGGTTCTGTGCTCTCCGTGGAGCCCACATTTCTCTGGGTCACCTCAAACAGCTCCAGCCTGAGCCAGCCAGGGCTGAGGGGCTCCACTGCAGCAGCCTGGACCCAAACAAGCTGGGCCTCATGCAAATGCTCATTGCTGAAGCAGCCTGCATCTGATTTTAGTGGCAATATAAATGATATGAACTCTCTAGAGCTAATCTTTAGCCAGGCTGTAAAGATTAAGGGTTGCTTCCCTTTTCCCAGAAGCAAATATGCCTTTGCATGGTTCCACACATTTCTGGAGTTATCTTTGTGGGGTTATCTTGAACATGTTTATCAACCCTCATTAAGCTGTAAAGCTGTGCATTCTTAGGAGGAGGTTGTTCTCCTTCCACTGCAGAGCTGTGCAGAAAAGCTCCCTCTGGAAAGCAGGAGGGAGGTGATTTCTGTGCCCTGCTTCATGCCCAGAGTGTGGTCCCTAATCCACAGCTCCAGCCACTGCAGCTTCCCATCAACCCTTGTGAGCACTGGGGATTGTGTCAGTGCTGGGGACTGTGTTGGGATAACACCAGCTTGCTGTGTGTCCTTTGTCCCCTGCTAGCTGGCTTTGTGCTGCTTTCCCAGACTCTTGTTATTTTGGCTCACTTGTGTTTCTCCCTCAGTCCCAGCAGTCCCTGGGTTTGTGGCTGAGCTGTCACTCCTGTACATGCTCAGAAGTAGAAATGCTGAGCTGAGCAGCTGCATCTCTTCAACTGTGCATTTCCAGGTCTGAACACTTTGTTTTTTTCTCCCCAGTTCCATTGTGCTTTCAAGGTTTTAGGTGTAATCCTTCCAAACAGCATTAATCACATTAAAGCTTTAATGATAGTAATGGTTTTGCTTATTACTGTTATTATACATTCAAATGTCTTTTCAGCTTTTATTTGTGGGTGGGGCTTTTTGCTTGATAGTTGATTGGGGTTGCATTCTTAGTCTACAAGAAATTTAATCTGAGTGATATTCATAAATGCAGAGACTTAAATTTGTTATTATTCAATAAATGAAAGTGTGGCTGTTTCAGAGTATTGTCTCGGGGTAGCACCTTCCTATTTTGATATCTTTGTACAACTGGAACAAGCAGAATGGAAGGTCAGGCTATGAAGTTAGTGCTGGCCATACAGAGAGCAGTGTAACAGCTATCTCTTGATTTATTTTGCACCAGATTTTAGTTCTCTTGCCTTCAGATACCCATAAGCAACTCCTTTTTACTGTAGTAATACTTAATACACATCCCTGAGAGAAAAATTGGTCCTCAGAAATAAATTTTGAATTAAAAGGTGAGTAGAGAAAATATAGACTTAATTGTATACCTAAAATAACAGAACTGACTCAAACTCATACATTCAGTGCAGCAAGGGAACCTGAAATTAGAACTTTTTTCTTTTGTTTTCTGCCTCATCGGTTTCTCTGCTTGGAGCAAGGGCTTTATGCCCTTTTCTTTCTTCTGTCTTCTTTTCAAATAAAACTGAATCAAACTATTAATACATTCAGTACAGCAAGGTAACCTGAAATTACACGTTTCACTGTTTCTTTGCCTCATCTATTTTTGTGCTAGAAAAGGGGATTTCTTGTCCTTTCCCTTTTGTCTTCATCTGTTACAATTTCTATATATTAGGCTCATGATTCATTTCACTCTTTTCTCCTAACCCTCTCATGTCTGGCCACAGGCCACTTTTCCAAAACCCCAGGGATGCAGATTCCATTTTGTTCTGCTTTCTTCTTTCTCCGCCTGCTGCTGGCTGGCTCTGCTTGGCTTGTCCTCCCATCCCAAAGCTTGCTCAGAACCAGCACAGCTTCCATCCAGAACTTCTATCCAGAGCTTCCATCCACAGCTTCCATCCACAACTTCCCACCTTCCCCCTTGGCCATTTCAATCTCTCTCCCACGTAGCCATTGCTGGGGAGCCCCAACAGTCCCAGCTCCAGTGCTGGTTGCTCTGCCCGAGATAATGACTTTATTCAGGCACAAGAGCAGGAGCTGCCAGCCATTCTCCATGCTGGCTCTGTTAAGTGGCAGGATTTCTGGGAGAGCAGCACACAGCTCATGGCAGGGCCAGACTTTCTGTGTGGCAGCACTGAGAACACAAATACACGCAGCAATCGTGTGGGCTCCTTATCCAGGTATTGCCAAACCCCAAACCCGTCTATCCTGTCCAAACCCGTGTGATGTTGCCCCGGGTGACACAGCTACAAACACATCTATCCCACACATCTGTGTGCTGCCAAGGCTCAGAGAGGGTTTTAGACCAAACCAGTCCTGTGCTGACATGACACAGAGCAAATGACAATGAAATTGCTCTTTGTATCATGCCATTCACTTCATGGGCAGAACTCCTTCAGACTCCTCTGAAGTTTGCCAGTGTGGGTGACCAGGTTGGGCAGTGCTCTCGCTGAGTATCTGCCCTGGCTGCCCAGTGGGGAGAAATCTGATTGGAGCCGATTTGAAAAAGCCCCTGGTGGCAGGAGGTATTTATAGCCCAGCCCAGCGTCAGGGGCTGCCTTTGGCACTGCGGGCTCGTGGTGCTGCACTCGGTAAATCACAGATTATGGGGGCTTTGCCTTAGGAGCTTACAGCTGAGGAGGGCTCACAGGAGTGTGTGCCAGAGCACAGAGTGCCTGCTATGGAGCCAACCTAGTACTATGGGATGTTCTTTGATTTTCTCAATGCATGTCTATCTTTCCTTACTTGTTCTAGACCTGCCTTGCAAATCCAAGCAAATCCCAAACATTCAAGAGAAAACAACTACCCAAGAATGGGAAGTGGAAAAGCTGACGGCTCTTTTTCCACTGACCCCTTTGGTTTGTTGTTGCCTCAGTTTTCCAAAACACCCCCACGCAGCACATCTCTCATCCACCTGTTGTATTGAGCTCTGTGAACTGTGTGTGGGAGGAATTGACTTCATAACGTGCCAATGTTGTATAACACTGAGCCTTGGTGCTTGACTGGGGAGCCTGAGCACTCCAGAGGGTAAACTGAACCTAACTGGTGTCCAACAGCCAGCCTGATAGATTTGGCTTTTTTGGTTCACATTTTGGATATCCATCCATCCATCCATCCATCCATCCATCCATCCATCCATCCAATCTATACCACACACTACTATAAATGCAAGAAGACTGAAGGAATATCTATAATTTTAACTAAAATTTCTAATGAGAAAAGAAAAAAATTCCCAACACAATGTGTTAAAACTTACATATTAGCAGGCATGCAATAAAAATTTAAATATCATCCAGTTGCCATAAAATGATCTAAAACTGAACCAATGTATCATATACTGTGTATTTATATGGTGGCACCTGATTTCATTGTCAAAGCAGTTTAAATAGCTCTTGCTATTTCTGAAAAATATGAGTGATGACATCCCATGCTATTTTTAGGAATAATATGTTTATCTTTATTTAGTTGCACTTAGATGGATGCTATATGGAGGAGTAAGAATTACCCAGCCCTGGCTGTTTTAGTCTGGGGGAACTGAAGTTACTGGTTTGTGATGGTGCCAGTGCTGATCACTGGTCAGCAGCTGGAGCTCTGGTCCATTTTGGAATCTCTTTTTGTCTGCTCCCAGCTGCCTTCCCTCTTATCCCATGGTGGGATACATAAATTACTTTTACAAGTTCAGCATTCTGGAGCAGTCATAGAAGTGAATTTTAAAGGGGGAAAAATTCCTCAGATGAGGGAAGAGAGGCTGATTCTCCCAAGGTAGTAACTATCACTCATCTCATGGCAAAGCCAGGATGGAATATTACACTTACTTAATATAGAAAGCATCTCCTTTGTGTGCCTTACCATTGTTCTTTTTCTTACACTCTTGAAGAAAAAGAAAGGATCCTTGCTTCAAAGAAGAATTCAGTGCAACAATTGAACTTCCAAGCTATAAGAAGGGCTAAACCAGGTCAGATGAGCAGAACAGGAGGAAAGTGATGATTGGCTGCAAGTGGACTGAACACGAGGATTCTGGGAGACAAGAGCAGAAGGTAAGTGGGACGCTTCCATAGGTACTGCAAAGCACCACAGGAGTGATCAGAGGCACATTTGACCATCACATCAGCTACATGAGCACCCTAAAGTATCAAGAAACTGCCTAAATATAATCTGGGATCACCAGTTATTGAGCAAAATGGAGGAATTTTTAGATGTAATTAATAGGGGCAAGGAGGTTGTCTTCTCACCATCCAAGGAATGTATTTGAAGTGCCAATCAATAGGCCTTTGTTTTGAGTCTCTGTTTTTTTACTGTTTTACAAAACAGCTCTACACTGTAAGAAATACAGTGTGCTGAAAGAACAAATAAAATTGACATGAACTCAGTGGCAGCCTCAGAGGGATCACACATCTGTGTGCCTTGTTCCCCCTCCAGATGACTCCTCCTCCAGTCTAGGTAAAAACTACTGCTGGTGTAGTGTCCAAAAGCTGCTCAGGGAGACTGGCTTTACTGCCCACTGCAGAGCTGAAGAATTATATGATTATATGATTTACATTTCTCTGGAAGTGAATGTTGATCTTGAAACAACTTGTTCTAGTGGAAGGTATCCCTGCCCATGGAATATGGGGGTGAGGGGAGAGAAACAAAATGGTCTTCAATGTCCCTTCCAGCCCAAAGCATTTTATGATGATTATTATTATTCTTTTAAGCAACTGTCATTTATAAGAATTCTGTTGAATCAATTTAGTTGCACAAGTCTTAAAGAAAGAGTGCTATTCAAAATTCTGATTTTATTTTCAAAAACTTCAAGTGAGTAAAATGGAATGAGAAACAAATAACATAAGCTGCCTTTAAAGCCAAACTGATTGGGTTTTTTCTCAATTTACCCAGGCGTTTCTCCTCAGGATATGGTCAAATTATTTCCAGGCTCATATGTTAAAACTTACACTGTTTAGCAACCTGATTCTACCTGATGGAATAAATCAAATAAATCTTAGCTAACAGCCAGTGCTGAAGTAATCATTTGAGCAGATGTTACATGTCATTCAAGTAGTTAGTTTTTGCTGAAATATGTTAGTTTTTCACAAGACACAATGAGAAGAGTAAAAACTATATTTGCACGGAAAAAAAAAATCATTGAAAGTAGTTTAGAGTAAGGGATACCTGCCAAACATCATGCTCTAGAAATCTCAAGAACTTTGGTTTCCTTTAGGGACTAAAGTAGCCTTGTGCCACTTCTTTTCCATGTGCTGTTTTCTCAGTACCTTTTCCTTTAATTTCTGCTCCTTTTTACAGGATATATCAGAAACACTTTAGCCTACAGGATTCCTTTTATTCCCTTGCCAACACTGTGGTTGCAGTTAGGTAGTCCTTCACCACTGGCATGACTCACCTACAATACCTCCCTATCTACACCAGTCAGAACCTAGTTCCAAACCAGTAAAACAAGCAAATTCAAGTTTCCTATAGCCCCAGGTCTTACACTGTTTGCATCTCTATCCTGGAATATCTTCAGTCGTTCTCACACCCCTCATCCTCCTTTTTGGTTTTGTCATCTGGGTAAATGACAGGCAGGCTTGTAAAAACTACTTATGTATACACCAGAGGAATGGGGAACCACCAGCTTCTCCTGCTCCCTCTGCTCATCAGCTCTCTCTAATTTAGCCAGCTCCTGGTTTCTACAAAACTATCAGGAGTTCAATAGCCTTGAATCTTCTGCCACTGCCATGGTTAACTGAAATTGCCCAAAGTGTTCAAAAGCTGGGATATTTTATCTGGGGAAAGGTGAGGGAGGTAAAGGGCTTCAGTGTATGACCAGCTGGATGTGATACTGAGAAAGCAGGGAAGTCATGTTGGACATTTCTTAGCTGTCCTATCTTTGTCTGACCCAGATAAAAGGAAGAGCTCCCTAAATACTCTAAGAAAGCAGCCTCAGTCCTGGTGGTGTTTCCCAAAGCTGCTCTACATTCCATCCCCAGAGGTCAGAAATGTTCTGTGGCCCCAAGCACCACCATGGCCCAGCTGAAGACTCCAGCTGCTGGAGCTGCTAAAGGCATTTGCAAGGGACAGGTTGTTAAGAAGAGAGCAAAGTTCTGGAAAATATCAGCTCTTCCTTTCAAATGTGAGTTCAGATCAATGTGCTGCTCCCTCTGCACACTTTGCCTGTATAGTTAAGTTTCCTAATTCCAGTAGTGATGCCATCAGCCTTGCCTACAGTAATGGTGAAAATGTTGCCCCCATCAATCTGTTTGTTTTCTCCTTGGGCACATTTGGCAGCCAAGGGAATAACCCTGAATGTTGGTTACCAGGCTGTTTCTTTCCCAAGTGGGTCAATACCAATGCTGAGAAAGAGCAAAAATTGATCTCTAATACAAATTATATACACTTTTCCCTTTACAGAGCAAACCAGCTTAAATTCCAATTTATTATAACTGTAATAAATCCCCAAGTTCTAAAAAAGCCTTAAAAAATGTACATAAAATGCCATGATTTCAGAGTGCTCATTCTTGCTGGTGTAAGTTCCAGTCACTGAGTGAGTGGCATCACTAGCTCAGTACCCGGAGCCAGAATGTGGAGAAGATTTAAAATACAAATTATAAGGGGGGAATATGAATTAGAAAAAGTAGTTGATACTATCTGGAACTCTTTGTTAATAGAGAATGGAATTTTTTTGTCTAGATCCAATGGAACCGATGCTCCTTATGTTCCTTGAGAGTGAGAAGTATTATGGCCAAACTGGTAAGTGAATAACTTAATTGTATTTCTTAAAAGTGTTAGGGGCTGACAAGTAGTAACATTAAACTTAATGTGGGGAATTACATGTATTCTGAAAATTAGAACATTCTGGGGGTGTTAGTAAGACAGAAAATTAACTGTAAGACCTAAGTGGTTCTTTCCAAGAAAAAGAGTAATCAGACCAAATTCTCATTACCAGTGCATCCCTGTGCAGCTTAGTGAGGTGAGTTTTTCATGTCATGGTTTCATTTGCTGGAGAGCATTGTCATTGTTTTCAGACCAAATTCCCATTAGCAGTGGATCCTTGTGCAGCTTTAGTGAGGTGAGTTTTTCATGAGTCTCATTTGCTGGAGAACACTGTCACTGTTTTGGTTCCCTTCAAATGTTATGTATTTTATTGATGAGTAAATGTGTTCTTGTTCACTGTTGTAACATCATTTTAATAGCACTCATCACCTTTGGTCCCTCTGAAGGACAGCTTACAGAGACCAAAAAGAAATTACTTGGAAGTAGGAATTTAAATCTACAGCTAATGGCAGCTTTTCACTGGTGGCACTTGGTGTCTTTTGGAGCTGTCCTGGAACTGCTTTGTTGATGCAGGTGGATGGGCTCAGCACCTGGCTGGCTGAAGGGAGTTCTGCAGGGTGTGGTGTGGCAGGGCTGAATCAGAGTATACTGACATGGGTAGTGGGACATTTACTGTAGAAATGGATGGGTTTGATTCCAATCAAACAATTCCAGAATAAGGAGTGCCTGGAACACTAAGGAATATAACAGGTTAGAGAAGTTATCACCAAGAAAATGTTATTTATAACAGAGGACAAGGAAGGCCCCATAGAAGATTCTGATAAAGCCCAGCCTGGCTCAGTTACCATCAAGAGATGGAAATCACTTTGTTCTATTGTTTTCACACTTTTCCCCCTCCATATGCTGCATTTGTATTAATAAACTAAGCAGTGATTTTTGTCACAATGTGTCACTGCTGATCTTGAAAAGAAGTACAGCAGGTGTTCAAGTGAAGACAAACCTGTGAGGCAAATCTGCTTGATTCAGCACTGGCATAATCTGAAAACAAAGAATTGCAGAGTTTTATCCTTCAGAGATAAAGACATTATGTCTGAAACCTGGGAGATTGTCCTTAAAGCTTTAAGGGAGGGACAGAAATCCGGCCACCCTGGCAATTTTAAATCCATCCTTTAAAATCTCTCTCTGAGACCAAATGTGTGGTTATTCCTGTTGGACCCTGCTGTGAAGTGACAGTACTGCATTTGTGCTATCACCATTGTTATCTTAGTCCATGATCTGCTGTGATATCATATTACTTCTGTGGGAGATAAAGCAGGTCAGAGTGGACTGACAAAATCCCACCAGGACATAACCACTGGCAGCCCTGCTGTGGAAATTCAGAACATCCCCACTGGGGTTTCTCTCATGGAATGCTTTCCTTCCTAGCTCTGCTATAAGAAAACAGCTCATGAAAACCAAGTTTTAAGTAAAATAAATTGCTGAATATCTGCAAAATTCTCCTACTTGTTGTCAATCTTCCTAGCAGAATTGTAAAATACTTTTCTAAAGAGCTAAAACCTGGCGTGTTTTGCAATAGTTTCAGTACTACAGAGCTCTGTTTTCCCCTTGCTTGTTAATTTGACTTGCTCAGGGAAAATGGAACTCCCTTCCTGTTTCCCCCCAAGACCTTTAGTCACTTCCTGTCTCTAAATAAAAACTCCTTTCATTTGTTCTTAATTGATGATAGATACTCTTCCAAGTATTCTGATAAAATCAGCCAAATTATATATAGATTTTTTTCCTTCTTGTAGATGACCAAAAATCGCCCTAGTTAAATATATCAGCACCGTGTCTATCTGTACTCAGAATTTGACAAATTTTTAAAGGTACCTTTTTGCCTTAGGTTATATTATAATGGGATTTTAAAAATCCATTTTCTTGTTTAACCAAGAGATGCAAACCATAGATTTGCTGGTGAAATTATAAAGACCTTATTCAATCAAAGTATTTTATTTGCTATGCCTCCATTCTGCTGCTGCTGTAGCATCCCTTATATCACTGTAAAAGGGGCTGACTTGAAAAGATAAATGGATAATTTGTCCATAAACACCCAAAATCTTAGGGGCAAAGAATGGCATTTAAAGATCTCACAGTTTGTCAAGGGCTTATTCACATTACTCTCAATCAGAATTACAATGTTGCCCTCACTGTTTTTATAAAAATACTTTGCACATTTGTTTTGGTAATTTCTGGTAGTGTTAGGGACATTCCTGAAAAAAGAAAAATCTCTTCTGGAATTTCCTGTGCCTGATCTGGGACTGGATTGGGTGCAGGAAAAGGCTGCTTGGAGGAGCAGGGGGAAGGGTGACAGCACAGCTTCTCCAGTGTTAGCTTTGGAAAACAAGGGCTGGGCAAAATGTATTCTTAGGAATTAAAATTCAGACAAAATAATTTAAAGGGAAAAGTGGTAAGAGGATGTACCTTGGCCTTGAGAAAATTAGGAATTAGGACTGGAAGCTGGAAGGTCTCTTGTTATTTAGAAAAGGGGGTATCTTAGGATGGCCTTCCCAATACTAATAGCAGTAACAAAAATCTCTTCCCTCTGCAGCTGCCCCTCAGTCCCTCTGTGTGCTCAGTGCTCTGAACTGATCCCAGCTGGGAGCTTCTCCTGCTCTGGGCTGGCAGGCACTGCTGGATGGGACAGCCCAGGGAGCCTCCATCCCTGATCCACTGCACCTTTCCTGGCATTTCCCTTGTGCCATGTCAGCTGCTTCTTTTCCTTGACTCCCCCTGTCTCACTGAACTGGCAGCTGCTTGCTCTGTTTCCATGAACTAATCTTTTATACAGGAGGATAAATCATCTGTGGGTTAAAAACCCATCATAATGTTGGAGTGGTGTTAAATATAGAATTATAAGGCCTTTTGGTCTTATTGAGGCAGCTGTGTGGGTGGAAATTGCATCCAAATAGAAGCTATTTTAGTTAAATTAAGTGTTGCCCTAAGGGCTTTGGCCCATGTTCCATCTCTGAGCAGAAAGCTGGAGACCACACCAGAGTGTAACACGAGGCAGGTGCCAAGTTTTCTTCTGCTCTCCCTCTCCTCTTTCCATTCCTTTCCCCCCCTTTCCTCTTTCCTTAAATTTCTTCTTCCTTTTTCCTTCCCTCTTTTCTTTTTCCTCTTTCCTTCCTCTTATTCCTTTTTCCTTTCATTTTTTCCTCTTGCCTTCCCTTTTCTTTTATTTTTTTTCCTATTTCCTTCTTTTTTTCCTTTATTTTTTCCTATTTCCTTCCTTTTTCCTTTATTTTTTCCTATTTCCTTCCTTTTTCCCTATTTCCTTTTTCCTTTTCCCCTTTCCTCCCTTTTTCCCCTTTTCCTCTTCCTTTCCCTTTCTCCTTTCATTTTTCTTTTCCTTTCCATTCTTTCCCGCAGAAGTTGTACAATTTACATTCATACTCTAAAGAGATGATGAGATCTGTTCATGGGGTTGCCTTACACTAGTACGGGTGGTTAAACAGGTTTATCTCTTCTGACAATGTCTTCTCTCTGGTTTTTTGTCAGACACGGGAAGGTTTTTGCATCATGTTTTGGTTAAAACTTCCATTCCCATCGGAGGAAGGCGCTGGCTGGCTCCGCTTCCCGCCCCAGGGGGATGTGCCTGCGGTGATCGGCGCTGTGCCCAGGGAACAGGATCGGGACCGGGACGGCGCCTCACTGTTCCCGGCCCGCAGTGCGGCGGCACCCGGGATGGCCCGGGATCCTTCCGTCACATCCAGGGTGAGAGAGGCCGGGCTGGGGCGGATCGGTGCCCTGCGCCATCCGGGAGCGCAGCCATCCCCGGCTCTTTCTGGAAATCGCTGAGGGTTTCTGGCCGCTGTTTAAAATAACAAAAAAAGAGAGAATGACACTACTCCTGCAGAGGAGAGCGGTGAATCACGCCGTGCGCCCCCAGGCTGTCTGTCACGGGGGGATGGACGGGCCCCGGGCCGTGCCCCGTCCCCTTCGCCGCCCCACCCGCGTTCTCCGCGCTGAACTTTACCCGACTTCTCAGCCCCTCTCCGCCAGCCCTCGGGCCCGCCCATCTGATGCATATTCATGAGGGGCCACGCCCGAGCCTGCCCTTCATTGGCTGCTCCTAGCGATATCCCGCTCCCATTGGCTGGGGCCGCCGCCGCTCCGGGCGCTGGGCGGGGCGGGCGCGCCCGCGCCTCCCGGGCGGTGACTCACAGGGCGTGGAGTGCGGGTCCCGCAGCGGCGGCGGCAGCGCAGCCCGCGCCTCCCCCCGCTCCCGCACTACTCATTGTTCCGCCCGCTCCAGGCACCATGGACGAGCTGGACCAGTCGCCCCTGGTCTCCTCCTCCTCCGGGCCAGCCCGGCCGCAGCAGCCACAGTTTAACTACCAGTTCGTGCTCGACGACGAGAAGGAGGAGGAAGAAGAGGAGGAAGAGGAAGACGAGGACGAAGACTTCGACGAGAAGCTGGAGGTGATGGAGAGGAAGCCTGCCGCGGCTCCCGCCGCAGCCCCGCAGGAGCGGCCGCCACAGCTGCTGGACCTCGGCGAACCCGCCGAGCCGCCCCGCCCCGCCGCTCCGGAGCCGCCGCAGCCCGACTGGAGTCCCCGGGGAGCTGTGTCCTCTTCCTCCTCCTCTGCCACGACGCCGTCCCCCGCGCAGGAGCAGGTCCCGGCCCCCGCCCGGCCCGCGCAGCCCCAGCCGCCCAAGCCCGAGCCTGCTGTTGTCCCCCGGAGCAGAGGGTCCTCCTCCGGCTCAGCTGGTGAGTGCTCCCGCCCCGGGCCCCGGGAGGGCGGCGGCCGGCCGGGTGAGCCTCCACCGAGCCGCTCCGGTCCTCGAGCCCCGCTGCCCCGCCGGGAGGTTCCCTTTGTCTGCCGGCCCTCGGCCGCCTCCTGCGGCATCGCTCCCTCCCCTCAGCCGCGCTCGGGCGCGGCCCCGCTCCCCGCGGCCCCGCCGCAGCTCGTGCTGGAGAAAGGGCTCCCCCTCCCCTTTCTTTCTTTTTTTCTTTTCGTTTTTTTTTTTTTTTTTCATTATAATTTCTTCTCTTTCCCTCCTCCTCCCCTCTGTGTTATGCTAATGGCGGGAGGGGGAAGCGCCGCCCCGGCCGCCGCCTCGCACATGGGCCGCCCGGGGGCGAGGCCGCCGCCGCCGCCTGGCAACGGCCGCGTCGCGGCGGGAGCGGGGGGCGAGCCCGGGCTACCGGCCGAGGCCAGAGACAGCGGCCGTGTCCGGCAAACCGGCCGAGCCCCGCGGGGACGGCCCTGCCCGCGGTACCGGCCGAGTCCCGAGGGAGCGGCCGCGCGGCTCCGGCAGCTTCTCTCCCGGCGCAGAGCTCTCCTCCCCTCGCCGCATTGTCCCAGGCACGGTTCCCCCCCGGGCGGCCCGGCACTGCGGGTTTGGGCGTGGGAGAGCGGGGGAGGAGGGAAACATCAGATACTTGTAATCTTACTCATGTTTAACACAGCGCCTGGAGGGAGGGGCGAGGCGAGGGACTGCGGAGCCGCCGGCCCCTCCACCTGGCCGGCACGGCCCTGCGGCCGCAGCCTGCGTGGGGACGCCGCGCCCCGGCCGCGGACTGCGGGGCTGAGCCCCGAGAGGGAGCCGGTGACCCGGGGAGGAATGTGCGGTAGCACAAAGGGAGACCGGGCGGGCTGCTCGCTGCTCTAGGTGTGGCAGTCCTGGAGAGGAATGTCAGCCTCGCGTCCTGGATGGCCGCGGCTTAGCCACGGCTGTCGGCTGGGGCTGCTCCGAGGCGTCGCCCCGTAATGTGGGGGTTCGGCGGAGCACGGGGCTGTGGAGCGCAGGGCGTGTCACCCCAACAATTGCTGGTGCTGCCCGATTGCCAGAGCCCTTCTCAGGTCTAATCCGGGAGCTGACCCGCATGACTAATGCCTTGCATGCGGATTGCGAGTGTGCTTTGGCTCCACTTCCCCGTAATTCAAAGTAAAGGAGCTGACTTGAGGCCACTAGAACAGTGAAAAGGGACGAATTCAAGCGCCTTGAGAGCGTCATGGTGTGCGCTTATCTTCATTGCTGTTGTGGTGTTGGTATGCTGTAAAGATGCAAGATTTCAATGATAACTAAACACCACAGTATCAGGAGCCATGATACTCAAGATCTAATTAAAAAGGAGCATTTGGAACAATAATTTTTCAGAAGGCCTGTTAAAACCCGAATTTCGTTTTTTTCAGGGGAAGTTTCACAATGCATTTTATTTGCATGTGTGATGGGACTTTATGGTTACTTGTGCTATTGTCTTTCACGAAGCCTACTTTGTTTTGTTCTTCTGGGAGCTCTCTATGTAGTAATATGCCAAGGAGATGAATTTTTTTTTGTTTCCACCATTTGGAGGACAGATGATGACAAAAGCTTGCAACAGACTGAAGAGGAGGGATTCTATATGATGGATGAACAGAATTTTTCCTAGGCGTGTTCTCTGAGTGGAGCTCTGGGTGGTTTAAACAGAACTGAATGGAAGAAATAGGATCTACCAATTCATGTTGCTTTAAAAAGGAGGGATGAAAGCATGTTTTCTGGAAGTGATTTGGTTTTTTTTCCCCTCTCTGACCCCTGAAGGATAAGGCAAAAAGAGCACAGTAATTCCTGAAATAGTTCTGTGTTAGAGACCTAACTGTGAGAATTGCGTAGTACAGCTGAGAAGTGGCATCAAGGAGTTATTTTAATTTGTCAGTGATGATTAATTTAGGGCTCTGAAGTAAGGACTGGCATCTGGGGGAGGCCTGGTTTCCAAAGACAAGGTGTTGTAACACAATGCTCATCTAATGATGAGTTGAAATATTAGAAGCTCTGTACTTGAAACTCCTGGATGAGAGCAAATGATGTTGATAAAAGTATGGCCAGGTTATCTCACGAGTGCTTTGGCCTTCTCAGATGCAGGAGCACTTAGTTCCATCATGTTAAATATCCATTTAAACATCAAATATTTGTTAGTTTTGCATTTAGCAGTGGGTGTTAAATCCGTCTGGGTCAAGATTTTTGGCTTGGTTTCAAATGAGTTCTCTCTCAGTCATGCTGGAGACTTGCAAAATGAATTTGCTGCCTGCAGCTGGTGGCGGGGTGGCCGTGGCAGGGACAGCCACGTGGCCCTGTGGTTTGCTCTCTGCAGAGTTGTTGTTTCACTTACTTTGAGCTCTGCTGTTTGAATTTTAGGTCTAACTGAAGAATTGCAATTCACAGTCTAGAAATTCTGAAAAAAAACCTCTTCATATTTGAAATCTAATGCTTTCATTTATGAGGATTTGAGGCAAATAACTTTGAAATTCTGTTTCCAGGAGGAGGAGAGTCTGGCCTGTAGCAGAGAATAGTAGGGTTTCTTTTATCTGCAACAATTGGCCATGGTGCTGCCTTTTGGCAGTGGAACAATAGCAAAAATGTATTGCCTGCTTGATGGCCCATTGAAATGGATTTTATGTATATATGGAGGTGTTTTTTCAAAAGAAAACCTTTGTAATTGCTTTTAGTTACGCACTTAAGAGTATTCAGTATCATTGTGACATAATTATATATAATGCAAGTCTCTGACAGGGTAAGAGCAGCCTACCCTCTGAAGAGCTAATGTAAATATTTGCAGGAGGAGAAAACAAGCAGGAGCTCTGCAGTCAAACTTGGGTTCTCCTGAATGATTTCTGGGGTTTTGTACTTGCTGTTTTGTGAGTAACAGAAACTACAGTTCTGCCGAGATTACTGCTTAAATCTTCTGATTACCTGAATTTACATAGGGTACAAAAAAAAAAAAAAAAAGTCAGAGGTAGTTATACATGGTCAAAGTAATACCCCTTTTTTTGGCTGGCTGCCCACAGTAAGAATGACCATGTACTATGATGATAGGTACCACTTTGCCTCTTCAAGGCCCAGATTCTGCAGCACAAGGAGGCTCATAGATCACTTCTCTGGAAGAGGCTGCTGTGTTTGGAGTTAAGCTGCACTTACCAGAAGGCTGAACATGAAATCCACCAGACTGGCCCTAGGCCAGCATGCAGAGAGAATAAAGATGTTTCCTCGTTTGTCTGCTGCCTTCAGCTGACCTGGGTTAAATACATATGCAAACGTTGTGGAGGGCCAGTTTAATAATTAGTCTTGCCTTTCCATGTGATTATGAAGGATTTTTCCTTTAATTCATCCGTGCTGAGGAGAGGTGTCAGGAAGGTTTGGCAGCCAGTGTCATGCAGAGGTCAGCAGAGCTGCCTGGAGCTGTCCCTGGCCAGGCTGAGCTCAGCCACAGGAGGTGCTGAATGAATGCAGATCTATACTTGCTCTGCTCAGCCCAGTGAGAACCTTTTACCCTGCTCATCCTGCATTTGCATTTGATCCAAATTCTAAAGCAGCATATCTGCTCCTCAGATTTCTTTCTGTCGTGCTGCTGTGTCTGCATGGACTCCTTCAGAGGAGTTGTGTGCATTTTAAGCACAGGATGCAGCATGACTTGGAAAAAACAGAGCTGTCCTTGGATGCTGTCACTGCTGACTTTCATTTGCACCCTTCTTTTATTAAAATATGTACCCACTGATCTTCAGTGTTTCTCTGAGGTGCAAGACATTTTCTCTTCCCAGGTATAGTCAGCAAAGCTCTAAGGGAGGTGTTCATAACCTGGGTTATCAAACTTAGAATGTGATTAAAAAAAATCAGCGATTTGACTGCTATAGTAAACCTTCATTTTCATATTTCACGTTCCCATCTTGGTGAGTTCAACAAAGGATCATTTTATTTATTCAGTTTTATTCATTGTCATGTGCAGTGTCTAGCACTGCTGTAACTGAGCTGGTGCAAGAGTTTCAGAAGCCAAGCAGCCCTGACTTCTGTAAGCAGGAGTGTGTGCAAGGACAGTCCTGCCCAGTTTGGTGTGTTTGCTTTGTGTGTGTCCCTGGACTCACTTTCCAGGATAAAACCACACAGCTTCCACCTACCCTGTAATGATGCAGCCCTCAGGGAAGTTTTGGATTGCACTGGGAGTTTTCCCCTTGGAGATGAAATCCTCCAAACCACGGTTTAGGAGGCAGTGAAGAGCTGCTGTTTGTTTGCCCTCCTTCCCCTCCTCCCAGCCTGTACTTAGGGAAGTTTCCAGCATGGCTATGGAGTGGCCACTGCCTTGTTGCATCACCACTGGTGGCCACAGAACCTCGTTCTTATCTCACAGATAACCAAACCAGCAGCCCTTGTGGAAGCTGAGGGGAGTGTTCAGGATTCCCAGTCAGAGGTTTTCTCAAAGTTGCTGGGAAAGCAGATGTTGTGTTCATTTTGCTTCCTCCAGTGCCCAAAATTTTGGAGAGCACTCAGTCCAAGAGCCTGGCTGCTTAGAAGGAGCCATTTAGGCATCAGTCTTCTTACCCCTGGAGCTCAGTTGCCTTGCTGCTGGAATTCTGGGGGGCTCTGGTGGTGGCCACACAGTTCTGAGGGGATTTTGAGGCTGTTTGCTGTTTCCATGCCCATTCTGCCACACCCAGCTGCTTGATGGGTCTCCTGTGATCCTGGCCTTTGTGTGCTGGGAAGGAACAAAGGGTGGGTAACCTTCAACTGGACCTCTTGGCGTGCTGGAGTTAATTTCTTTGTTTTCTGTTAATATTTTGACAAAAGCTTCTTTTTGTTTGTTCTGGTTTCTATACTAATTATGAAACTCAGATAGAAAAATTAGCAAAGGATAGTTCAATCTGAAAATGTCCTTTGGGTACTAGTTTGGAGGCAAGGAAGCAGTTCTTGGTTTTTTATTGGCTAGAAAATGGAAAGCAACTTGGAGCTTGCAGGTAAATTATCTTAAGATATTCAGAAATGCTTATACATGAAGTAGGAGGAAAATTGTGTAACTCTCAAGCTACTTTAGAAATGAAAGGGGGAAAAAAAGAGTTATTATTGCCAAGTAAAAATAGTGAACTGTGAGACCTCAGTAGAAAAGTAATGTTTTAATGCAGTTTTTAAAAAATTTCTTTGTTTATGATCTAAAATAGAAATGGCTACAGTGTATGCTTTGGGAACACTGCATATTTCCTACTTATTCTGCAGTCTCTGTTTTTAGGGCAGCACAGGACAGCCAGAGCTGAGATCCTGCTCTCCAGACAGATGACATGCTTGGTGGATGGCTTTTCTAATTGGCCTTTCCATCAATAAGAACTATTACAACAGCAATAAAATAATGGCCTTATTAATATTCACAAGGTCTGAGAAAATCAAATTATCTCAGTAGAATGTTTTTTATCTTTCAAATGGAAATAATCAATCTGCTGCCAACTGTAGCTATCAAAATATGAAGATTTTAAGTTAGGTTAGATTTTATGTTTTTAAATTACTAATTTTCCCCATGATTTTAATGGTTTAAACTCAATTTGTTGCTTTCTGATGAATAAAGAAAAAATACTTTTAATTTTATCTCCCCTCTCAATGTAGAAGTGTTGGGAATACCAGTTTAACCTCCATGGTTTTTCTTGGAGACTGGCTTTGTGTCTGAAACACTCCCAGCTTCTACTGGCAGCTTTTTAATGAGCAGGGCAATCATGTCATCAGCTCCATCAGCTAGGGAGAATATGTTAGTTAAGATGTCTTAAATGAGACACAAGACTGAGATAAATATAAACTTTCCTGTTGCCAGTTAAAATGTTCTCAGTCTGTCAAAATCCTCCTGCTTATCCAGCCAGCACTGCTTGGTGACAGTTTTCCTTGAGCCCTGCTCTCCCCTTTTCTGACAGGAGAGAAAATTCCTTCATGCCTGTGTCTGTGTCCCCTGTGTGTGGCAGGAGAGCAGTGCCAAGGAAAACAGACAGGGAGATGTGTGAGGCCTTGCAGGGCAGCCTGGGGCTCTGGGCAGAAAGGAACAAGGGAGCGGAAAAATGGCACTGGTGGCACAGAGGCTCCTTCTTTGTGGGCTTCAGCCAGGTCTGCTCAGAGAGATGGAGTTAAAGGGCTTTAAACCCAAGGCTTCCTTTAAGGATCACAATGATGGACAAGAAAATTGGGGTTTCCCTGTGTATTTAAAAAAAAGAAATGGTTGGACAAAAGCTCTATTGACCAAAATCTACTGTTGATACCTGATCCCCTCGGGAGTCAGGAGGGCATCAACACTCTGAATCTTCATGTTCTTTTCCCCTTTAATTAAAAGATATTCTACAGATACTGATGGCTACACCAAGTCCATGTTCTAACTCCCTATATCTCATCCATCAGACATCTTGTGCACCTTTTTTTTAATTTTGCAGACTGTAAGCACTTGTATCAGAGATGGGTTTAAAATGCTTTAAACCCAAGGCTTCCTTTAAAGATCACACTGATAGATAAGAAAATTGGGGTTTCCCTGTGTGTTCTGTTTTAAATGACAAAAAAAAAAAAGAAATTTTTGGGCAAAACCTGTATTGACCAAAATCTATTGTAGTGCTGTTGATACCTGATCCCTTGGGAGTCAGGAGAACATCAAGATTCTGAATCTTCACATTGCTGTTCCCCTTTAACCAAAAGATATTCTACAGATACTGATGGTTACACCAAGTCCAGGTTCTTACCCTATATCTCATCCATCAGACATCTTATGCACCATTGTTTTTATTTTGCAGACTGTAAGCTCTTGTGTCAGAGGCTTGTCACACAAGATAATGTGTTGGGAAGAGATGCCAAAAGAAATCAGTAGCATCTCATCTCTATTCTTTAAAGATTATTTTAGCTAATAAATACATTCTTCTGCAATGATAAGGTTGCTCATCTAAATACTGCTTAATTTGTTTAATTGTGGGGAAAGCAGGGAAAAATCCATCTGTACAAATCAGTGAAAGGGAATCTTATGATTGGTATAATCTCTAAAATTAAATTGGATAATGTCTGCATAATGATAGGATTTGCATGGCTCTTTAGCCCTCCTGCCTTTGAATAAGTTCTGATGTAATTACTCTATTTTTCTGCTTTGTGGCACTGCCAGAACTCAAATTTCTTTTTGTTATTTCAACTTATGGTTATAGTGTCTGGGTCTTAAGGAAGAGTTACTTAGTTTTTAGAGGAATTATCTAGGTTTTTTTGGTTACAAGTGTTGCCAAAGACTGAGTACTTGGCTAGATTGTTTCTTTCTGCTTCTTTTTAATCAAACACATTGAAACAGTATAAATTGATGTCTGTAAATGCTGAATCTGGGAATGCTCATGTTTTAGATGGTTCTGAATTAAGGTGTTGCTTTGCTATTATTTGATTTATATATTAAATATAGCTGTGATTGTGGAGTGGGTATTTCGGGCCATCAGAGGGGCTGTGAACAGTTGGGGTTAATTGTGGACACCTGATTTATATATTAAATATAGCTGTGAGTGTGAAGTTTGTATTTCAGGCCATCAGAGGGGCTGTGAACAGTTGGGGTTAATTGTGGACACCTGACTTCAGTAAAGGAGGCTTTGCCCACCACCTGATGCTAATTTGGGTAATAAAGCAGAATTTCTGTGCTTGGAGCTGGTGCCTTGCAGGGGGAAGGTGCAGCCAAGGTGTGTGGTACTGAGCTGTGCCATTTCCTCCTCCCTGAGCTTTGGGAGGAGACCAGAGCAGCAGCAGAACAGTTTTCTCTTTGTTCCTGAGAGGGTTTCACTTCCTCGTGGTGAGCTCCTGTGGATTGCTGGGCAGGGAAAGGTACGTGCATCCTGTTCGTGGGAATCCTGTGTGCTCTTGGTCTGAGAGGAGTGAAAAGTTTCTTTGGAGCTGAACTGTGAGACTTTTTTCTCTGTTTGTTTAGTTTTGCTAACAAAAGATGCCTGATAAAATCCTGTCCTTGCTGTGAGGGGTTGAGGGGTGACACTCAGTGGTTGAGGGGTGACACTCAGTGGATGAGGGACTTTTAGCAGAAAGGGGCATTTGAGAACCACTCCCTGAAATGCTTCGGGTCCTGTCCCTGGTGTTACTGACCTAAATGGTTACAAGAGTGAGGTGAGAATGGTGGCTGTGGCTGAAGTGTTTATTGGCCTTTTAGGAGCATCGTGGTGGTGGGTTCTTAATGGCAATTGTAACAGCGAGCATTGTGACAGAGCCAGGATTAATGTCCCTTCCCTGTGTCCCTCTGTCCATGCTTTGGTTGGCATTTGGGTGTTGCAGGGGACTGGAATTGCCTTTCTTTCCACTAAATAGCTGCTCAAAAGGAGAAGAAATGCCCACAGCTCACCTCTGTCCCGGTGCTTTGCAGGGACAGCTTGCCTCAAGTGGAGCTATTTTAAAAGAGGAGAAGCTGTGAAATTGGACCATGTAAAAATGATATTGGAAAAAAAAAACTTGTATAAATCAGTTTGATTATGGATTTCTGCTTAGACAAGAAGAAAATGTTATTTGCTGGAAACCTGTTTGCAGAAACAGACTGTTTAAAATGCTCGTTTGAACTTGTTTTCTTCATGCACTTCAAATGGTGCAGCCCAACTCTCCCTGCAGGTGCTGCATGATTCCACTTTGCACTAATTGCCATGCAGGGCTGGAATGACCTACAGCTGGGTTTGTTAATGATCAAAGGTCTGGTTCCTTTTGTGATCCCAGCTGTGATGCCCTCAGGGTGTCCAAAATGGAGCTCCATTTTCCCCTCTAAATCTTCAACAATTCCCATCCTCTGTAGCAGCTTGCACACTTTCCTCCCAAGATTTCCAAATAGTTTCCTAAACTTGAAAATTTTCTTTAAAAACTTAGACCTGTGACTAAAAAGAGCCAAATGAGAAAAACTAATGATTTGCTGTGACTCTGCAGCCTGATCTAATGATGTGAAAAGTTGCTATTAATAGTTAATGTTCTTCATCTTGAATGGTTTAAATATTTGGTGAAATCCCGTATTTAGAACAATCACATCATAACAGGAGATGATTTAAATGGAGTTTGTGTAGGCAGCTACTTTTCTCAGGAAATTCTTGTGAAGTTGTGTGCCCTTGTTTTGTACTGCAGTAGGAAATTAGGCATCTGAGAACTTGAAATAATTAACTTTTAAATGGCCACGTGTGCTGCTAAACAGCTTGAGCTAGAAATGCTGCTGGGGCAGCCTCCACTGTGGGCACATGAGCAACTTGGTTTGCATTGAAGGAACAATTTGTCTTTCATATCTGCCCTGGAGGGCTTGCTGCAAATGGAACTTTTCCATAACTTGTGAGTCATGTCACAGATGCCATTCCTTGGGGTATTAATTTCCCCCTGTTTTCCTTTATTGTTAAATATTTATGTTAACAGGAGAGGCCTTTCACAATGTCCCACTGTGGGAGGTCTGTAAGGCAAAAGCAGTCCCTGGCCTGTTAGTTGGTGTCTTGCTCATTTCCAAGGCTTGCAAAGGTGAAACGGATTCTTAGACTCCATTTTTGCTCATTTTGTTTTAAGACTAGCAGGCATTTTCCAGCAATCTACTCCAGGAAGTGGTTTTGGAGCTGTGGAGGCTGAAACTGCCACCGAGCACCGAATGCAGGTGAGGCTGGCTCGGTGTTTGTGTGGGTTCTGTCTGCTCCAATGCTGAGCTCACACACAAACTGAGGAGAGCAGCAGAACAATGAGGCTGTGTGAGCACAGTTCTGCTGCTGCTGACTGGAAGGAGGCTCATGGAGCAGAGGGAAGGGTCCTTCCCTTGCACAAATCCAGTGAGGAGGGACAGGAATTGTTCTGGCTCAGTTCTTATTTTCTCTGACTAGACTGAAGTCCTCTGCTTTCCTTTGGCAAGTATGTTTCTTGGGAAGAAAAAAGGCTCTTTTCTCATAAATTGCTTTTCTTGGAATTGTAGTTTACTTACTTAATTTTAAACATTTTTCTCTGGACATATTTGCACATAACTTTAATTTCATTAGTTGTGTGAGAAATCTCCATTTATTTCTCTACTTTTTATCTGAGATTTTGGTATTTAAATGCTAAGTTTTATGCTGATAATGCCAGCATCTTGTAACAGCATCAGCAGTTAGTGGGAAATCAGCAAAAATGAAAATGAGGGTTTAAAATTACACATCTTTGTCACGCTGGTGTCAGGTTCTTTATTTTTAAACAACACTGAAATCTGATTCTCATTGAAGGACGTTGTGTTTTAGCTGAAATCATAATGCAGTTTTAAAATATGACACTTCATGCTAATGAAAGAAGCAACAGGGCTATTTGTGGGTGATTTGTTTTTTGGTTTTGGGGTTTTTTTTTAAGGAATATTTAATTTGCATAAATCCAAGGTAAAATTTACAGAATGCTTCTGGTTAAAACCAGGCAGGCAGTCAGGCTGAGTCTCTAAAGTTCTCTCTAGGAGCCATCAATTGGAGTGCTTCAGTAACTCATATAAAGTGGCACCACTCATAAATAAGAGGTCAGCCTCTCTCTTGGCTGCAATGCTGAAAGTACTTTACTAACTTGCACCATTATGAATTTTTGGCTGAAAAACTTAGAGTAAGAACTCTTTTCATGGGGATTGTGTTCATTTTGAGGTCTCATTCTTCTGTGTTTCATGAAACAAAATCGGTCTTCTGCTGGAAGTGTTAACTGAGCAGTTCATCTTACTGAAGGAGTTTTAGTTAGGATTTGTAAAAAGTTATGATTTGTTTTTAGTTATGATTTGTAAGAAGATCACTTAGATTTGTTTTCTGTATGTATTTGGGTGAAGTTTTTTGTAGTGAAACTCACTTTGTATGTCAGTTAAGGTGTTTTGAATATCTACTTCTGCTTGACAATATTGTTGCTCAGAGCTTGATGTGTTCAGAAGTTTTTTTACTTGGTTCTGTTGTGTTGCTTGTTTGGGTGTGGTTTTTTTTTTTTTTTTTGTCACCTAATTTCTGCCATTGAGATGCAAATAGGAGAAGCCACTGCTGGTGATGGATCCTAGAAGTGTCCTACTTACCCACAGAGCTGTGTTCTGAGAGGTATCTACCTGCACATGGGAGGTGGGGATGCTCCAGCAGTGTCAGTGCTGGGAACAATCCCTTTCACCATGTCACTTCAATTGCCCTCTGCAGAGAGCTGTGCTCCAGTTAGCACCGAGGCTGATGGGGACTTGTCCTACTCCATTTTCCCTGCTTGCCTGGAGGTGTTACACAGGGCCCACAAGGGCAGCAAAAATCCTTTCTATCTTTTTCCTCTGAGCAGGAAAAATGCCTTTGTGATGTGGGTGGTTCTCCTTGGCTGGTTGGGAAACACTGCTTTTATGTAATCTCTTTTCACACTCCAGCCATGTGTGGAAAGTAAAGTTTGGGTGTGGACATAATATCTTTCCATTAAGAGAACCTGGGAATTCAGTGGCTGGCATTGGGATTTTATGGGACTGTGTTGGGTAAATGGAAGCCACACCTCAGGAGGAGTTTTTGCCTTGTGCTGTCTAAAGGAAACACTGAAAAATGAGAGTCCCTGCTCTTAAACCCAGTGCCCTTCCCCAGAAACTGAAACCTCTGTCTCTGAGAAGTGTTCAAAAGACTTCAAATGTAGAATTTTTGGTAGAGATTGCAGCTGGCCTTTGGACAGGAAGAGAGCAGCACTTTTCAGGGATGACTTGTGTGTTTTCCCCTTCACCTCCTTGTCCCTCAGTGGACTCTGCTATGTTTGTTTGCCCTTCTGCATTTCCAGCACCTCCTCTCCATTGCCTTGGTGTTGGTTTCCCTGGAAGTCCCTTTTCTGTTGGTCTGTCTGGGTTTCTGGTCACAATCTGGTCCCATCAGGTCCATCCTGCTTTTTCTGCTGCCCCGAAGTTCAGACTCCTTCCAGTACACCTGGGATGATGTGGAGGAGGGCGAGTGTGGCTTCAGGAGAGGTGAGGGCTGAGGAGCAATCTCTGCTTGTGGAAAGGATCCTGGTGAGCCAGTGCAGCCCAGAGCTGCTGGAACAAAGGGCCTGCAGTGAGTGGCACTGGGTGTAGCAGGTCTGTGGCTCTGTGTCACGTCCCCATCAGTTGTCCTCCAGTGTGGGTTTTGTCCTTTAAAGCTTTGCCACCATGGAGCTGTGACACTGCTTTAATGTGCTCTAAATTTGGAATTGAGGTTTCTCTCTATATGGTCCTTGATCGAAAAATGTAATTTTTAGAAAAGTGAGCAGAAATGCCTTTGGCCCAGCAGGAATTGAGGACCCTTCTGAATACCAAGGCCTACACTCAGCTTTATTTCTTACTCTGTTTTCTGTTGTCTTCAGGTGATATTTATAATCCACAAAATACAGCAAGAGATAAATGTTCTGTGAAACAAACCCAACGACTGTATAGTGTGACAGGAAATGCAGGTTGTGAGGAGACTGGATTTTTGGAACATTGCTGTTGGGATTAACTTGATTGAGCCAGACAGGTCATGAATGTCTGCAAGTGGCATCACTTCAACACAAGTCATGGTTTAGTGCCAAAACACAGCTTAGCTTAATGCCCTGCCTGACTGGTTATTATGTATGTGCTGCTGCAACTACCATATTTCTCACCTCTTGCCTTTCATCTTTTAAAATAAACTGTTTCTATTATTCTTTGCTTTTAATAATAATAAAAAAACAAGCCAAAAATATCCCCACCTCTTTTTCAGTACTTGATTTTGTCCAGGCAAGTAGCAAAATTAAAGATTGTTGGTGTCTGTACTGAGAATAAAAATCTAAGTGCTTTAATATAATTTTTTCTCTACTAATGCAATTGATGTCAATTGCAAATATTCTTTACCAGCCTCAATGTGAAAACTTTATGCACTTTTCAGAATGAAATAAATTGGCCTAAGTGATGGTGTTGTCATATCAATGTAAAGCCAACAGGCCATGATGGACCTGGGAAAAATACTGGTGGCACAGAAATGCAGAGAAGGACTGGTTTTGCTTTGCCTGTTTCCTCATGATGGCTGATACTGCAGCCTTGAGTGGAAACTGGAGAACTGGATTTGTCTTGGGAGATACTGGGCTTAAAGCAAACTCAACAAAGCCAAATACTCTCCTTGAATCATGCCAAAAAAGGCTTTAAAATAACAGCTTCCTCTGGGGGCTTGTCTGTAGAACACCAAAAGGAAAAGAGTAAAGCCATAAGGCAGGTATGGCCCAGAATGGCTGTGCCTGAGCAGTGCTGTGTCTGTGGGGTGTTTCAGAACTTGCTTTAGTCACTGAACTTTCACCAGTGTCTGGTGGAGTTTGTTGGGGCTGCTCTCACACAAGTGTGGGGGGTGTGAGGAGAGCTAAGTGAGTGTGCCCCTGGCAATGGTAGCTGGCAATGCCCAGTGCTGTGCCAGGGAATGGAAATAAGAGTGGCTGCCTAGGAGTGTCTCACCCTGTGGTTGGTTACTGGCTTGGAGGGTGGAGATCCCTCAGTAAAGATCCCATTGTGAATGGGGAAATCTGGGTGTGGGCTCTCCCAAGTCACCTGGCTCTGCTGATGGTGCTCCCTGGTTCTCTTGGGTGTTGGCTGTTGATCTGTTGGGTTTGCTGGGAACTCACTCCTTGGGTGCTTTCTCCCCTCTTCACCCTGCCCTTCCTTCTGCTGAGGTTATTTGTTTGTTTTTCAGATGAGACCCTTTTTGCTCTTCCTGCTACACCTGCGCCTCTGATGCACTCCTCTGCAGGCAAGTTCTTTCTGCTCCCTTTTGTCTGAGTACCTCCTGCCTTCCTGACCTCATTAACCCTTTCCCACTAGTCTGCTTCTACTAAAAGTCAGCATGGGTCCAAGAATAGCCTCTGTCACATTTTTCAGTTTGGATTTTTTGGTTGATCTATTCCAGATTTTAATATTCATTCATTTGTTTATGTGGTAAACTGTTTCATAAACAAGAATTCAGCCATCTGTGAATTCTTGGACCCTTGATGTAGGAGAGAAGTTGGTACTGTTAACAGGTTAATACATCAGAGCATAGTTGCTTTACTGATTTAGCAGAAAGATTTAATCTATAGTAACTTTCTGCAGTATTTTAAAGAAGTAATACTACTGCACCTGTAGTATTGGTTTAGTGGTTTTTATTAAGTACACCATCTACAAATTTAAAAAAGGTGTCAAAAAAAGACTTTGCTGGCACATGTTTGTGCAATATGTTTATGCCCAAGCATCCACACACCCCCTGTCTCTGTCTGCCCTTGCCACCCTCCTGTTCTGGCTTTGTTAATATTGCCCCAGTACTTGTCTGGCATCTTCAGCTTTACTGAGACCTTTGCACTGCATAAAGTTGCTGCTTCTTGAGCCTCTCTGCTAGAAGTGAAGTAGAATAGCTTTAAGTGATAGTGTGTATTTATGGCTCATAGTATCCACGTAGAGCTTGGAGAGCCTTTTAGTAGCTAAAATCCTGTGAACCTGTTGAAAGTTTGCACTGACTTTGAGAGCACTTGCATTCTCTAACTTTCCTTTCTATCCATGGTCACAGAAAGAGTTATGGACTTGCAGGAGCAGCCAGGTAGCACTAAGGCACTGGGGCAAGAGGATTTCACTGCAGTCCCGCGTGATCCTGCTCCTTCTCTTCCCTCCTTCTCTCCTCTCTCAGCTGATCCCTTTAAAGAGCACGCAGCCTTTGGCACCATCTCAGATGCATTCCCTGCAAGAGGCACTTACAAAGAGAGCTCCAGTGAGGTTTATAAAGAACCTGTGAAAAATGCCACAAACCCCTTTCTTGCAGAGGGAAATGATAAAGACATTTCTGAGATGAAATATTCACAATCCCCATTTGCTAAAGAAGCAGCCATTTTATCTCCAGCTAAAGAAAAAACACAGCTAGAGGGCCCTGAAGAATTACCTAACCTGGAGAAAACACCTGCAGAGCAGCTGAAAATGTCTCCAGAATCTCCCCAAGATATATTTGAAAGAAATGAGGAAGATCTCTTCTATAACAAAGACAAGTACAGAGGAGGTGGTGATCATGCTGAAAAAGGGCTGCTGAAAGAAGACCCTCTTAAGAGGGAAGAATATGCAGACTTCAAACCTTATGAGCCAATATGGGAAGTCAAAGGTGCTAGTCATGGACTGAGCAGCACGAGAGAGGATGTTGGAAGGAAGATAGACGCCAAGCTGGAGAGCAGTTTGGATGACAAGTATGGCGTGGGTAAGCTGACTGTGCAGAAGGATTATGAAAGAGACAGTGAAGGCAGTGCTGAAGAGCCCTCCTTCCCAAGCACCCCAGAAGCTGTAAAAGAACCTTACATCACTTGTACTAAATTTGACTCTTCTCCAAGTCCTGGTGGTAACAAAGGCAAATCTCTTTCTCCACTAGAGGAAGGCATTTCAGAAAATAGAACCGACGATGAGAAAAAAATTGCAGAGCTGAAAGCTCAGACGGGCCCAGAGCAAGGTGATTTTGCTGCTGGAGCAGGTGGGCAGGAAGGGCAGGGAGCTGAGCCTGCCAAAGCACAGGGGGTCCCACCAGTGTCACCTGACAGTGCCACAAACATGCCCGAGGGTCTCACTCCTGACCTGGTGCAGGAGGCCTACGAGATGCACGACGCAGCCTGCACAAAGCTGGCTTATGAATCCAAGATTGACTTGGTGCAAACCTCAGAGGCAGCACAGGAGACTCTGAAACCCGCGGCACAAATCTGCCCCTCCTTCGAAGGCTCAGAGGCTGCTCCATCGCCCATACTGCCCGATATTGTTATGGAAGCACCGCTGGGCACCGGCACTGCTGGGGCAGAGGCATCTGCTGTGCAGCTGGAAGCTTCCCCACTAGAAACATTCATGCCCACTGCCAAGTATGAGAATGTAAAAGAGGCTGAGAAACCTCCTGTATACCAAGAGGCAGTGAAGGTACCACTGACACAGGCCCAGGAAGCAAAGGAGACCTCGGCATTTAAGCAACCTGATGATGAGAGCAGCAGCACTCCTGAAGATCTGGAGACTCCTTATATATCTATTGCATGTGACTTAATTAAGGGAACAAAGGTCTCTGGTGAATCTCCTTCTCCATCTTTCACAGAGTATTCCAAGACACCAGTAACAGAAAGCATTTCTCAGGATGTGCCTGAAGACAAGGAACTGGATGGAACCCCATCTCCACAGTTTGGAAAAGCTGGCCTGTTTAATAGCCAAATGATATCTGACTTTGCTGAGGAAGCAAGTGAAGATCCATCTCTCCTCTTAAAAAGTAAATCCACTGAGAGCATTGCAACTGATGAGGAACAGGAGGAGGAAGAACTGGTGGATTCAGTAGCTGCCACAGGCAAGCCTTATCTAGAGTCATTCCAACCTGAGCTGGACTCTTCCAAAATTGTTGCTGCTCCACCATCTGAGCCAATACCTGCAAAAATAGCCAAGGCAGATAAGATTCCTCTTCAAATGGAAGAGCTGGATGCTTTGGCTTATTCAGCTGATGTATCTGTTGCTATGGAACCAAAAACAGGAGATGACAAAGCTCTCTCACCCATGGAGTCTTCCCCAGTCTCAGTGGAAGAAGACTTTGTGATGTTAGGTCATCCTAAAGCTGTTCCTGAGTTTGAGACAGAAGCCGCTGACAGAGAGACAATGCACAAAGATGAAGGTGAAGACATCAGTAAGGTGATGCAGGGTGAGAAGCAGCTGCCTTGCCCAGAGCTGCCCTGTGATCTCTCTGTGAAGAATGTAGAGGTAAAAGCTGAGGAAGATAGCAATGCCTTGAAAAAGTCTTTGGAGGCTGTGGACAGAGAAGTGCCTGAAGTATCCACCATGTCCTTACCAGCCACAGATACCTCACCTTTATCTGCTGAAAAAGAGATAGTCAGTGTAGTAAAACCAGGAGCTTTTGAGAAGGAAGCTGAGAAAGAAGCTGCTTCTGTTAAAGAAAAGAAAAAACCTACTGCTGTATTTTCAGCAAAGCTGAATAAGTCTTCAGGTAATCTGTGTACGCTGTCTTGCAGTTTGCTGATCTGCATAATTTTTAGCTAAACTTAAGCATGCCTTGACTTATTATTTTTAAATCACTTTCTGTAAACTTCTCTGTAGGCCAAGGGTAACAGAAAATGTCACTGCCTGCACTTGTACCTTTTTCATATTCTGATTGCTTTAGTACCTTTTTTCTGTTTATCAGGGATGGACTCAGCATCTCCAGGTTTCTCCTCCAGCTCTGCTGCTCATGGTCTGTGGATGCAGGAATAGGTGACTGCCCACTGCAGGCCCCTCCATGGCTGTCCCCAGGCTGGGCATGTGGCCTCCCAAACTCTGGATCTGGGGTGCTTGTGCACATGATTTGAAGAGGCATTTTTTCCTTTTCATTAACAGTTCAGACATCAGAGTGTGAAACCCAGGAAAATACCCCTGCTGCTCCTGTGTGTGCCTGGAATCTGGAAAAGAGTCTGTGCATGTCTGGCCTGTGGTTTAAACAAAGGGTGAACATGAGGGAGCTTAGTATGCAGGTTACTGAAAAAGTGGTCATTAAGTGTTTTGCAAACACTAAAACTGGTTTCTGTACAGCACAGGTATTAATCTCTGTTTATCTTTTCAGGTGGACTTCCACTTCAGTGTAGTTAATTTTTCTTACAGTAATGTGCAGTTATAGTAGCAGGAAGTTGTAACCTTTTCTCTAAACTGAACACCTCATGAATTCCCAGCTTTGTGTAGACTGGAGGAGTACTTTGCTTTTTGATATTGCAGCACTCTGCTGCTACTTAAGCTTTGACCAGAAGCAATCACACCAAAAAACCACCTACTGCAGAAAGCACAGTGCTCTAAATAGAAAAGCAGGAGCTAGTTTGACTCAGCAGCAGTACTGTATTTATGCAGTAGCTGCAGCCTACAGCTCATAAAATAGGATTACAGAATACCCTGAGTTGGAAGGGAACAGCAGGTGCATGTTGAAGTGAACATCAGTGTTGGTGCCATTGAAATTAATTTGGAAAACAAGGTAGAAAATGTGTTTTTTTATATTTACCTTTGTCATGTCTTCTGTCTCTCCTCCTCTATATGTACTGGTAAGGCAGAAAGGAGAGAGTTTTGCTTTTCCCTTCATTGATAATCTGCACTGTTAAAACTCTTGGTGTGTCTGTGTGTTCTGTGAAGGCTCCTCAGGCTTCCAGCAGACAGAACTGTCTAGAGCAGCTGTATGTCTTGGACTTCATGTCAAGGGGTTAATTGCTTGGAGCTCAGACTACTTTAAAAAAAAGCCAAAGCAAAACACTGCACTTAACATAAAAGCATTTGTGTTAGTTGTTTTAAAAGGAGCCCTTTGGAAGGGTCTTTAATCATGGCATAGATGCAGCAGGCTGGGGGTGGCAGCCCCTCCCTGTGGCTCTGAGGTGACACAGCTGCTGCTGTCCCATCTGTGGGAGCTGCCCCAGGAGCTGCACAGACCCAGTGCCAGAGCAGACAGGATTTGAGCAGTGCCATTGCTCTGCCAGCCATGCCCAGTGCAGGGACAGGGCCCAGCTCTGTCAGTGTGCTGGGAGCTGGGCTGGGGAGCTGCAGCCCCTCACAATTATTGTGTTCACTCTGGAGAGCAGCTGCACTTTGCATTTCTGACAGGCTGGGTTGTTTTGTGTAAAGCAAAAAATTTTCTTCCCAGAGGAACATTTGCTTAAAGCTAAATAGATGAGGATACTAACTCAAAAATGGGCATTTTTTTTCTGGATTTTTCTCCACACTCTGTTGTGTTGCAAAATACAGAACTGGACTTCTGAGACAAGCCACAAACAACATCAGTTGTCTGCTTTGAATACCACACTGCCTAGGCACAATTTCAGAGTATCATTGAAGAGCTAACAAGGAGGGATTGTTCATCACAAGGCCAAGTGCATTTGTGCATGTGTTTGGCCTTCTGAGTCTACCTTTGTTCTTTGGGTTTTTTTTTTTTTTTCCCTGCCCATCAGTGGAACTGAAATAGATTTCACTGTGTCTTAAGACTTGTGGAATTCAGCTGGTGTGATGGTGTGACTGATGCTTGTTAAAGCTTTAATCTGAGCTGCCTTACTGGTGCACTTAAATCCAAGGTTGTGGAATGCTTACTTAACAGTGCTATTTTTTGGAAGCTAACCTAAATGCCAGTGTGTTGTAACTTCCCACAGCCGCAGTGGGCTGTGGGGAGCTAACAGGGATTCTAAAAAGGTTGCAGATACTTTTTTGACTTATCCAGTTCACTGAAGCAAATGTAAAACTTTGAAGAGTATCTTGGGTAGAAGGTTTGTTAAATGGTGCCTGGCACACCCTTGGGTAACCTGGACAGATTTAAGAAACACAAAAAAGCAAAAAACCCAAGCCCAAACAAAATCAGAACTGTATGTAAAACTGGGACAATTTAAAGGGCAAACAACCCCTGCAACACCAGCAATCTCTGCTGTCTTGAATACAGTGATTTTTTTTTTTCCCCCCCAAGTTTGTATTTCTCAGTAGCTGTTGTATTTGGCTTTGAGCAAACGGCCTCGCTTCTCCGTGCCCCTCCCCAGACCTCAAATTGGCATTCCTGAGCTCCATCAGAGCACTGCCTGCTAAGCTGGGAGCCCCGAGGCAGTTCCCGGGGGTTCAGGTGCTGCTGCCCAGCTCCTGCAGGAGGTGTGAGCACCAAGCGTGGGCAGCCATGGATCAGGGCCAGCCTGGGGACAGGGCTCTGATGCCATCTAGTGTTTGTCACCGCAGTGGGACCTCAGCGCCTGCCGGACGGGAAGGGAACTATCCACCTTTGGAGAATTCCCAACTCCTGAAAGGAGTTGGAGAGGTGAAAGCTCAATATCCACATTCCATATCCCAGCCCTTCTGTTGCACAGCCTTTCTTCTCATACAGATCATTAATCCTCCCCAGGCCCATGATGGGAGGTGGAGATTTTGATATTATTGATATTATTGAATTAGAGACTCAAAACCTCTGCCCACAACAAAGTTATGTACTAAAATGGAAATTGGCAGTTTAAATCCCTCAGTGTGTCCGTGCTGAGTGTTACAGTAATATTTGGAAGTCATGCTGAGATCTTTACCATCAAGACACTCAGTTTCCCAGAACACCCTTGTTTCATGGTGAATTTAACCACCATCTCTGTGGACATTCCCTTCAGATTAAATCTAAGTGGTTTATCTGCTTTCATTACAGGCACTCAGAAATCCAGCTAATTAATAATATTTTACATTTCCTGGATTTTCTTGGGGGGCAAATACAAAGGTGAAGCCCAGGTGGGAAATGTGCTTTGAGAGGGTGGTGCTAATGCTGAATCTTTCTTTTTTCCCCTACAACATGGGAGCAGAAACCAAATACTTCTTGTGGTGCTGTAACAGAAACCAGGTCATTGCAGCTGTGTGAATCTTAAAGGACATTGGAAGTTCTGCCTGATACCAGCTGTACCCATTTGGGGAATTTCTGTTATTTTCTGTGTTTGTGATGAGTTAAATGGCACCACTCAGCAGATAGGAGGTGTTTTGGTTTGTTTGTTGTTTCTCACTGGAGAAAAAATGCCTTAGAACATCTCTGAGTTTATTTCAGAAGGAATTGGTAAAATTCCATTTAATTCACCATAAAATATCTTGATTTAATTTCATCTCATTGTACTCTTAGATTCTTTGCTTGTTCAGGTAATCATTTATGCTACTAGGTAAATAGTAATAAATGGAGAGTTCCAGAGGGAAGAGAATTTGCAGAGAAGGAGGAGGAATGAGGGTAAAAACCAAACCCAATGAGTGACATTTTTCTGAAGAAAAGACACAGACCTGCTGTGTCTCATTAGAGCTCCTGTGCCCCTGTTGAGAGGCAAACACTTGTGCCATGAGGCTGCTGAAAGAGCAAAGCCTGGGGAAGTTCCTTCAGAGTGGCAGAATTAGGGAGAAAATGGAACATGTGGGCCAAGTTCCCATCTCTGCCCTGTAGGCACCAGCACTGGGGGAGCTGCAGGGCTCTTCTCAGTGCCTGCTCTGGGTGCTCAGTGTGTGAGTAGGGAGTGAGTAAAGCACTCACCCTGCCAGGCAGGGCTCCTGGAGCTGGGGTGTGCCATGACACGTGTCCAGAACTGATTGTGTCTGACTGCTCTGGGGGCCCTGATAATGGCACCTCCTCTGTAGCTGGTGTTCAGACATGCTCTAGGGGCAGGTGTGCAGTGTCCCTGCTGAAAACAGAGCTCCTCCAGAACACTGGCAGTGCTGGTGCTCAGGTTTGTGCAGTGTAAGGGCCCCTCTTGCCTGAGATGGGAGATGGATTCATCTGGGTGTGTTTGCATGGAGGAGTGAGAATGAACCCTGAGTATGCAGAGGCAAGAGGAGGATCTGGAAGCCAGGGGTCACTCCTGGGGGCAGTGGGGACACTGGAGATGGGACAAACAGGACTGGTGGTGCAGCTGCTCTGCTGTGGCCACAATGAACTCTGGTTAGACAGAGTTGCATAAATGCACTATTTTAAGTAAAAGATATAAAGAATATAAACATGAAATGAAGAGGCTTTAATCTGGTATCTTTAGAAATTTGACAATTAATGGAAAGACCTTTGAAAGCACAATGTTTTTTGCAAGTTTAGTGACAGTGCAAATATGGAGGGGGGGACTCACAGGTTTTGGTGGTTTCCAGTTCAGCTTGAAGATAGACACGGATTCTCAGACATATTTTGTATTCTTTTTTTTTTTGTACAGTGCAACTTTTCACATTTGCTTGCACTGTGATGTTTGAATATATACTCCCTACTTCCCTCCTATTTTGGATTTGTTTGGATTTACCTGTTGAAAATGGAACTGAAATGCATATCCTTGTGTAAGTTAAAAAGAGATGTAACTGGTCTTGCTGTCAAAGGAGGCTTTACATTTATGTCGCAGTTGAAGTGAAAATCAGGGCTTTTGGGTCTCTGTAGCAATCTTTCTCAATGCAAGATTGTTCTAATGAAAAGTGAAATTATCTATTTAAGGTCTGAATTGGAATCTCTAGCCATCCTGGTCTATAGTATTTTCATGGAAATGTGGGAATGCCCTTTTCTAGTTCTTAAGAAAATGGTGTACTAGATTGGTAAGAGGCTTTAGAGCAGTCCTGGGAAGATTTTAGCTTCCTGTTGTTAGCTCCAGATTTTAAGGAGAAAATCCAAACTGGAAAAGAAATAGTGGGTTTTTTTTCAGCAGGGATGGAAACAAAATGACATCAGGATTCTCACAACTCTTCTCTTTCACAATTGGAGTTGTAGTTCACATTCCTCTCCTGTTTGTGCAATACTTCCCAAATGTTACTTTCTCTATGTTGGTACTGCAAACTGTCAGGTTCCTGTTTTTATGTAAATGAAGGGAAGTTAATTGTCAGGTCTGCAGCTGCCAACAGAGAATGCTGATGTAAAATAAAAAAGGGGAAGGTGTTTGCTGGTAGGAATTAGGTAAAGGGCTGAGTAACTTTTTCTGCAGCCTTCCTTAAGAGGAACAAATACGGCTGAGCAGCTCCTGGGGACTAAAGATACCAGCAAAAGGATTAATCGTGCTCTTCATGAGCCTCTGCTTTTGTTCCAGGCACAGAAAGGGTCCTTTTCTGTTTCCCTTCACGCTGCTTGTTGTGAAGGGAGAAGTGTTACAAAGGCGTCTCTGTTATTCCTCCAGCAGGCAGACATTAGTTTACAGAACCCCGAGGGGAAGCCATACATCTGGGAGGTTTGTAAACGCCTTCGAACCTCTGTTTGAAAAGCAATCTATTTAAAGCTCGTCTGGTGACTACTTTTAGCCGGGCGGCGAAAAGCCGCTTAGCGCGGCCGGGCTCTGCAGCCCTCGCTGCCGTCCGTGCAGGGAGCGGGGCCGCCGTGCCGGAGGAGCCCCAGGAGGAGCCGGTGCCGGAGGAGCCGCTCCCCCCGTGCCGCCGGAGCCTCTCCCGGGGCCGTGCGGAGCCGCTCCCCCCGTGCCGGCGCTCGGTGCCGCCGCTCCGGGCGCAGCGGGGCCGTGCGGTGCCAGCACTGCGTCAGCTCCACACCCCGTCAGCTGACCCGCTCCTGCAGCACCAGTGCAGCACCACTGCGGAGCCCGGGGAAGCCCATGGTTCCCTCCCTGGGCTGCAGGGCACTTCTCCCGCAGCTCTCCCCTCTTGGAATGCATAATTGATAATCCCAGCTGGAGAGATGGACAGTCAGCCGGGCACTTGGAAGGATAAGGGTATTTATTCTTTCACCTTCTTTGCTTATTTTATTCCTTTGAGATGCCGCGGGTCGTTTTCAGCAAATGGTGTCTGTAGTGTGTATTTATTTGATTGTGAAATGTAGCCGAAGGTGTGGAGTCTCTTTGTGCCGCGTGCAGAATTAGAAAAGCTGCAGGTTAAAATGGGTAAATAGGAGCAATGCAGAAGAATAAATACTTTATGTAGGTGAAATGGCTTGTGTGACACTGCAGATCTTTTCCAGCCCTACAGAGCATGTTAATGAAGGGCTTGTTTTGGTATGCACGGCACAAATACCGGCGTAGTCCCAGTTTAGTCCGTGCTCCTTGGAAATTTCGAGATTATTAATAATCTAACAATACTAGCCATTAACTGTAAAACCCCGTGTAATTTGCTGGTCATGTTTTAATATTTTTAAGAGAAGAAATTGCATGCAGACCACAGCAGGGTGGGGATATTTTCTCTAAAAATCTGTTTGAAATATAACCTTAATCCCGTTTGCTCTGGATCTTTCATAATTCTGTCAAATTCTAGGTAAAACTGTGTCTGATTTTTCAGAATTTACAGCCATAATATTAAATTGATTTGGTAAATAAGTAGCTGACCTTAAATTAGTGTGGTGCTGACCTTTGTTCCTGTAAGCACCAATGGGAGATCTCCGGTGTAAATCTCTGTGGATCATTACATTAGTGCTCAGTGTGTTAGAGTTTAAGCCTTATTTGAATAAGTAATCTTCATACTTTACCAACAGGACAAGCTTTAAAAAAAATTAATTATCTCTGGATACTTAAATGTATTTTAAAGGGCCCTATCAGGGTCAGTGCTTGTGACATTTTCCTCTTTTTTTGGGAATTATTGCTCAAAGTCTGTTTTTTTTTTAATATATTCTACTTGGACAAAATTGTCAGCTCTCTGAAATCTATAGAATGCTTTTTCAGAACCTAAATATATACCAAAAAAGGTCCTGAAGGACTTTTTTTGATCACTTGCCTCTGCAAAATCAGGTTCTTTAAAGTTTAATCTTTTATTAAGGGGCTGTAAAATAATAGGAAAAATATGATGCATTGTTTAGTAATATATTGTTGTTGATATGTAAGTAATTTAAATGTTCAAGGCTTCATACGTCAGGCCTGAAATTTGTGGGGAAGAAAGGAAGGAAAGGGAAAAAAGAAAAGAGGGCTGAGGTCAGAAGGTTTTGGTGAAAATTGGAAGGCGAGTTCCCTTTTTATGTCTTCAGGCCTAATTTTCAGGTTTCCTTCACACCCAGCCTGGCAGGGGTGGTGCTGATCTGAAAGCACATTTCCAACCCTGGAATTTGAGGCCTTGACAATAATGGAGTCTGTTTTGGTTTAAAACCCCTGAATTGCCCATCCTGAGCAGAGATCAGATCTACAAGAAAATGGAAGCAGAAATGAAGGGTTTGGGGGAAGCAGAAGACTCTGGTTCCTCTCCTTTTACAGCTGCTGTTGAAGCCTGGTTTAGAGGGGCTTTTTTTTTGTTTAGAACAAGATGAAGATACTGTGTTTCACATTCTTCCTTCCTTAAGTCAGGCTCCAGTGGTATGGAAAATGATGGGTAAAGTTCAGGGACTGATTGCACTATCCATCCAGCCCCAAAATAAATATAGAAGCAAATATTGCAACATGCTCCTTTCCATGCAAAAAAATTACTAAAAAAAAAAAATTAAATCTAAAACTTAGAGCAAAAACTACAATTTGTACTTGGACTTTGCAGCTGAAACATTGCTTCCTAATGAATATAATCTTAAATTTAGATTTGGTTAATGTGTTGTAGTTGAGGAACAAGCATAATGCAAGTGGTACAACTTTTGGCATTGATTAATACCTGTGGTATTGATCATCTAGATAGATAGGATGAAACAGATCTACCCTGGGAGTAGCATGATTTTAATTTTTAATGCTCTTGAAGATAGGCCCTATGGAGTAATTAGCACTAAAAAGTAACATGCATTATTTAATTTTTAATGATTTCAAGGCCTTGTCAGGTTTTAATGGCTGAATATTGATATGATGGTATGGTGAAGAGCACAGCTATACTTCCAGGTTATCCCAGCATTCTTTTCTAATTAATGAGCAGAAATCTCTCTGAATTTTGGTTTAACTTCATTAACTGATGGCAAAGATTGCATAGCCAACCTTTACCATGAATAATTGGGGCTTTGGAATGGCTTTCCCAGTTGGTACATTGTGCACACATGCACGAGTATCTGGTCAAGTAGAAATGAAAGGAAAATGTTGCTTTGGCTCATTAGGTACTATCTCGGAATTAATTTTTTTTTTATTGAGATTCTGGTAGTGCTTGCCTTGTTCTGGCATGTTCTTGTGAAATCTGTATCACTTTTTTTGTGAGGTTGTGGTGCAGATGTGCCAGGCCTGAGCTGTGCGTGGTGCAGCCCTGTTCTGTGCCCTCTGGCACCCAGCTGGGGCCACCTGCCCATGGCTCTGCTGGATGTGCTGCTGCTCAGGGATGCCTGGGACAGGGACAGCTCTGTTGGTGGCAGTCCCACGTGCTTGGCACCACTTGCTGTCCTGCTGTCACCACCCAGTTTCTCCAGCCAGGAGCTGGTGTTGTTCCTGGCTTGCAAAGAGACAGTCAAGGACCAAACTGGCTTCCCATGCATGTGATGGGGTAAACAGAGGCTGCAATTTTGTGGCCCAGTCTCTGCTCCTGTTAGGATGTTAACCAGGATTTGGAATAATCATTCTGATGCAGGAAGCCTTGAAAATATCACACCCCAGGCTGTGGTGGTGCTGGACACACCAACCACTGGATGGATGGATGGTTGATGGCTTCTCCTGGGGCTTGGGCTGTGTGGGGTCAGCACTGGGATTCTCTGCACAGAGATCAGTGGAAACCTTGAAGATCACATCCTGTGTGAATATGGAAGTGGAAAAGGCCTCTCTGAGCAATTTGTGGTCGTGGATTTTCTGCCCCGCAGCTTTTCCTGCTCGGTGACAGATGGGACATTGTGCTGAAAGCTGCCTGTTCTCAGCGCTGTGTCCCATTTCTCCATTGGCACAACGCTAAACTGAGCCACGAAAGGCTCCTCCCTGCGCCCCTCGCTGTTACTGGGAGAACATAAAGGATCCGTTCCTACCTCTGGCGTCACAGAAAGGCTCCAGTGGAACAACGCCTGTAAATCGCATGGTGTTTTTTTCTCCCCATCCCTTTGACACAAGCCGCTTTCTTTGGCGCTGAAGCGGGGTGTGTCGGGCTGTCAATGCCGGCTGCAGGGGAGCTGTCGGGTGTTCATTGTGCAGCCGCACTCCCGGGGCTCGGGCGCTGCCGGCCATTGGCGATGGCAGCGGGCGGAGGTTGCGTAGCTCCGACCTCGCAGCGCCCTCGCAGGAAGTGGAAAGCGCCGGGAGCGGAGCCGTGCCAGGGCTGGGTGCTCGCTGCACGCTCAAGATGGATGCCAAAACGGGTTAGTTCCTTTTTCCTGCTTTTCTGTGCTACACGCGAGCTCGGCTCGCTCGTGGGTCTCGCTTTTAATTGCTCTTCCTTAAAAAAACAAAACCCGAAAGAACCCCCCCCCCAAAAAAAAAAAAAAAAAAAAAAAGACAGGGTTGCTTGGTTCAGGGGTTTTTAAAAAGAGGATTATCAGGTTGAATATATCAAACCGCTTGTTTTTGGCATTAAAACCCGATATGACTTGCTCAGTTTTAAGTTAAATATCTGAAAGGAAAAGACTTTAAAAAATACAGCGCCAAAGCTATCGTAGCATTTGCTTTAAAAGCAAAATGTAACTGGATGAGTTGTGCATGTAAGGCACGGATGGTACAGGACTATTTTTAGACGTGCCAAGTGACAGTTCGTGCTTACCAAATGTAGGCAGCTGTTCTTGTTTTAGAATAGGCCTGCAAGACGTGCATTAATATTATTTATTTTATTATACTTCATATTGTGTAAAATGCAACTCAGAACTGTTTCCATAAGGAAAGATGTTGCAAGGCTGTTGCTGAAAATGGGTTTGGGTTTTCTGTGTTTCTGGTTTTATTTTTAGTCTGTGAATATCTTGGGTGTTAATTTAAAACCAGAAAGCTGCTTCTAATAATGCTTTGAATCTTTTCCTTTCAAAATAAATGCAAATAACTTGTTTCTGATCAATTAGAGAATACAGATGAGTGGCTTCATCTGCTTTCTTGGACTGCAGAATTACAAAGCAGTTTTTCAGTGACTTAAACATCGAATTTCCTTTGAGGAATTTACGATGATACCAGATCCATATGTCATTAAACCTCCGCTCGTTTGGTCCTTCTCCAAAAGGAGTGGAGATGAAATAAGGAAAAATGTTTTATGAGCAGCTTAACTGGTCCGGGAGCTCCTGGTGTGGGGATTTTTCTTATTGATTACCGAGAACAAAAGACTTGATGGGTCGCTAAAGGCCATTTGGCTTTTGCTGTGTGCTTTAATTCCAGCAATGCACCTTTGTTTCTGGCATTCTGGAACTGTCACATAGATGAATTACTCTCTATACATTCCTTATAGCTGGGATAATGCATTAATGCATGGAATAAGTGATTTCCTATGAAGAACCCACAGCTTTAAAGCTGTGCAGAGGGGACGGAGCAGCTCGTTTACACAAGTAAAGCTGTCTGCAGGCAGAGGAGCAGGGCACATACTGGATGTGTCACCTGATACAGGGGCAGCACCACATTCGAGTGCATGGATGCTCAAATTGCAGCATTTAAAAATAAACACAGTTTTAGTACTTGCAGCAAATTCTCAAAAAAAAAGAAAGGTTTATTTTTTTTTTTAAAGATTCCTGACACGATTTAAGAGCACAAAATCCACTGGTTTTGGCCAGACTGGTTGTGAAGATCTCACCCAGGTTTAGCTTAGTTTAGGTTTGCAGGTTTACAAGGATTCTTGGGTCAATCACACCATTTTGTTGATGTTTAATGCAAGGTGCGCAGTGACACAATAGATTCTTTTGTGTCTGGAAGCAAAGGAAAAACCGAAACAAAAAGTTAAGTTTTGGGATTGCAACCCACACAACAACAGATCTACAATTAGTTGATGTTATTTGTTTGGTTTTTACAAATATTGAGGAAAGGTCGTGTTGCTTGGAGCCTGGGCTGCAGTGGCAGGAGGAGTTTGGACTGGGAGAGCAGGAGCGTTGCCTCAGGCAGTGCTGCTCTATCTCTGCCCCCATATGTTTGTGCAGTCACATGGTGGCAGCGCCAGGCCCTGATCTGGCTGCCTCCTGCCTGCTGGGATGGCTTTGGCACGGCACAGGCTGCCAGGCTGGAAGGAAGGAGTGGGATGGATGGTGCTGCAGGGGTGAGGCTGTTCTTTCCACAGCGCTTCTGCTCTGTGATAAACTGAAGGTGCTGGTGCAGCTGGAGCCTGGCTCTGGCTGTGGGGCTGCAGGGAACTTCTGCTGAAATGGGAATTAAATATTGAGGTTAGATACTTTGCATTAGGGTGGGTTTAAGTTTCTGGCCATGGTTTTCATCTTTCCATGTTGGAATAATTGGAAAGAATTCAGCTCTTGAATGTCTGGGAAAACACACCCCAGCCCCAGGGGCTTTGGCACGTTGTACCTACAAAAGGGTTACACAGACTTTGCCCTACAGAGGCTACCAGGTGTTGGATGTTGGAGCATGACTCTGTTTTCATCCTGCAAGAAACAATAGACAAATTCTATTTTTTTAAATGTTTTTACAGTCATCCAAATGATCTGTTCCAAGCTGTGATTAACTGTTTTACAGTTAATTTTGGTGGTTAACTGTTTTACAGTTAATTTGGTGATGTTTAGGATGAGGCAGGATTGCTAAATGTGCATTGCAATAGTAATACATTTCTGTAATTCATCTTGAGCTCTGTGTGCACTGGGTTATTGCTGTTAACAAACAGAGCTGCAGTGTGTTGAGCCATTACCTATCCCTTGTGCAAGGGTGTACTTTGCTCTGAACAGTGATGCTAAAAATGGCACAATATTGTGTTCTCTAATGAGGGTCACTTAGGGAAAACTAAACTTGGTTTGCAAATGAAGTCTTCTGCATTGGAGCACAGCAGATTTAGCCTGGATTGACATTTCAGGGAGAGTATTCCCTCTTGATGGCTCAGTCTGTCACCCATAACAACATTATAAACTCCCATGGGAATGCTTCCATCAAAAGAAAACAAAATGAACTGTTAATGAGTCTTTGAGCTGTGCCTTTGCCTCTACCAGGCTTGGAAAGATCTAATGGTTTAGAGATCTGTTGGTGTCTTGTTATCTGTCCTCAGAGGGAATTGGAATCAATCTCTCCAGGGAGTGACCTCCACAAAATGCCCGACAATGAGAGGAAATGAAGCACAAACTGTGGTTCTGGTGCAGAACACAGCACAGCAGCTGAAGAGATGAATTCTGACATTGCTTAAGGGCATCATTGTTTTAAAATTTAAACAATTGCATCTGGGTAATCCTAATAGCAGTAGTCCCAATAATCTGAGGTCCAGACCTGACCAGTACTAAATGACTTAGTTCTGGTTGTGGTTTCAGCTCTGGTTTGACAGGGGTTTGCAAGCTCCACTCTTGGCGACTCTCAGCAGTCGAGTGAATCATGAAAAATTACTGCCTTGATATGAATGCCAAAGGAGCCTTGTTCTAATTTCTTACCTCTTTTAAATTGCAGTTGTTGACCTCCTTTACTGGCGAGACATCAAGAAGACCGGGGTGGTGTTTGGAGCCAGCCTGTTCCTGCTGCTCTCATTGACAGTGTTCAGCATCGTCAGCGTCACAGCCTACATCGCCCTGGCCCTGCTCTCTGTCACCATCAGCTTTAGGATATACAAGGGAGTCATCCAGGCCATCCAGAAGTCTGATGAGGGCCACCCCTTCAGGTGAGATCTTTCTTTTCATTAAGCACAATTGGGTTGTGTGGGAGAGCAGCAGTGTTGGTGCTGCCAGAAGCAGTGGGTGACACGTGCTGTTAAGATATTGCATAATAACAAAAATAGACTCTGCACTGAAAAATGTGTTCCCCACTTTCAGATTTTCTCAGGAGTCATACAGTAGATACAGAAAATGGAGTCAGGCCTTGGTACAAGGGATGGAAAAATCAGAATAAATGTAGCAGGGTTTAAAGCATGACAAGAGGCTACTTTAATATTTTTGAAACTTTCAAGACTTTAAAATGTTTGGTTTAGTTTGTAGCTGTGCTCCCCAGTTGCCAGGTCAGTGACAGGGTCCAGGTACCCACTGCTGCAGAGCTGCCTTCTAAGAGGAGTTAAACTTTATTAATCTGTGTTGGAGGACTTGTGGGAGTGTGTGTTTCTTGTTTCCCTGGCAGCCCTGTCCCACTCTGCCCAGCCTTGCTTCTCCCTGTTATTAACGAGTGAAGTGGCTCAGTCTCCCCTTGCAGTCTTCAGAAAGTCCTGTTTTCCCCTCTATCTACAGCCCTTTTATTAATTTGATAGTGTTCCCATCTTCTGTAAGGCAAAGCAAAATGCAGGCTTCCCTCCATTCCTCCCAGACCATGTGCAGTGGCTCCTTTTCCAGTGCAAGCCAGTCTGGGGGACAAAATTCTGGGGAAAAACACTCTCCCATTTGGGTGAATATTCCCAGCTGAAATCTTGCTTGCTTCTCATTATCTAAACAACAATTTCAAGCTTTTTTCTTAGCAAGAACAAGCAGAACTTGTTCTACCTATGCTCTTTCTGCATTTTTTTTCTAAAAATACTGATATTCCTAAGTAGCTTCCAGACATTCTCATCCAGCATACCTGGTTGCTTAATTTTTTCTGTATAGCTTCTCCACAAGAAGGATATTTTTACTTGAAAAATCCTGTGAGAAGAATTGGGTTTTTGATGCAGATGCTGAGTATCCTGTGGATGAGCTGGGGAGGGTGAGCAGATGGAAGCCAAGGGTGGATGGCAGAATGTAGCCTTGAAATGGCCACTTGCTGCAGTTACCATATGAAGTATTTTCATTTGTCTTGGACTTGCCACAAGGTCATGTTTAGCTTTGCCTTAAATGACATACATGGGAGCATTGTGTAATTTTCATATTAAAAAAATCCCCAAAGCAGAATCCCCTAAACAAAAGTTTAACAAGTGTGAAATGAGCTCCATTTTACAGATGTGCTGCACTGCTCCTTCTGCCTGCAGCGTGCACATCAGATAAATAAATTATACTTTGTTTAAAGACTCCAAATTGCCACAGCCACTGCAACTGCAGATAAGTAACAGTGGAGTGGAAAGAACATATAACCAGATAGGGATTTATATCTTTTATGTAAAAGAACTGCTCTCACTAGCTGTAAGAATGATTTCTAGCAAATGAGAAATTCAGCTCATTTTGCTGTGCTATAGTGCGTTACAGCTTGATGCTATTTCCACAAGGGCCTTCCAGAAATGGAAACGTTGCTTTTGTAGGATTTTTTCCCCCTTGTTTTATCCTGCCCCTTTTTTGCCTGGTGCAGGTGACTGAGTAAATAGCAGTGAGAAAAAACTGGCTGGCTAAGAATAACCTAGGTTAGTTCTGTTTGTCCTTTCAGCATTCCCCACACTGTGAAGTTTGTTTCTCCACAGCACAAAAAGGAGGTTCTATCTAACACTCAGAGCAGGTTTGCAGCATTTCACCCTGAGGTTTGCTGGCTGTGTCCTGCAGGGCTTACCTGGACTCGGATGTGGCCGTGTCGGAGGAGCTCATCCAGAAGTACAGCAACGTCGTGCTGGGCCACGTCAACGGCACCGTCCGCGAGCTGCGGCGCCTCTTCCTCGTCGATGACCTGGTGGATTCCCTCAAGGTGAGTGTGCCTCTGTGAGGGCACTGCTGCTGCCCCAGCTGGCACAGCCTGCATTCTGCTCCTTGCAGGATGAACACTGCCTCTGCTTGAGTAAATAACCAGGTGGAGTTTGAGTTTGCTCTTGGAAGTGTTCAGCACAGGGCTGGGTATCGAGTGCTGCTGCTGTGGTGGGGTAGCTGTAAAGGATAACTTGATCTACATGGAAAGCAGAAATGAGCTGCAGCTCCCTGGTACAGCTCCTTGCTGGTGCCTCTCACAGCAGGAATCTTCTAAAAAAACAAGCCATGCTCCACTGTGGGCATTGGGATGTGTCACTGATATGTGTGTGCGTGTCCCTCTGGAAAACCTGGCTCTGGCCTAGATTGTCCCAGCCTGCTTTGGAGCTGGTTTGCTGATTGTGTTTAGTGCACAGCTCCTTGTCTTTAAACAGGAATTCCTTTTCCACTTTCTGCTGGAGTGGTGAGAACTGAGTGATGCCCTTGGGTTACTGGGAAGGTGGACACTGGTTCCAGTCCCTGGATTTGGGAGTGAAAGCTGCTGTTTTTAGTGATGGGAATTACTGAAATGGGGATTGCAAATTTACCCAATGTGAGCAGTGCTGTGTAACAGCTACAGTCCATCCATGTAGAAGTTAATGGGATTTACTGAGAGTGGCAGAGCACAACTGACTGTGAAGAATAGTAGTAAATTTAACAAAAAGTAATCAAAAAAAGAAAATAAAAAACCCAACATAACACCCCAAAAAACCCTCCAAAATAAAAGAATTGGCTGAAAACTCTTCAGTTTTGTTCTGGGAGAATTGTATTCTCTCCTTTCAAGTTCTAATTGCCTTTCTTTGTTTTTGAAACTCGTGTTTCCTTTACCTAGTACAGTGTGTTGTCTACTTCTTTTTCAGTTTGCTTAATCTTCTTGAAAAAACTTGCATTTATCCTGCAGTAAATCCCCTTACTTAGTGCTTTTCTAAGTCCTTTGAATTGTAGTGGAGCTGGGGGAGGGGTTCCTTGTGAAACTGGGGAAAACCAGGCAGGCTGTCCAAGCCTTTCTTGGAACTGTGCAATAGAAACCTGCAGGCAGATCTTGGAATCTTACCCAGAGTTTGCAGATCCAGTTTCTCATTGTGCTCTAGGTTAAACACAGTGTGTGCCAGAAAAGCTGCACCTGATGCCCTGCAAGGCTCCTGCAGTGAGGCAGCTCCCTCTGGAAGCAGGAGGAGGTGTGAAAGGGGGCTCTGCTGCTCCTGGGACAGGTTTCTTTTCTCAGGAGGGAGACAGGGGTTGTGCAGTAATCTCCCTGCTCCTGAAGGGCTTTGCAGGAAAAGGCTTTTGAGGAGCTGGTTGTGCATTCTTTTCTGTACAACCATTTCTATTCTGCTTTTTGAGACATGATCAAAAAGTGTTGCTGCTGCCAAAGTCCTGTTTGGATCTGATGATCAACAGCACAGGAAAACTCAGAATCACAAGGTCACTTGTGTTTCTGATCAAGCCCTTTGTGATCCTGCCTTGCTCTGAGTTAGGAGATTTCTCACACCATTTGTGCAGGGATCCCAAGCCCTTGCAGTAAAGGAGGAGGAAGCAGAGAGAAGCCAGCTGCTGTTCTAGAGAACACTGGTCTGAAAACAAGGCCTTCTGGAGGAATTATGTTAGGAGCAGAATTAATTCCAGCCAGAATGTCTGCAAGGCACTCTAATCACTTGAAATACTACAGTCCATAGGAAAGATGTGTTTATTCAGCTGAACTAATTCATTTCCCCTCTCTCCTTCTGACATTTAAAATGTTTTATGTAGGTTAATTAGTCTAATTTATGGTAGCTGGAAAGAACCCTTTATCAGAAACCAGTGAATGTCAGGACAGTTCACAAGCACACGTTACTGATTTTGAAGAGTTTGTGCTCGAGGAGAACATTGGGATTCCAGGGTCTTATGTAATATAATGGCCCTGGTTTAAAAAATAAAAATATCTTGGCTTGTGTAGTTTAAACATCTTCAGTCTGGGAAACCACATGTTTATGTATAATTCAAGCTACAGAGCTCTAATGTAGAAAATGTCTGCAGGTCAGTTCATTGTGTGTAATAGTTCTGACTGTAAAATCTGTCTTGTTAAGATTTTTTTTCTTCTTTATTAAACAATGCTTCAGTCAGGGAAGTCTTAAAATGGACTCTAAATATTTATGCAGCACAAGGAGAAATTCCTCACAGCTCTTAAGGAGTAACTGCAGAGGAGCCCTTGCCAGAGCCCCAGGAGAAGCTGCATTTTGTCTGGTAAAGGCTGTGCTGGCATTGGGCACTGCTGCTCCTGCTCAGCTGAGGCTTTGGGGAACAGAGCTCTGTATTCTGAATATTCTGTAGCAGAGCAGGGCATGGGGCACTTCTGGATTTGCCCATTTTGGCTGGCAAAAGTGGCTTCAGTCCATCAGCCCCCAGGCCTTTCACTGGTGTGCAGGTCCTTGGAAGGACCAAGCCTGGATCCTGGGCTGCCTTCTGCTCTCTTCTTCTTGTCTAAGAGCTTTATTTAGAGGTGTTTCAGGGAAGGCTTTTTGTGTTTGTAAAGGTGTCTGAGGTGTGTTTCAGGTAAGCTTTGTTGTGACTGTGAGGGTCCCTGGGTTTGCACAGTTTATAAGGAAAAGAAAACAGTGACCAGTAAGGAAATGTGGGGTTGAGATGGACTCCAGGCTGGATAATCCTGGCAGAGCTGCTGGAAGTGTCAGAGGAGTGCAGAGGGAGGAGCTGTGGGATCAGAGTCCCTCTCCCATCCACTGTAAGAGCAGGGAGTCAAACCTGCACATGCAGCAGTTCCTGCTTCTGCCCTGATGCTGCCCTGGGCAGACTTTGGGTGGAGAGCAGCTTGTGTAGTCAAATGTGAACTCCTGGATTTTGCTCTGTCTTGAACCATAAATCTAATGCTTACTAAAACAAATAATTGATAGTTCTGATAATTATTGGACTTTGGGATTGATTTGTGTCTTGTTTATGTGCTTACATAAACTCCCATTTCTGCCCTGGGCAGAGTCATCAGCTGTGTCCTGGCTGCTGAGCTGCCTGGATGTGCTGAGCTTCAGCAATTGTGTCCACGGGGAGCAGGTCAGGGATGGCTGGTGGGATGCAGGAGAACCACTGTAAACCATCAGGGGCTCTTTGCCCAGTGCAGGCTGGTGCCTTCCTTCCCTCTCTGGTGGATGTGCAGGTGCTCCAACATGGAAGTGTTTGCTCCAGTAAAATGCCTGGTGCAGAGAGATCAGCTCCAGGCTCACCCTGGCATTGCAGGGCACAACTGGGCCAGGGTTTGAATCAATCATGAGGGAGTTCAGCAAATCTGCTTTATTATCCTTGAGAAACTTGCCAGAGTCCCTCAGCTGCTGGGAATGGTACAGCCTCTCTGAGGGTTACCTTTGTGCTCCTCCCTGGTGCTGCTGTGTCACATCTCAGAAGTGCTGGCAGATAAAGAACTGCATCACTTGCAGTTAATGCACCTGAGTTTTAGACCAGTTTTGAGTGAAGCTCTTGAAGTCAGTTTGATTTTGTTGCAGAGTTCATGGAATTAAACTTGTATTGGCTATCAATGCCCTTATCTTGTGGCTGGCTGTTGATTTTGTTTGGTTTGGATATTTTACATCCTTTGATAAGCTAAAATTGGATGTTGGGATATGGAAGTTCAGAGTAGCTTGGCTGCAGGCCAGTTCCAGGGTCCTGGCCCACACCCACACTACCAGCATGCCTTGTTTTCCTTGCCAGCACTTTGTGCCCATCCTTTCCTTAAGTGTAGCTCCTGCTGGTGGGAGTTTCCATCTTGGATTGGTCACTGTGCCCAGCTCTGCCCTCCCTGGTGCCAGTGCCAGCCCTCTCATGGTGTCTGTCCAGGGTTCTGCTGGAAAACAGCCCCACGTGCTGAGCTCACAGGGCTGGGGGTCTCTGCTCTGGGCAGAGCAAGGAACAAACTCTGGGGAAGCTGCTGCTCCTGGCTGCTGCTCAGCTCCTCAGCACTCCTGCAACTCTAGAAGAAAGGGCTGATTTTCCTCAGGAGGAATCCTACCCCGAAATAGAGCTGGCAGCCCTGGGTCCCCTCCCCCTGCTATAGGTCAGAGGTGTGCCTGGGACACTCCACCTGGCACTGAGTGTGGGCACAGCTTTGTGTGGAGCTGGGAAGCAGAGCCTGTGTCCCACCAGGAGCTGCGCAAATGCTGTCAGCAGGGAGGGACAATGGGGCTGAGGTGGGGAGCCAGCAGTGCTGGCAGTGTGGGGCTTTGGGGATGGCTTTGCTTCTGAGCTTGGCTCTGACCTGGAGCCAGCTTCCATGTTGGAGCACTTGTCACTCCTCTTGTTACTAAACTTTTTAACATCCAAAGTTTCTTAGGGTATTTTGAAGGAGAAAAGGTAAATCAAGCCCAGCCCTACCCCGTTACCTTCCAGACAGGCTTTTCCTGCTGTGTCAGGGCATGGCTGGGCAGGTGGGTGGACACTTGGGTGGGACACACATGGGTGTGACCTCCCTTCTCTCTGGCTCTGTCATGCAGCAGCCCTTTGGCCTCTCTGAGCCTGGCCTGTCCCCTCTCTGGAGCTGTGTGTTTGCCATGGAGCTGGCAGTGCCCAGGGCAGGCACAGGGCAGTGCTTGGGCACAGGGCAGTGCTTGGGCACTGCTGACTCGGGCTGAGTTCAGCCCCGTGACTGCACACAGCAGGCCCCATATCCCATTACTGCATCCTTGAGCCCTCTCATCAGGCAGCTCTGGTTACAGGAGCTGCACAGGGCTGAAGTGCAGAGCACTTTGGGGCTGTTTGGTTGGGAATTTGTGTGTGCAGCAAGTGGGATGTCCTGGGCACAGAGTGGTGCTGATGGGCTCTTTTTCCCTTGCAGTTTGCAGTGTTGATGTGGGTGTTCACTTACGTTGGTGCCTTGTTCAATGGTCTGACATTACTGATCCTGGGTAAGTGTTTGACTTGTGTTACACACCTGGCACACCCAATAAACTTGGGGAGGCAGTGGGGTCTGGTCACTGGGGGGCTCATCCTGTAGCCTTAGGATGTTTCACTTCTAAGTTCTTTTTTTTTGATAATACAGCAGAACAGATAGTTCTGTTGTTGAATTCCCTGAGATTGCTGATCTCCAGACATTCCATTATTTATAGGCAGGTTTGTTGTGCTGTCCCTGTCAGGCTTAGCCTGCCCTGAATGTCATTGCTGTGCTGGGACTTAGGAGGAAGGAGGTGCAGGATCTGCTGTGGCCATGTCCCACTGCAGGATTTAATTTCTTACATCCCAGAGCAGGCTGGCTTTCAGGTGTCAGAACCAAGTGATGCCTGAGCAGCCTTTGGGAAGAATTTGCATGACGACCCCATCTTTCCTGTGACCAGACTTAACTGTACTGATGGTGAGATCTGGAGAACAGCTCAGGCTCTCCTTAGTAGGGATTATTGAATTTTCTGGCCAGCAATTGGTGCATGGGGCTTAATTGTTCATTTTGCTTGGACCTTTTTGTAAGACATGTCAAGGTGTGGAAACCAGTCCTTGTTCTGCCTGAACACCATCCCTGTTGTCAATATTTATGCATTTGATGTGCTCTTTTCCAGCTTTGATTTCGCTCTTCAGCGTTCCTGTTATTTATGAGAGACATCAGGTGAGTGTTTAATAGAATTCATTCAATGTTTCATAAAATCAGCTTGAAGCAAAACCAGAAACAAGGAATTAACATTAATTTCAGTCTTCTGAAATATTTAAAGCCTTTGAAACAGGCCTTTACCCAGGAGCCAGGACCAGGGAGCACTTGTTCAGTTTGACGTTCAGACTGTGTGTGCTTTCCCTTTTCCTTCTTGGTGGAAGAAGAGGTTTCCCCAGCAAACAATTCTGGAAAGGGCCTGATGAACTTGGAGGCCTTTTCTGCTGGTCCAGCTTTGGTCAGGGCTGGAGCAGCACTGGGGAGGGTGTGTTAATCCTGCTGTACCTTTTGGGGTTGGTATTCAGGATTGGTTTCCCAAAGCTCTGTGGAATTTGTAGCCCTGGCAAAAACAAGAGGTGGGAGCTGCTTGGCCCAATGCAGCGCTGCTCTTGGGGAGAGACTCCCCTGTAAAAGGAGTAGGGAGGAAGGAGCCAAAATAAAATACTTGTGATTAAATTATGGCCAGGGCTGTCTTGGGCAGGTCACTGCACAGGAGGGGGCAGCCAGCTCTGGCTCAGCCCTTCGTCTCCCCTTTCAACAGCAGGGCAGCCGTGGGGGCAGGAGCAGATGGCAGAGCCTCATGGGGTCCTGCCCAGGCTCCTCCTCCACAGGGAAAGGGCCCTGGAGCCCCAGGGCAGGAGCAGGGACAGAGTGTGGGGGCTTAACCCGAGTGCTCAATCCCCTGGCTGGGCTGCAGCCTAAGCTGGTTACCCAGCCTGGCCCAGCTAAGCAGCTTTGCTGTTCTGTGGGGCCCAGCCCTGCACCCACAGTTTGTGGGACTCAGCCAGGCTGCAGAGGAGAAGCTGGGCTGTAACTTCTTCCTGCTTCAATTCCAGGCCCAAATCGACCATTACCTGGGACTTGTGAACAAGAATGTCAAAGATGCCATGGCAAAGTGAGTTGGTTTGGGTTTATTTATTTTCCTTTGTGCTGGTAACAGTTCCTGGCACATGTGGCACTCCTGTCTAGGACCAATGTGTTCTTCCGTGTGCCAGGCCAAGGAGGGAAAAGGTCTCAGCCTCTGGACTGGTTAGGAAATGAGCTCCTGTATTGCTGATGCTGTATTGAAATGAGCCTCTGTTATTTCTAATAGAAATCTGTGCATGTGAACCCATTAGTGACAGCTGAGCCCCTCAGCAGGTGCAGGTGAGGGGGGAATGAGAAGTTCAGCAATGTGACTGGGCTCTGAGTACAAAGCTGTGTTGTGAGGGTTCTTTTCACATGGTGCTGTTTGTAAGAGTCTGTTTAACCTTTCCTTTTTTGTTACTCAAACTTAGCTTTGTCTATTTTTTTTTCCTCTTGCAGGATCCAAGCAAAGATCCCTGGGTTGAAGCGCAAAACTGAATAAAATAAACCTGAAGCAACTTATCAATAGGAAAGAAAGTTCATCTTTTAAGGGGGAAAAATACATTGGATTTACATGGGGAGGGTCAGGGAATAGCAAACCCCTTGACATTGCAGTGCAATTTCACAGATCTTTATTTTTTAGCAACGCAGTGTTTGAGGAAAAATAACTGTTTTGACTGCCATGTGTTTCATCATCTTTAAGTATTGTAAGCTGCTATGTATGGATCTAAACTAATCATCTTTCCTTATCCTGTGTGCAGCACTGGCTAATACAAACGACTGAGACAGCTGTACATTTGCTTCAGCAGAGGTAGTTCCTGCTGCGTGCCCGAGGTGTAGAGCAGGTGGGGCAGAGGAGAACACTTCCCAGTTTGTGCACTGTGTATGGTCTGTGTAGATTGATGCAGATTTTCTAAAATGAGATGTTTTAGAAGAATATACCAGTTTAGCAAGTTTTGAAAAATCTTGCCTTTTTGGTATGAGTATAGCTGTATTGTGATTTTGTTTTATCAATTGCCAATATATATATATATATATATATATATGTGTTTCACAAAGCTTAGATCTTTCAGCTGCTCCACAGTGCTTTGTACTTCAGAGAACTGACTGAGGCCTGGACGAGCTCCAGAGCACACAAGCTTGAGAAACTAAAAATTCTCTGTAAACACTGGCATCTGTTGGAAACAACAAAAGAGAAATGAACAAAGAACCTCCACACAGAGTAAAAGAAACTTACAGCATACACTTTGTTGCACAAACGTACAGTGGTTGATCTTGAGCAAATAATTCTCCAGCTTTCAGACTCTGATAATCTGTGGACCGAGTATCTAATGCTGCAAATGTTGTTTGGAAACTTAAAGCCCTGTCCTGTTATGCAAGAAAATGATAAGTGAAAATTTATACACTTGCAGTTTGAGCTGTACTGAACTAAGTCTGTGGAATGCATTGTGAAATGTAAAAAAAATCCCAACAAAAAAGGAAAAAAAAAAACCAACCCCCAAACCCCAAGTATCAATAAAGCTTATAGACATAAAAATGATACCAGTATTTGGCTTTCTTGAGGCAAGTTTAATATATTTGTGTTTATTTGAAGTTCCTTGTGATAAATTTCCATTGTCCATGGTGGTGGCAGTAGTGTCCGAGTAGAGCACGGTGCAGGGTGGGTTTGTCACGGTCCCTTTTCTTCCTCTGCAGCCTGAAGGAGCTGCTCAGGGCCACCTCCAGTGTCCCAGGGAGCTCCAGAGGGTGTTGGGTCTTGGAGTTTTGAGACAGGAATGGTTGATGCCATTTTCAAGTTTGAAGAAAATAAGTCCCAATAATTTTTCCAGGTCAATGTGTTGATTCTGATTTAAGAGCTGGACATTGCAAACTTGTGTACAAATTTATTTGAGATGCAGATTTGAACTGAATGGCATCTTGACCATTGAAAAATAGAAATTCATGCATTAATATTTCATTTTCCAGTAAAATACAGCATTACTTCTGAGCATTTTATACAGGAAGCCAGACCATAGAAACATACAAACCGTAGGTAAGTGTTTTCCTGACAGACACTATTGCTTGAAGATATTTCTCACATCACTGTTGATTAATTCATTCTGCCACACAACTGGTTTTATTTGGGATACAGTCAACGTGGAAGGAAGGCAAACATGAGTGGTACAACACAGGCAGAGGTGCTCACTGCTGGCACCACCTGACAGAACAGGATTTGACCCTGAAGGTTCTTTGAAAAAAAGACTGCATAGGGACTCGTACTGTGTATCTGACAAACTGCTCTGCTGTATAGTCATATAAGGCATTAATAAATTCAATTGTAAAAAAAAAAGGTGATTCTTTGAGGTTGCTGAAGCACTTTGTGTGTTAAACAGACAGGAATCCACTCCTTTAATGGGATGTTTTTGCTACTTTTCTGTGCAGTGGGCAGCAGAAACGGACTGGCAGGAAGGTTCCAGAGTTCAAAATCCTATTGTCCTGAACTGGGACTAAAGCACTATTGCTTTTCAGAGACTAAATGTAAGTGTAAATGTTTTATTTTGGCCTTTATTTCTTCTAATTAAGAAAGGTAATTTCAAAGTATGGATGATGTTCCATGCCCAGAATCTTGAATAGCAAAATGCGTATTTAAGCTATTTCTTTTTAAACTTTCTCCAGTTCCACCCTCCCTTGAATTTTTGTTTTTGACAAAATGTTCTAACAAATAGTGAAGGGTTTGAGTTGCCTTTTGGGAATATCTGTCCATGGTTCCACTTTTCCCCAGAGGCAGCTCTCCTCTGATCTCAGCTGTCCCCCAGGCCAGGACAGGGGGCTCTGTGGGGTGGGGGAGAAGCAGGGGCAGGGAGAGGAGCCCACAGTCAGCCATGATGAGCTTTTCCCAAAAACAAAAGCTGCATTTCCTGGTATTAGAGGATTTATGTTTTACTTACAAGCAGCATGGACTGGCTGGAGGGCACACAGAGCCCTGCCATAGGGACATTCCAGGGATTCCTTTGGAGGCCTAGGACCCCCCTCCAGAACAGGAAAGAGGGAGTGATGGAGGCTTTCCCACCAGGCCAAGGTTCTGGCTGGCCACTGCCTGTAGGAGTGTAAAGCACATTTTCCCAGAAAGGGGGAGCATGCAGGAACACTTGGGGAATGACTCCCTCAATCTTGTGTTCAAATGTCTTGAACCAAGTCTGTCCAAGCCCTCTCCTCTCACTCACTGCTGGAGTTCAGCTTGCACTGCTGGCTGCAGGAGCAGCTGCCCAGGAGCTGGAATGCCTCACTTTGGCCTTCTGTCAGCACAGAAACAGTGGGGAATTCACTTGTGAAGGTATTAAAACCCAAAGCAGAAAACAGGGATCATGTAAGTACCCAGCTGCAAAAGGTGAGAATGGTTTAGCCCTCCTCTGGGTGAGAGTCATAGCACCGTGTGTGTGTGGAAAGCAGGTGGGGGGAGGCAAGGCTGCAGCCCAAACGACTAGAAAATTATTCCAAGGCACTTCATGGATAGAAAATTCTGCCAAATATATATATTTAAAAATAAAATGGACTTAAAAAAAAGGGATACTTTGCTCCTTCAATTAATGAAAGCTGAAGGGTTACCTCCCCCCTCCCCAGCCTGCTCATTAAATGCTCCCAGCTTTACTGAGTGCACCAAATTGGAGTTTTAAGTAGGTGTGGTTAACACCCACCCACTTTTTGAACTTTGTTCAAGCCACAAATTAGGAAATTAAAGGGCCCAGCATTTTGTCAGTATTTTCTCCCTTTTCAGACATGGTTTGAACAACACAGTATTAGGCAAAAGCAGCTTTGTGAGTGAACTGTTCTTCCCTGTGGGATCCCCAGGTTACCCTTCAAACCTCGGCTTCCTTCGCAAGGGTGTCGGGCTTTCCACAGCCAGCTCCCATTCCCTTTGGGTAGGTTGGGATGAGTGATCTGGAAATGTCAGCCTGCAGCAGGGCTGGGATTCCTGCAGCCAGGGGGGCATTCCTGGCTGTCCTGGCCAGCACAGCCCTCGCTGGGGCAGGACAGCAGCAGCCAGAGGCTCCTCAGAGGCAGCGCCACACAAACACACTGGGGAGACAGGAGGGACAGCAGGGATTGGCCTTGGGCACAGCCCAGTGAGACAGGAGCAGAAAAATACATTGGGTGTGTGAAGTACAGACTGTGTGTGTGTGTGAGAGACAGAGAGAAGTATACTGTGCACAGCTGCTCTGTCTGTAGTCTGCAATGTGAGCACTACGTGTTGTATGTGCAGTGTGCACAATTTGTGTGTGTGACACTGTGTGTGCACTCTATGTGTCTGTGTTTGTGTGTGTGCTGTGTGCCTATATTTCCTCTGCCTGTGCTCTGTGGGCAGTGTCTATGCCCTGTGTGTGTCTGTGTGTATGCAGTTATCTATCTTTGTGCATTTCTGTGTGCACTGTGTGTCTGCACATGCAGTGTGTGTGTGTGTCTGGGTGTATCTTTGTGCATCTCTGTGTGTGCCCTGTGTATGTGTGTGCCCTGTGTGTATCCATGTCTGCTGTATGGGCACACTGTGTGCCCATGTGTGTGCACATGTACCATGTGTGTGCAGTGCATTTGTGTGTGAGATGTGTCTGTGTGGCTTGTGTTAGTGTGGCTGTGTGGTGTCTGTGCATGTGCACACCTGTGTGGCTGTGTCCCTTTCTGTGTGTGTGTGTGCCTGGCTCTGTGTCCCTGTGTGTGTGTGTGTGTGCCTGGCTCTGTGTCCCTTTCTGTGTGTGTGTGTGCCTGGCTCTGTGTCCCTCTGTGTGTGTGTGTGCCTGGCTCTGCGTGTCCCTCTGTGTGTGTGTGTGCCTGGCTCTGCGTGTCCCTTTCTGTGTGTGTGCCTGGCTCTGTGTCCCGTGTGTGTGTGTGTGCCTGGCTCTGTGTGTCCCTTTCTGTGTGTGTGTGTGCCTGGCTCTGTGTCCCTGTGTGTGTGTGTGTGTGTGTGTGTGTGTGTGTGTGCCTGGCTCTGTGTGTCCCTTTCTGTGTGTGTGTGTGTGTGCCTGGCTCTGTGTCCCGTGTGTGTGTGTGTATGCCTGGCTCTGTGTGTCCCTTTCTGTGTGTGTGTGTGTGTGCCTGGCTCTGCGTGTCCCTTTCTGTGTGTGTGTGTGCCTGGCTCTGTGTCTGTGTGTGTGTGTGTATGCCTGGCTCTGTGTGTCCCTTTCGTGTGTGTGTGTGTGCCTGGCTCTGTGTCCCTGTGTGTGTGTGTGTGTGTGTGTGTGTGTGTGTGTGTGCCTGGCTCTGTGTGTCCCTTTCTGTGTGTGTGTGTGTGTGCCTGGCTCTGTGTCCCGTGTGTGTGTGTGTATGCCTGGCTCTGTGTGTCCCTTTCTGTGTGTGTGTATGCCTGGCTCTGTGTCCCGTGTGTGTGTGTGTGCCTGGCTCTGTGTGTCCCTTTCTGTGTGTGTGTGTGTGTGTGCCTGGCTCTGTGTCCGTGTGTGTGAGTGTCCCAGTCAGCCCCAGCCCGTTACCTGCAGTCGTCCCCTCCGGTGCTCACCACGAACTTGTCGTCGTGCGAGAAGCGGATGTTGGTGACGTGCGCCGAGTGCCCGAAGTAGCGCTTGTGTTTGGCCTGTGGGACAGGAGAGAGCTCAGGGCTGGCACCAGGCACAGCTCTGTGCCCACAGCCAGGCTGAGCCCAAGGCCCTCCTGCTCCCTGGGAGCTGCCTGTGGATGGACCCTGCTGTTGGGTGCTGTAACCCCGAGTGCTGAGGGGTCTGGGAAAAGCAAAAGCTGCTCAGGTGAAAATAAGAGAGGCACTTACAAATTTCTCCGTGCATGGGAAGTCAAACAGCTTGACCAGCCCAAAGTCATCTCCTGTCACTATGTTCAGGCCAGCGTGGGTGACACATGCACAGTTGACATCGGCTTTGTCTGCATTTCGTGGCCAGATCCCAATGACTTCGTCTCCAAGAATGCTGTTCCAAAATCAAGGTAAATAAAATAGATTAGATAAGACTTAACTTGCTGCTGCTCTTCCACAGGAGGCTGAGCCAATACAGGTCAGTAATAAAAAATGGCTGCATTTAAAAATAAAATTGTCCCTTTAAATGATTGCCCAGAGCTCATCATGAAGACCAGCACACTAATACATCATTTTGATGTGATTCTTAAACAATCTCTATCCATTAATCCTTAGGTTTATTTCCCATGAAACCATTGGCATCATTCTACACCAGAACCTTGTGCAGCTCTGGTCTCTATGAGCCTTCCCCCAGGATTCCTGACTGCACTGTTCCCTTAGCTGCGAGTTCCCAAATGAGGGAGTGCTTGGCTCTATGTCCCCTTGTTCTCAGAAATAGGTGTTCTACCCTGGCTTCAGCTCTCTGTAATCATTTACCCACAGAGTCACTGCCAGAGGCAGCTGCCCCCTCCCACCAGCTGTCAGGAGTCCTCTGAAATGGGGAATTAGGGGCAGATTTTTATACCAGCAGAGCTGTCAGAGTAGGAGGATTCTCATTTACCTTCTCCCAGCCCTGCCTGGTTGTCAGCCCCTGTCAGCTCTGCCTTTGGCCTGTCCCACTTCTCACAGGAAGAGCAAGAACAGCCACAGTTCTGCACTGCTGGGGCAGATTCCTGTGTTCATCCACATCAGGAAATACATTTTAGTGATACTCAGAACTCCTCCATACAATCAGTGCAGGTTTCCAGGCCTCCTGTGCTGCTGTGTTTGCTGATGTGGGACAAGGCTGCCTGGAGTGGCCCAGAGCCGTGTGAGGGGTCTGGGAGGAGTGGCAATGAGCCACTGTGGCTCTGTGACAGCCCCTGGTGTAATTAACAGCACTAATTACTACAGCCACCAAGCAGCCAGAGCTGTAAAACCCCCAGGGTGTCACATGGAGCTCTGGGCAAGCAGAGCCTGGGGGTGCTCACAGGTTTGCCAGGCCCCGGGGACACCTCAGCATTGACACCCCAAACCTGTGACTGATCCCAGTGCTCCCCTTGGCTGTTACCTGGTCCACGTGGCCCAGGTGATTTTCTCTATGACTGCAGGGTCTGTGATTTGCTTTCCCAGGGGCACCTCGTGAACCTGACGCTTGTAGGCACCTGTGGATACCTGAAAGTGGGAAAGGAAAAACCTGGAGGCTGCTAAAAACACATTGTTGTCTTTAAAATTCCCAGCAGTCTCACCAGGTTTTATCAGCAATTAAACATCTAGGATAACATTTCTCTTTTTTCCTCATTATCTGGAATTGATCACATGCTATATAAAGGAATAACAATGTTACAGGATGATGATGGAAAGAGATGCTCTCATGCAGAGCTGACAGATTTTCTCTCACTTCTATACTTTATCTCAACATAATTTTACTAAACTTTATCTCAACATAATTTTACTAAATCAGAAACATTTCTGAATGAAACCCCTTCAAATTAACACTTTAATTAAAACAACTGAGCTCTCACCCAGATCCTAGCCTCGGGGAAGAAGGGAAAGGCTTTCATATGGTTATAATCCACAATTTCTCTTTCAGCATTGTCCCCCTTCCATGGACCTGGGATAAAGCTTTGCCTTAGCACAGCTGGAGCCTCCACCTCGTTGTGGTGGCCCAGTAAACCTGAGGGCTCCAGGGGCTATCCCAGACATACCTGGATGTACCTGCTGTCTGCAGAGAAATCCATCTGAATGACAAAACTGGCAATGTCCTTGCAGTAGCCAATTCGGTTCAGGGTTGTGCCTTGAGTGAGATCATAAAAATCCACAGTATGTTCTTGTGAGCCCACTGCCAAAAACCTGTTATCTGGGCTGATCCTAGGCAATAAAACATGGAGTGTTTTATTGAGATGTCACTGGCTGTTTTGGTGCAAGATTTGCTTTTGCTTCTCATGCTAATGTGACAGTAATCTTTTTAAATGAAAAACACAAAAAACCTTCAATCAACAGCAAGACTGAACCTAAACCAAAACTTGATGCTTAAGAGAAGAGGAAAACTCAGGATATCTGTGACAGAGGACAGGGTTAAATGGAATATTGGGAAGGAATTGTTGCCTGTGAGGGTGGTCAGGCACAGGCCCAGGTTCCCCAGAGAAGCTGTGGCTGTCCCACAACTGGAAGTGTTGAAAGCTAGGTTGGACAGGGCTTGGAGCAAGCTGGGACAGTGGAAGGTGTTCCTGCCATGACAAGGGGTGGGACTGGATGGGCTTTAAGGTCCCTTCCAACCCAGACCATTCCATGACTCTATTCTGTATTGTTGGCGGCTAAATGATGCTAATATTGCACTTGCATAAAGCCACAGCACAGTGTGCAGAGCAACACCAATCCCCTGGGAGTCAGCAACAGGAACTGCAATTTGGAGAATTAACTCCCATCATTCCAGCTGTGCAGGGTGGCTGGAACTGAATTAAAGCCCCACCACAGTGCCCTTCACCAGCTCACACAGGTTCCAACCAACACAGACTTACAAAACCTCTGCAAATCCCCTGGCACTCCATGGCCGTTCCCTCGAGGCAGGGCTGTGTATTTTGAGCACCCCCTACCTGATGTCCTGAATTGCAGATTTCCTGTCCCGTTTCTTGCCCCAGACCTTGAGGCTGTTGACGAGCAGGAGCACGAACTCTCCGTTCCTCATGCCGATGGCCACCATCTCCCCGTCGGGGCTGTAGGTGGCGCAGCGCGCGGGGTGCCCCAGGCTCACCTTGTTCACCAGCTTCTGCAGGGACACAGAACAGGCTCACACCTCCCCAGCACACCCGGAGCTTCCAAACACAAGTACAAAACCTACTTAATTCAAAACAAATCCACTCTGTTTCCCTCTAAACATAAACCTGAAATGTCACACCGAGACTCACATCCCACCAGGCATATGTCGCTAAGCAGGCTTCAAAATAGAGATGTGATTTGGATGGGGGTTCATGTTTGCATTATTTTGTAGACTGACATCGAGTTTCACACCAGAAAAGGGACTATTTAGCAGAACAAGCTGAAAAATCTATTTCCTAATTTGTTTCAAAGTGACTTTGACATCTTCAACAACTGCTGATTGGCACAGAGCTCTCCCATTTCATTTGGTACAAGGAAATGTCCTTGAAAGCTCTTGCATTTTCACCCAGCTGGTTGTATTTATAATTGAGTAATTTTCCTCATTAAAAATTATCCTGTTAGCTCAGGTAACAAGCTTTTGGAAAGGTTTATGCTGGCCAAAATGAACTGAAAACTTCCTGGTGTTTTTTTTTTTTTTTTTAATGTTTTATCTGTTGTTTTTAACAAATGGTTGTTGTTAGTCAATCTGACTTGCAAAAATCCCTGAGGCAACATGCAGAGTTCCAAAGGAAGGCTCTGAAGAAGAGGGAGCTGTGCCTGCCAGGAAGGCAAAATGACGGGCAGGGGCTGTGTGTGTGACAGCACAGTCTGTGTCACCCAGACAGGCAATGTGGGATTAAAATGCTTCCTTGATCCCCCAGCCTGCAGACTGGGATCAAAATAAACAATGCCCAACAAGAGGCACTCCATGAGCAGGTGTGCTGGTGAATCCCTGCATTCCTCTGGGAGTGCTGGTGCCAAACATGACCAAAACCTGCTCAGGACAGAGGCAAAACCCTGCTCTCATTCCAAGGCTGCTCAAAAGCACAGCTGGAAAAATGGATATTTGGATAAAATGCTCATTTTTAATCCCACACTTTTACATTCACAGTACTCACTTTGTCTGACAGGTCCCAGATCCTGGCTGTTCCATCGTTGCTTGCAGAGATAAAGATGTCTTTGGAGGGGTGAGTTGCCAAGCCCCAGATTTCCCCTTCCATGTGACAGTCAATTAACAAGTTAGAAGCAGCATTTTTTTCTCCTACTTCAAGGATTTCTCCATCTTTTGTTCCCACCAAGATTTTCCCCTGTTTGTAGGCAAGGAAAAGGAGTGGTGAGAGGTGGTCAGTGTAACAGTAACTGCCATGGTTTAAACTGCCAGAGCTCCCTTGGCAAATACTTGGAAAAAGCATAAATAGATTAAGCTAGTAATTGGTAATGGCTACTTGATTGGAAATATAAAACAACATTCCTCAGTGGTGCTTTTATCAAGGAATGTGTCAAAATGAAATAGAGACCATCCCCTGAGCACTCAGCTGGGCAGGCCCCACCCTGTGCAGCATCGCTGCTCCTTTCTCATGCACAATTTAAACACATGCACCAAGACAAATGCCTCTGTTATTTCCACTGTGTTCCACTTCTCCCAGTCTCAGTAGCTCCCAGTGGGGTTTTTGTGGCTTTAAAGCAGCAGCAGCAGCTCAGGAGGCAGCCGAGCTGCGCCCTGTGCCCCTGTCCCCCCGTGCTCTCACCTTGCCGCGGCACACGGAGCGCACGCACTCGATGAGCTGCCCGGTCTCCAGCTGGAAGGCTCGGCACCGCTTCATCTCCTGGTCCCACAGCTTCACTGCTCCCCCCTCCTTCGTGCTGCAAAGGAGCCCTGCTGTTACCTGCTGCCTCCTTCACACATGGAAATCCCACCAGCAGTTTTCTGCTTAAATCACTAAACACCCACTGACCCACTCTCCACTCCATATCGTTATTATGGTGCAATGGGAAGTAAATGATAAAAATTAAATGCTTTCACACTTCATGTTTAAACAGCACCACAATTTGTACAAACCAAACTGCTCTCTTGCCACGTATCTCAAATCTGTTTCTTGGCCAATCTGTTTCTTGTGGTAATCCCAAGACCCACAACATCTCCACTGGGAGAGGCTGTCTGTAGTTTGACAGGACTAACAAATGAAGAGAACTCCAGTCATGGCAGGAGCTCAGGCAATAAGAGCTTTTCCAGGTGTTTGGAACAATTCCAAAGAGATTCAGCATCTCCCTGCCACATAACGTGCCACTGTGACCCCCAAGTATCCTCCTTTAGTCCTTCACTTACTGAGCCACCTGGGCAGGTTATGCAAAACTGAGAGTGAAGCTGCTACAGCACAGAGACCATTTAACCCTGGGCTGCTGGATGAGTAACAAAACCAAAAAGAACACAAGGGAGACGGAAGCTGGCACTTTGGGAAGATGCTGTGTCTTACGGCCTCTCCTTCCCTCCAGTGACGATGAGCCCGTCCCGCAGAGTCGTGTACATGGTGAACACCGGTCCTGTGTGAGCCTTGGCCACCAGCCTGACCAGGAAATGATCCTTCCACACGTACACATCTCCATTTATGGCACCAGTGAACGTCAGGTTATTCTGCAACACACAGCAGCAATCTCTGATACAACACACACCTCGGCATTTTTGTTCAGCTTCAAGTACAATTCTTTACATTAAATTTAAAAGTCCTTAACGACCACACTGGATTGTCACCATTGGTGGTATCACTGGCACATGTCACATTAAATATGATACAGGAAATAACAGATCAAGTTTAAGCTAAACAGATAAATAACCAGCAAAGTGCAAACAAAGGCAAAAAAAAACAACAAAAAAAGACCCAGGGCAGTAGGTGTGCTCAGAGCTTAATAGAAGACATTCACCCAACTGTGCTCAGGAAATTCAGGGAAGGATCTCAAGGTGCACAGGTTTTAAATCCACATTTCACTAACAAGCACTGGGTTGGATTTCAGCAAAGAAAACTGACCCTTGCAGGTTTAATACAAAGCTAATGTAAAATCCTGCAGCAGGTAATTTGAACTCACTGCTCCAAAGGCAACAGAGAGCATGGTTTGCATTTTGGCATCTTCCATGGAACCAATGACTCCTTTCTTGTAGAGCAAAGCGCTGCCAGCCAAGGTCCAGAACTTCATGTGTTTGACCCCCACGGACACGAACTGAGTGTCGGAGTCGGGGCGGAACTCCACAACGAAGATCCTCTCCAGGTGTCCTCCCCTGCTGGCAACTTTAGCCCCTGGTTTAATAAGGAAAGGATGAAAACAAAGCTGAATTCACCTGAGGAATTAAGCTCTGATATGATTTTATCAAATAAATTGAGCTGGTATTGGATTAGAGATTTGTGTCCCAGATGCTGGCAGCTGCAAATCCCAGCACTGTTTAGTGTATCAAACATCTTAATGCAATTCCCAAAGTCCCTGGTTATTCCATTGCATCCCACAGATTTAGGAAATGCAGATTTAAGGCCTTCATAGCACAATCTGTCTCCTGGGTCAGTGAAATAACACAGAAAAGTTGGCTGTCATCTGGTGAAATATGCACAGGGACATACTCATGAGCTGAGGCACTTTTCCTCTCTCCTCCATAATTTCCAAAGATAGGCTTTTGGGAAGTAATTTCTAGAAAAGAATTATCTCCATCACAGTACTTGAAGTGTTTTAGGGAAGAAAAGGAATAGTTTTCCTTAATTTCATGTAATTTTATGTTAAGCATCATTCTTTCCTTAATTTCCACTTACAATAGGCATTTAAAACTTCTTCCTGTTCATATTTTTAGCCCTTCGCCATCTTTAACTGATTAACTGGGATAGAGTGGGGAGACAAAACTCCAAAGACTTGAAAGGCAAAGCCAGTGACTGTGCCCAGCTCTGTGAGGCTGAAGGACCACGATTTCCCCTGGTCTGTACCTTCCTGCCACCTCCAGACAGTGATGGTGTGCTCTGGGTCCACTCCCACCGACACCAGCAGTTTGCCCGTGGCACTGAAATTCACGTAATTGACGCCTTTGGTGTGGAAGCAGCGCAGCATGGAAAGGGTTTGCTTGCTCATGGCATCCCAAATGTGAATTGTGGGGGTTGTACCTGCGGGCAGAGAGAGCCATTGAAAGAGAATTAATTCTGGAAAGTTTCAGTGCAATCCAGGCATTTGTCAAGAACATTTAACCTGAACAGACATTAGTTGGGGGTTTGGATTTGTCTGAAGATTAGCACTAGCGGGAAACAGAGAAATTAAAATATCTTGCAAAACACAGGGAGGGGGAATCATTGTAGTCCATGGAGTCAGACAAGTTCTAAAAGAACAACAGAACATTCATGAAGAGCCTCATGCAAAAGAAATTGCCTGCAGATGTTTCACTTGTATCCATGGTTCACACAGATACAACGAGGCAACATGGAACTCAACAGGACTCTGCTAAATTCACACACAAATCAGCCTTACCTGGGAATTCTGTCATGTCACCTGCATTGTGAGAGCAATGGCAAATGAGGAAGCACCAAGGGAAAACAATAGGTGAAATAAGTCATGTGAAGTGCCAGCATCAGCACCAGAAGGAAAACAAAATTAAAAACTTGGAAATGGATATGGATTAAATCAAGAAAACAAATAAGCAGGAATATTGTTGAACTTTTTTGAGTATATTGGCTTTTATACACAAATATTGCAACAATATTTAGTACTTTTAAGTTTTAAAAATGGTATCTAAAAGAAATGTTACAGGCATGCAGGTTTTAACAATTATTAAATTCAAAAGTGAAGTGAATCTCTAGTTATACAAAATACCAAATCAAACTCAGAAGCATTCATCTCCTGAGGCCTAGGAAAAGGACTTTTAGCCTTTCCCATGTCACAGAAATCAGTGTTTTGCACAGCTCTGGCACCGTATGCAGGTTTGGGTGCTCCCTCCACATTCCAGCTGCAGTGACCATGCTCAGGACAGGCAGCAGAGGGTTTGTGTCTGTCACTGTGCTCATCACCAACATTCCCTGCCCCTGTCCTCAAGTTATGGATTCCATTCTCCTGGAGTGGGCAGAGGAGACGTTCGGACTCCGTTCTCCTCCATAAAGTGAATTATTTCAGTTTTAGGCAGAGGGACAGCAGATCCTTCTCAAAGCTTGAGACAACCCATCCTGCATTCCCCATGCAGGACCCTCCATAAACAATAAACACACAAAAACCACATATCAGTGGTTTCTCAGCTGTCCCCTGATATGTCCCCTAACTGCTGCTGAGATCTCTCTCTGTTTCTGCCTTTTCTGCACAGCTCCTGCATTCCTGCAGAGAGAATGATGCTCATTGTGTTCTCACTGCTAAACACTGCCTTGGACACAGGAAGGAAAGAAGGAACTCTATAAATCAGATTATTGAGATGATTAGGCAGTTTATCAAAGCTTGCCTTCTGAAATATGATTACACTCCAATTAACTCTAAAATCCAATCACTCACAATCAGAGATGGAACTGAAACAGTAAGAAAACCCTGGAGCTTGATTACTTCTTCCAAATCAAACAAGAAGTAGAATTCCCCACAGAAGAGCCCCAAATCCAGCAGTGCCCTGAGAGCTGGGAGTGGAGCTTTGCTGGGGTGTCACGTACCGATCTGGCTGGTGGCCACCACGTTCTTGTACTTGGGGTGCTGGTTCACTGTCAGGCACAGGATGTCATCTGTGTGCTCCAGGTAGAAGCTCTGGCTACCTAAGGCCACCCAAAGAGGATTTCAGTCACCACAGCACCAAGGAAGAGCCACCACAGAAGCACAGATTATTTGGGCAGCTGTTAAAACTCTGCGGGGGTTGGGGGGGGGTCACTAAGGCTGCTCTGCTCCCATTCCCAAATGCACTATGGTCACAACCATCAACACACACAGGGGGATACAAAAGCAAAATTTGGGAAATTATACCCAGGGAATCAGCAAAGCCCTCCCAAGGGAAGGGGCCCAGAAAGGACAGATGGGGCCATCCTTTTTTCCCAGCCCACAGGCCAGAGGCTGTCTTAGGACTCGAGTCCCCAAAGGCCTCCCCAAAGTTTCCCAAATGTGGGAAAGCCATAGGAAGATTAAAAAGTTCAGACTTTCAATCAAAAATAATTTCCTTATCAAGCTATTTTATCTCCAGGTGTTTTTTCAAGTGGAGTTACCAGTGGAGAGGTTTTGGACAATGCCTGCTGCAGCTGTGTGGAAAATGATGTCAGCACCATCGTTCAGGTAATGCAGGTTGTTGCGACAGTCAAACCCTCTGTACCCAAACACGTGGTCTAAGGCCAGCTCCTGCTCCAGGAAAACAAAGAGAACAAGAGTGAAATGGAAGAAAAAACAAGATTTCAGAGCCTGGACCACTTAAGGACAATTGGAAATTACACAAGTACAAATATCTTGCAGAGGCCATAGAAAAACAATAATTAGTTGTCCCCACTCTGCTCATTTATTGAGGCATAACATTATCAGAGGCTATCAATAACCTTTAATTGGTCAACTAAAGCATTGCACTTATATTATTTTCTTTTTTAATTATTCAGAGGGCTATAAATGCCCTGTAAATTTCCATTCCAAACAGATACAATTCACAGAACAGGTTGGATTTTATTGCTCTTCCCATCACAGTTTAATATTTATACAGGGCATCAGATATTTTAAAGAAGCTATCTGCAGAGTTTTCAAAAATTATTCTCATAAACTACCAAATTTCCCCAGACCAAATTCTGACCTTAAAGTCCTTAGAGGAAGTCAGGGCAAGCTATTAGTAACTCTGTAATTAAGACATTATTCAGAGGTGTAATTGCAGCTTACAATGAGCAGTTGCCAAGGAAATTTCCTCCAGGAACCCAGCATGGTTAATGGATTGTTGGTAGAGCTGCCTTGGAGCCCTGAAGCCCAACTTAATGACTGCCCCAAACACAATCACAGCTCACTGGGAACAATCCCAATTAGCCACAGACCAAGTGCTGCAAATGTTCCACACAGGTCACAAAATATTCCTGGTTCTGCCTCTTATGTGGGAATCCAAACAAGTTGTTTGGGGAGAAAGGGAAGTTCCAAAGTCAACGAGCAAATTCCATCATTCAAAATCCCACAGAGGGTTTTTCCTGGGCCAAAGTTCTGGATGTATTTCCCCTGGGGCTGAGCAGGGAGCATGGGAATGCAGAGACTCTGTGATTGTACCTGCCCTTCACTGAGAGACAAACAGGGATGGATTTCACCCAGTACATGTTAATTTCAAAGAAATAGAAAAGATATGAATTCTGACCTCAACCAGTTTCTTTTTTTTGTTGACATTGTTCTTTTGCAGTTTCTCAGGCTGAGGAGCAGCTCTGCTCACAGGTGGCCTGAAAAGAACATTTAAAATGGAGACAATTGATATATTTGAAAGTTAAACACAACCTTCAAAACCACAGTATGTGTGAGCAGCAAACGGACAGTTACCCCTGTATGAGCTTTTTCAGAGTTGTACAACAAACTGATTAAAATCCTGCACTTTTTGATAGAAAGTGCAGAAACACTGATGTAGACTTCACAGATGAGTGGCAGAACAAACAACCTTACACCATTCAAAAGACCCCAAACCATAATGATTTAAATCCATGGAAAAATCCTTGAATATGAAAGGATGGTAAATTGGTGCTTTCAGAAATGATCTGAAGTAATTTCTGCAGCTGGCAGTTGACCTCTGCCCAGCCTTGCTTCTTCTGAGAAACCCCATCCCAAAACCTTGATATGGCTTCAATAAATTCTTCTCAAAATCATGTTAAAGATAAAATGGTTGCATTTAAATGCACAAGTCATTCATTCAAGGGAATTTGGGAGATTGAGGCCATCAAAGCTATTTTATATAATTACAGTTGCTAAAAGTAGATAGAGAAAAATTCAGAACACAGGCTGAGACAAAATCTGACGTGTGCAAATGGTCTGTGAGGCCAGATAACCTCTGCTGCTGCTGTTGATCCTGCTGGGAAAAGAGGGACAGAGCTAAGGGGAGCACGTGGAAAGCATTCCCAGAGCTTATGATTCCAGAAAAATCTGACCTTGCTCTTACATTCCACATGCTGTGAAATTTGTTCCTGTCCTGAGACCATAACTATCAGTAATTCCCATTTTGCAAAAAATTAATTGGAGAAGAATGAAATCCCTTTTGTGTATAGGGAGCTGCTTTTTCTGGAGCTGGATTTTTCATGGAAGGTACTAAAGGCACAGTGGACAGAGCCCAGTGGGGACTGAGCCCTGTGGGAATGAGCAGCAGGACAAGCTGAGCTCAGACAGAGCAAGGCTGGAGGGAACCACTCCAAGCCACGCCTCGAGCACAGCAAGGACCAACAAGCACATGAGCAGGTGACCCATGACACCAAGAGAGTGGAAGAGTTACCTTGATCCCCTTGGAAGCAGCAAATAAAGCCAAGCAAGAAACTTAATAGAGTTTAGGAGTCACTTGTGAGCACGAGACTCATGCACAAGCACTTGCAGAGCCAGCAGTCATTCCTGGGGCACAGCACTGCTATCCAAGCATGCCAGCAAAACTAAAACAGAAACCAGAGAGTGCACAGAGCCACCAACACCACACCTGGCATCCCTGGGCAGCCTCAGAGCTAAAGGTCCTGCAGGATGGCGGGGAGAGGGAAGCTACATCCAAGCTTCCTGCACACTTTGCACCAGAGCACAAGGGGCTTCCATGGTTGGTTTATTGTCAGGAGCCTGGCAGGGAGGGAACTGCTAGGAAGTGACAGTTTCCTAGGCAGTGCTGAGAGTGCACACAATGGATGATTGTTCTCTACCCCAGCTCAGCTGCAATTTAGCCCACAATGGCTGTGAGGAGGCCAAGTCACTGCCAGGACAGCCTGTCCTGCCCTGTCCTCAGGGAACAGTACCTTTATTTCCTCAGAGAGTGGCACTCAAGTCCCCTGGGGTGACCCTGGGTGGAGTGGGACTGAGCAGTGGTGCTGTGACCAGCAGGGAAGGGCCAAAGGATGTTATTATAAAACTTGTCTTACAAAATCAATTCATAATTTCATTTTAGCCCAGATTTATGAGGGCCTCTGAACTGGCACTTAGGAAAAGAATTGTTTTCTCGCAAGCTTTTTTCTATTTTAGTGTTATTTCAAACTGGATCATTTCTACATTTCTTTACCTAGGAATATCAAAGTTTATGACAAGAGCAAGCCAAAATACTTCATGAAAGCAAGAGAACACTACCACTGTGACATGCTTGATAGTCACCAGATTGTAAGCATGAGGCTTAACTTGGAGACACACACAGAGATACTTTTATAGCTCCTACTCACAGCACACACAGACACAGATGTTGTGTGCATTCATATATACACAGCCATGTATATATACACACACATGTGCATTCACTGCCTCTGCACCACCTTCATAAAACACATGGAAAGCAGCACATTGGAAACATTGTAAGAAATAATTTCACTTTAACAAGCCTGAGACTACATCTAGTTTGTTTTGACACAGAAGATGACACTGCCAAGACAAGAAATCTGCACTGTAGCAAATGCCACCCTTTGCCCTGCTGGACCTGTGCACCCTGCATGGCACATTCCAGCAGGCCAGGCCTCAGCTGGGCTCCCCAGTACTTACTTGACAATTCCCTGCCTCCAAAGGAAAGCAAGTTAAAACATAACACAAGCATTAATGGTTTCTTTGCAGCAATTGAAAACAAATGTGCTTAGATCGTGTAATGGCACAGAGGAGCTCCAGGAAAGAGAGGACACAGCCAGGTGAGATGTTCCAGTTCTTTGGGCACTGTGAATACAGCAGAGAAGGTTTCTGTCACTCCTGGCAATCTCGAGGATGATCTCACATGAGGACACACAGCTGTCAGTCAGGGATAGAATCCAGATCCAAACTGACAAAACCTCAGCACCACCTTCATACAGAAATGTGAAAATTGTGAGTGAACATTCCAAAGCCCAAACCAGGGGTGGGGTGAACAGGGAGCACCAGGATGGAGAACAGCAGATAGACACAACAAGAGCTGGGCTGGGGGAAGAGGGAATGGGGTTTTGGAAGAGTGGAGCACCTTGAGGGAGGTAAGAGATGTGATCTTAGAGAGCAGGGCCAAACTGAAGGGAAAAAGCTAGATCTGTTTAGATGGAAAAAAAAGGTGAAAAGAAAAGGCAGATCAAAAACTGTTATGATAAATTCTGTGGGAGGGGGATGTAACCAGCTCCTGTTTCCAGGTCACAGGCCAGAACTGCTGTCTGGTTGGAGATGCTGACTGCAGTGAGAATAAACTGGAGTGAACACAAATTCTGCTCCAAGGCCAACAGGAACAGCATGGGAACTCCAGAAACAGCATCATGGAAAGGGACAACAAGGTCTGGGGCAGGGACAGACGGACAGGAGTGTCCTGCACCAAGAAGGTGGCAGGCTGAGCCAGCAGCACTGGGTGGGGAAAAGCTCCAGGCCCAAAAGGGAGACAGACATGGATTTACATGGCTGCAAACTGGAGAGGGAACACACTTGGATCTACACAAACATGAGCAGGACTGCTCCTGAGAAGAGAAAGCAAGGTTCAAGGAGAGGAAAGGGTGGTAGGGTTGGGTTGGGCAACAGAACAAAAATCCAAGGTTTGAAAAATATACTGTTCATTTCAGAAAAAATGCAAAAGCAGCTTTTAACTGTGCCCTTCACCAGTGACAGGAGGGGACTCCCAAGTGCCCCCAAACTGCTGCAAAACTCCTCAAGCTTTTTTTAATCCCTTCCCAGAGAAGGGATTAAAAGATTTTATAAATTCTAAACCCTTGGATTTTCCCATCCCAACATACATAGGAGTTTTACATACAACTTTTCCTGCTGTTACTTTTTTATAACACTTTGTAGCTATCATAAGACAATAAAAAGAACAGGATTCAACATGAAAAGACCCTATTTTCAAATAGAGCAGATCAAAGCAAAGCTCAAACAGAACTAGAGAGAAACATCAGTGGTAAATTGCATTTTTAAAGGACTGAAAAAGCCTTACATGGTAACAATATTTATAACTTCATCTGTATGCTGATGCACTCTTTAAAATAAAAAAAAAAATTCAAAAACTCAAAAAATCACAAAGTACTGCAGGACATATGGTGGGGCCAGCTGCTGTCACAGGCTGTCAGGGCAGCTGGTCACTGCAGTCCCAGGTCATTCCAGCTCAGTGCCCAGTGACATGAGCACTACAGCAAGCAGGGAGGAGGGAAATCACTGGGATTAAACCTGAGGGGCTTGTTCTGAGACCTTGGGAACAGCTCCTGTACCACAGGCTGGCCCTGCTGCCCCTCACACACTGAAGGGACTGAGTCCTCTCCATTTGTTCTGTTGTTCCCTGCATGATTTGAAGTGTGTTGTGTAAATACAAACACTGAACCAATCACACCCAGCAGACCCTCCCTGTGCATGACAGAACATGAGGAACATGGCTTTTCCATCAGCCCTGGAGTGCCTCCTGCACACATTCCTGAGAAAAGCTGAGTATTTCACATCACCCCCAGTGCAGGGAGCACTCAGGCTCAGAGGGAGAGGTGCTGGGAACATGTGGCATCCCTCAGTTCCACTCCCCCAGGTGTCACACAACCAGAGCAGACCTTAGAGCCTGTGCTGACCTGTGGGAGCAGTGAGATTGACTCTGAGTTCAGCTGCTGGCAGGGACTGACAAATACCAGGCACAATGTGCACAAGCCTTGGGGACAGCTGGGATGAAACCAGCAGGCTGTCAAATGCATTCAGGGTGCATTAAGTTGACATAATGCTGTTGAGAAAGTAAAAGTGAATGTTCCAAACGATGCTCCTCATTCTCAGAGAGGGGCTTTCTGCTGGAATAAGCCCAAAGTTATTTTCTCAACCCCAAGGATGGGTTTTTTCAGACACATATTTAATATTCCCCACCTACACACAAATACAACACAGATTCACACTCAGAGCTGTTGCACTGCACCCACAGACGTGTGTGTGTGTGTGTGTGTGTGTGTGTGTGTGTGTGTGTAAAGGTGCAGGAACCAAGGCTGTAACCATGTATTGAGTAATTCACTTTGTGGTGCAAAGGCTTGTGGGGGCTATTTGGGAAGCTTATATAAGTTAACTCATGTTATTTTAAAGAAATCAATAATTTAAAGAGTAACATTTGAAGAGAGAAAATTCAACTTCTTTAACTTTTCACCCTTATCAGGACATGTGATTACACAAGGCAAACACTCGACAGAGACCAGTGTCTGAGGTGGGTAATCCATGGGGAGTGAGACAAGCCAGGATGCCAAGAAAATGGAAAACCAGACAAACATGCTAATGCTGCTCCTTGCTTTCTACACCTTCCACCTGCTCTGGAGGAGTTCCCATCCCCAGGTACATGTGGAGTCATGCACACTGAGCCAAAGGAGAGCTGCAGATGCAGGGGTGTGGTAGGGGTTAGTAGGAGGCCAAATGCAAACAGGCCTTTGCCTTTGGGATTAGTAACACAAACACAGTCATCAGCAAGCTCGTGTTACTTCTCATGGTATCAACTCTTGGTTTAAATGCTCCCAGCCCCTTTGTGAAACAGCACAATTCTTCTGTGGCACAGAGCAGAGCTTACAATTGTCCTGGATTGTCTGGGACAGTCCCAGCAGTGGCCAGGGGGTCCCGAGGAGCAGCGGCTCCTGCAGCCCCTCTGCAGGGCACCCCACTCCTGACCCTGGGCATGGCAAGGGGTGCCAGCCACAGGGACACACAGGGACACAAGGGGGGTGGGGAGGGCAGGAGGGAACACATGGAAAAGGGGGAAGAAGAAAACAACAGGGTCGGGGAGAGGAGAGAGAAACAACAATCAATTAGTGATCTTAACCAAACGCACCAATGCAACTGCAAGACATTTTAAAACTGTGCCTCAGCAACTTTGCCATCCTAAAGCTGTAGCTGCTGATTGAGACAGGAAATGTTAGATCCCCCAAAAATACCAGGTCATAACTTGATTCAAATCCTGCAAGTAAAATCTACCATGTAAGTTCTACACTCCTCCAAGACATTTGCAGAATCGTGATTATTTTAATTACATTTGAGTTAGACAGGAAAAATAAATTTCATAAAGGCCTCTTATTTTCTTTTCTAAGGGAAAATGTTATTATTACTCCTAAATTTGTACTTATCACTGTACAGTTCAGCTCCCAAACCTACACTTGCAATCTTCTCAGGGATCCCATCACTGCTCCTGAGATCAAACTCCTCCTGAATTGAACAATGAATTATTTCTAGAGAAATGATGTACCTGGAGCTTTTCAGATTCACCACCTTCTATTAGAGAAGCACAGAGTGCCCTGCAAGCTTACTCCAGCAAACAGAAGGATTAAACAGACGGATGTGTTTGGAATGTGTTTGATTTCATAAGCTGGAAAGAAACTTCAGCAACAGTTTGCCCTCTGAATATGAGTGTTAAAAGAAAAACCCCAGTGAGCTCCAAGTCATTGCCCCCAAGGAGCAGCTCACAGAAGCAGCCCAGCTATTCCTACTTCTTGCTTAAACCAGAAACTTGCTTCTTCTCTTTTTTATCCCCCTTTCCTTAATTTAAATTGCTTAATTATGAGTTTCTTCTCACTATACCTTCAATATTTTTCCTTTCTCAAAGCCACAATGAAAATAGAGCAAGGGGGACACTCCAAGGCCCTGACTAGATGTTGCAGTGAAGTAGGCCAGCAGTTTTCCAGGCCTTGGGATTTACTCACAGTTTCTGTTCTAAGCAGCCCCCCAGCTTGTCCCACAGTTTTGAACACGTGGACAGTGAGTGCCAGTAAGTTACCAATGCCAGAATATTCAGGGCACAATCACCAGGGTCTTCAGACAGACACATGGCACAATCACAAAGGGAAAGATCTGGAATGTTTCCCCCAGAAAAACTTCCTCCTCAAAAGCCTAGCAGGTTTCCCCACACACCTGCCTGAAAGAGAATGGAACACAACCTCTGGGTTCCCTTCTGCAAACCTGACGGGGCTGGGAGAGCTCCTCCAGCTGTGCCTTTGGCAGAAAATCAAAAGCTTTGGGAGCTGCCTCCAATATTCCTTGCTGCCCTTCACTCAGCCCTGTGCACAGAGATTTCAAGGCTCCCCAGCCCCAAGGCCTGACTTGGCCTCAGATTTCCCTAATCCTGTCTCACTGCACCCACACCCCAGCACCCTTCACAGCTTAAGGCCCTACCCAATCACAACACCCTCAGAAAGCAGTTTGGATGACATTCAGCCATAAAGTTGCCACTTCTGATTATTTCACTATAAATTTTCACTATTTGTATTAATCCCTTGAAGACAGGGAAGTTAACTGATCTTTGAATTATGAGATTTGTTGTCAGATTGATCAAAACAGCAAATTCCAAATACCAAAGGTGTGATTGTACTGAAGCATCTGTAATTTAAAAAGGAGATAAAAATGTGTACAAGAGCTGTGACTCTCGAGCAGAAAAGATGGGAAGGAGAGTGATAAGGGTTTATTTTTAACCTAGATTAAAACAAAGTACAAAACTGTTGATAACACAGCATCATCACAGCAGAATAAAACAGCTGGGCAGTACAAATGTTTCTGGTGCAGCACATTTGTACCAATGCCACTTAGTATTCCTGTAACAATTTAGCAATTCACCCGAAATAAAATAACAATTTTCGTTTTTTAAACTCAATTTGCAAACATTTATGTTTACCAGATGATACACTATGCCTTTTTGTAGAAAGATGGAGGAACAAATTCCTTATTTGAGAAAAAGAGATATTCTTAAAAGAAATGGAAAAAGAGAAGGTTATGGTCCAACAAAATGGTTCACTGCAAAAATCACTGATCCTCTTCCTGCATGGTATTGTTAAAACATTGTGATGAAACAAAATGGGTGCAACATTTTTCTTCTTATTGTTCATACCCCACATTTCACACCCAATTCTCCTGTTTTGCACATTTACTGAGCAAAAATGATTAATTACTTTCTGTTCAACATGTTCAGCACTGCATTCTTTGAGAGCTTCAAAAATGAGAAACTCATTTTCTCCAAGGCTTACATGAGATTAGGAAGTATTATTAACTCCATTTTGTCTCTTGCAATAACAGAGCTGAGCTGAAAATCTTTCTGTGGGTTAACCCACAGCAGTCCTTGGTGTCAGTGCCCAGAGGGGGGCAAGGGCAGGGAAACTCCTGATAAAAAATGATCATTTCTAAGAAAATTCTCTATCAAAAGAGACAAAATGGATTCACAGCTGAGTCACCAGCTGGATTCACAGGTAGGGATTTACTGCTCCAGATTTTGAGGGGGAATTATTTACTGGTTATAGATGCTCCTGTTCTGTCCCATCAGGTTTCAGCATCCCCTCCTTTAGGTCTGTGTTTCACTGGACTCACCCTCTGCTCTTAGCTCTTACCTCTTTTCTTTGATCTCTCCAACACTGCTCCCCTTCCAGCTAATTTTTTATAATATTTCAGCCTAAGGCCTGTGTGTGCCATGGGAAATTCCAGCTTTAACAGTGACAACCCAACACAATTACAAGTGACTGAAAATCTTTTAATAAAAGCAACACCCAAAGCCTTAACCACAAAATATTTACAAGCTCACCACTACCACAAGTGCTCTGCTGCAGACACACACTGGTTAGGAGAGAATATAAATGCTCATGTGCACAGCAAAAGAGAACACAACACTCAGAGATGTGTCATATACACGTATTTTCCTCCTTCACATAAACATGTTGTACTGTGTGAACACCATTTTAAATGTCATCTGGTGAATTTTAAAATTCCTGTCTTATTTCTAAGGACTAATTTTAGGTAAATGAAAAGAGATGTGCAAAAGGGCACACATGGAAGCAAAAGCCTTTGTGGGACATACCTCTCTTCCACTGAAACCTCCTTCAGCTGCTGATGGGGTTTTGTGCCTTCCATTTCTCGGATGCTCACTGCATAGATCTTAGTGGTGTAGTCAATTGCTTTTTCTCTTGCAACATCACTGTCATAACCTTAGAAAAACAAAACATGAAATAAAACAAGCTACCCTCGTTTCATAGTGGGACAGGAGAGAACAACAATGAAAGGAAGGGAACAAATCCTACCAAGCTCTCCTTACACTGAAATTTAGCAAGTTAAATGCATGTGTGAATCTCTGGTTGAGGCAAGGAAGAATGAAATCCTCTTTACCTCCATCTTCTTCTGCATCTGTGTCTGATTCTTCACTGTCCACCAGCTTGCTCTCCTGGATGCCCAGGAACTCCCTGGTCCAGATCATGAGGGCGGTGTCGGCGCCGCCCACGGTGAGGAGCACGGAGTCGTTGTGCAGCCACTGCACGTTGGTCACCTGGGCACTGTGCCCCACGTACTTCTTGAACCTGGCATGCTGGCCCTGCAGCACACAACACCCCCACTGGCACCCAGCAATCCTTCCTTCCTTCCTTCCCTCTCCCAGCACTGAAGCCCACACACTTCTTACCTTCACTGGGTAGGAAAAGAGCTTCACAAACCCAAAATCGTCTCCCGTGGCCAGCAGGGTCCTGTCCTTGGTGAGACTGGCAGCGTTGACAACGGTGACATCACTGTGCATGGGCCAGATCCCCTCACAGGTGGGACCCAGCACACATGTCCAGGTGTCCCATTCAATCTTCTCTATCTGCAGTAAAATTCCCCCAAAGAAGGCTGCTTACTTTAAACATACCAAAAACATGCTAATTTCATGTGTATCGTTTTCTATGTTTGACATTTTAATTTTAATACTTTTAGGTCTTAAGAAATTGTGCTGTTCCAGCTTGTTAATACAAATTGTGTATCTTCATCAAACTTTAACTTCATTAACACTTTAAACATTCCCATTTTTCCAAGCAGAGCATGATTTGGATACAAATCTCCCTGAAGATTTTCAGAGGTGCTAAACACTGGCAATTTTCTAGTCATGTAAAATTACTGTCACAAATAATCAGCTTGATGAAAAGCCAGATCCTGCTGTTTGAAGGTGGTTTATAGCCCATGTGCAAAACCAGGTGGCTTTGAGAAGGGGATTATGGCAAATGGCTTCTAATAAATAAACAAAAATAAATTTAGAGATACAAGCAGAAACCTGCACATTCTGCCATTTACAAGTGCTAGGAAAGACACTGTGGAATTACTAAGTAATTCTAATTCTAACCATTGTAAATAAAGCATTATAAAATGAAAAATACACCATATGAAGACAATTCTTTAATTTTCAAAGTAAAAATAATCCAGCCCAATATTCATACCTCAGCAATTCTTATAATATGTCTTTTCCCCCTTGGTGCTTCAAAAAATAATTGTTCTTTGGCACCAGAATTGACTTGCAATAGCTTTCCTGGATACAAAAGAAGAGTTTGTTATGAATCTTAATAATTATTGTGACAACTACAAACTTTCTTTTGACTGAGTGAAGAGATTTCTGGGGGTAAATTAAGAAATTATCTTCTAGAGAGTTATTCATAGCCAAAGTAACACAGAGGCTTGAAATCACTCTTGTAAGGGTCCTATACTCTGAATAATGCAGAAGTAATATTTTAAATATCATCCAATATCCTTAAGAAGTTGCTGTTGCACAGCAAATCAGTTTCTGCTGATAGGGAATATTTTGCTTTATTTCCCCATCACACTAATGGAGGTCAAAAAAAAATGGATGTGTTATTAATTTTCCTAATAATTTTACAAGGCAGCTTTGGCAAAAGTGGAACCTTTGCCAGCTCCCATCCCTCCTGCACTCCCCAGTGAGGCTCCACTCTGAGCTGTCCTGGGATGGGAAGTTTGCTGTGCCCACAGAGATGCTGTGGTTGCTGCCCCTGGCCCACACCACGTTTTGGGGCTGGCCAAGAGCAGGGACAGAGCCCAGGCACACAGGGGGCCCCACACAGATCCCAGCTGCTCTGGGAAGGCTCACTGGCATGAGCTCATTATGGATCCTGCTGGACTTAATTAGCTGGGACCATCAGGCTCCAGCTTCTTGCAGGGATTGCCATGCAGAGCTCAGCAAGGAAAGGAAATTGGATACCAACAAATGTAATTGCACTGGATCCATGCAGCGCTCCGTGGGGAAACAGCATTTGCATCAGTGGTTGATCTCAAGAACTGGAGGGGAGCAGTTTCCTGCTATTCCACTTTATGGGCATTTCCGGTCTGTATCCCTGGCCAACACTTTACCTCTGGAGTCCCAGTCGATGTGGGTGATGTAGCTGGAGGCACCTTTGCAAATGCCAACCCTCTTGCTGGTCAGGACGTTGTAAATATCCACAAAGTTATCGTGGGAAGCCACAGCCAGGTACTTCCCTGATTCTGCAAGGAGGAGACACCGAGGTTATTAAAGGGTAAATTAACTGATACTGGTGTGGTTTTCACCACTGCAGTGAATTCACCAGGCAGGGTGGGCCTGTTCTAGGGCAGCCACATGGAATTGTGGAGTATTTAATGCATGGAGCACACACAAAGCCAATCTTCCTTTGGGACATTCAACCTTGCCTAGACAAGAGAAACAAACTGCAGGATAAACTCTCCTCTTCCACTTTATCATGTGGTTGTACCTCGTGAAAACTTTATATCCGAGATCATCTCCTTCCTGTGGTGGAAGGAGACCATGTCCTCCACAGTGTCGGCGTTCACCACCAGGAAGCTGCCGTCGTTCAGCCCGACCGCCAGCGCCTTCCCGTCCGGAGAGAAGGCACAGCAGCGCCCGCCTGAGGAGGCACACGGAAATGAGCCTGTCATAACTGAGGAAACCAACAACGAACTGCAACTGAAAGGTTTCTTTCTACAGCAAGTATGTGATTTTAAAACGGATTTGTTATCTCTTGAGGAAGATATGTTACAGAGGGGTGTGATGGATGCTTCGTTACAGGGTTGGCAACAAGGATTTAATCCCTTTAGAAACAGGTTTATTGTAAATACCATCTTCCAGCCACATTCTAAACACACCAATGACAGAAACAAAACAAAAAACCCCACCCAAAACACATAGAGAAAGGAAATCCGGATGGAAAATTCAAAGATTCATTAAAGGCAGTGTATCTCTGCCTCAGCATTATTCCTGACACACTCTCCTACAGCTACCCTCATCCATTCCCAAGTTCACCTCTCCAAAATATTTAACTCTGTTTTCCCCCAGCCAGTTAAGGGTTCTTGTGCTCCAGATTTGTCACTGAAAATGAACAATTTAAAATTTTCTGAGGTATCAACGAATTAATAAAATAAGAGTGATTTTGAGAAGACAAAATTTCAACATAGCTTATCTAATTTTGTACAGAGGAGAGGGCAGAAAAAGTGTTAATTTTTGAGAAGTTGTTTTAACAGGTAAAGATCATATTGACAGCAAAATATGACTGTGCTCAACTGTAGCCAGTTTCTGAAACTCTAGATAGTTTCTGAAAAATCCTTTCCTCAGGATTTTTCCTCCTGAGAAGCTCAGAGGCCTCAGGAACAAAATGCAAACATTGATTATCTGCTGCTGTGGAATGCAACAGGTGCATCTGGGATTGGTCTCATGTGGTTGTTTCTAATTAATGGCCAATCACAGTCAGCTGGCTCGGACTCTCTGTCTGAGACACAAGCCTTTGTTACCATTCTTTCTTTTTCTGTTCTTAGCCAGCCTTCTGATGAAATCCTTTCTTCTATTCTTTTAGTATAGTTTTAATATAATATATATCATAAAATAATAAATCAGCCTTCTGAAACATGGAGTCGGATCCTTGTCTCTGACCTCACCCCTGGACCCCTGTGAACACTGTCACACTCAACATGCAGGAAATTGTACTTTGGTCTTTATAAGGAAATTCTTTTATGTCAGCAACATACTGGCCTTAAGCATTCCTAGGGAGGAAAGTGATTCTGAGGTCAACTCATTCCCCTTGAAACTGGGGGAAAAGATACTGAGGTTCATTTTATTATTATTCATTACAATAGATTACAGTCCTTTTTCTTCCTTCCCTTTGCACTGACTTGACACATGCCAAAGCCAATTTATTTCCTGCGTTCCCAATTTCTTAACGACCGTGTCCTTTGCCTAGGCAATTAATTAAGTGCCCCAGAGGCAGAGAGGGAGCTGCTCCAGGAGCAGGGGATCCCTGGATGCCCAGGCCAAGGCAGAGTTACCTTTTTTGAGTTTCCTCACTGCCAGCATGCGGTGCTGTGCTGAGAGCTCCCAGATTCGCAGCGTTTTGTCGTCGCTCACCGTGGCGCACACGGGCAGGAGAGGATGAGCTGCCAGGCCCCACACTTCCCCCTCCATGTGGCCCTGCAGGAAAGCATTCCACACGAGAGGAAATAATAATAATGCCTGTGGGGCTGTGCAATAGGGGCTGACCTTGCCCTGCCTCATTTTGCAAGTCCCAGGCAGTAAAGCTGTGGAGGTACCAGTTGTTGGTTTCTCTGGGTCTGGACTGAAAACACTTGAGACAGTATTTCATGTTCACACTCAGGTGTTTATTATTTCTTATCACTAAAACAGTCTCACTGCTGTGAGTTGGGCAGCTTTTCATTAGAAGGCACAAAATGGCCAACAATCTCTTGTTCCAAGGTCTTTTAAGACTGAACTATCCCATTAAGAACTGACACCTGGATTATTTCCCTTTTAACCAATAGCTGATCCCAAAGAGCTGCAATGGGGACTTTTCTGCCCAATCACAAAATGCCACCCAAACCCAGGGAGAAGGAGGAAGAAGAAACCCAGGATGACACCCACCCTGTGCCCTCCATCTTGCTTCCACCCACAACACACTAAAAATCCCAAAACCTAAATTTCCCACCCAAGTGACACACCTACACTGCTCTCTATAATCTATTTCACACTTTTGTGGATTCTATTCTATCTTGAAGTCTAGGAAACTGTCTCCATGAATGAGGGTCAAAGTCAGTGCTGCCCTGGGGGTCAGGGCACCCCAGAGCAGACAGGGAAATATTCCCTGTGCCCTAGGCTTCCACATAAAGCCTTCACCATCTCCTCTCTCCAAAGCTTTCCACATTCCAAAAGACCTGAACATCTGCTCTGTCCCCCCAACAAGTGTCTGAAACACTCTTCCATACTCCCCTCCACTATTCCTGGCTGTAATTCCTGCTCTTCCAATACTCTCCTTTCCAAACTTGAGATTAATAGGGAATAGTTACACCCCAAACAGGACTTTATCCTGAAATCCTAATATTGGCTAATCCTCAAACTTTATATCCTTTATAAGATCCTTGTTTGCCCAAAACACACATAATATTTTGTCTTAATCTTGCCTCAGATTCTCAGTTTTCCAAGCTGTTAATCACTCTTCCTGCTTTTTTCCAGCTTGCACACAGTTTGCTGGCACTGCATATCAAGGTTAAATAATTTCTTACTGCTTTCAATCTGCATTAGTGGATGAGTTCAATGTTTTATAAAACACAACCTCACACATCTTGGATATGCAGCCATGCAGGCAAGACAAATTTGAAGGATTACTTCATGTGATCAAAATTTACTGAAAAAAGAACACCAAAGAACCAGCATTTCATAAAAATACAGGAAATAGTTTGCTATGGCAGATCCATACAGTACCTGAACAAGCAGAGTCATAGGCCCACTTTTATCAATTTCAAGGATTTCTCCATTTTTAGTTCCTACCAGGATGTGCCCATGTCCCAGGCTGATGGCTCGGATGGAGGGGTTGTCCTCTAAAAGCAAACCTGAAGAATGCCAGATTTAAAATTGTTTTTTAAAATTTCATACCCCTTGCAGTTTATATGTAATTCAAATCTGTTCAAAATCATGAGCATGAGATAAAACTGCCTGATCAAACTGCCAGATAATCCATGGATTCCTTAGTAATGCAGGGAGGGGAGTTTGTCTGTACTGTGGCAATACAGTGACTGATACTTCACTGCTTGAACAGTGGCAGGGACTGAGGGAGTTCCAGCACCTCAGAGTAATGCTGGGATTCCATATGAATATCCCTTTCCAGAGTTCCACACTGAGGCCTGGGGAATTTAACAGGTCTTTCCACATCACAGGGAATGTGGCCAGCCAAGGAAACCGGACTGACTTTGGAACTGCCATACTCAAGGTTGGGGACTTTTCTTCTTAAAATCATTTCACCAATGAAAACAAAACCCAATGCCATGAAAGAGAGGAGGGAATAACAGAACAAATTATAAATGACAAGGAATACAAGAAATACCTCTTCTGTGGATCAAGCCAGAACATTCCAGCACAGAGTAAGGTGTGTGTTGCTGTTCCCTTTGGCTTCTGGTAAGCTGTGACACCCAGTCCCCACCCATTTTACTGCCATTTACCACCCTCCATGCACACAGCCCTTACTGGAACACACTGGAAGCCAATACCTTTAGAACTAGCAGAGAGTGCTGCTCTTTTGATAGCATATGTCTTCAGACACCTCTCAAACATGTCATCCCAAAGGGCCACAATTCCATCTTTTCCACCCGTCACAAAGCCCTGCACAGGCACAGGAGCAGAACACACAAAAATGTCAGCACTCATGGGAGAGATTCAAAAGGACATGGCCAAAGGCACAATAAAGCCTCCCCTGCTTTTTATTCATGTGTCAAACTAAAAATACTGGAGTCTGTACCTATGAGGGAAAAATTCAAGTGGACAAGATGTGGAGTTGCTTTTCTAGGGTAATAAAGATTTGCAACCACATGGAGCACACACTGCTGTAAACAGGAATGCTGGACCAGGACATTTGCCTGCATGTGGGAACAAGGGATGGGAAAATGTGATTTACCCTTGGAAGAGGCAATGGCTGGCAGAAACAGCTTCTCAAGTTGTTCCAAATTCAATTGACTTAACAGATGCTTCAGCCCAAGTTCTAATAATGCATCAGGGACCGATTCTCTCATTAATTCCCTGGGTAGATTATCTGGGCCAAGTGAATGCAGAAGAGCATAAATAACTAACCAACAAAAATCTAAGTGAAGAGAATGTTCAGTGCCAAGATCAAACAGAAAAATTGATAGGAAAGCTGGGAACAATCAATTAGGGCCAGAAAGGATTGAGCCACAGGGATCTTAATTGACCTTGATATATAAAAATGTTAATAGCTAACATTCTTCTCATCTTTTACTTCTACAGTTGAAACCATAACCTCAAAAAGGATATTCCATTATCAACATTATCTTCAAATTGCCAGGGGCAAAACTTTGTCTTTAGCTCGTTTGTGTGATGCAGATATTTTGCCATAATTTCTTTTATGGATGTATTGATGCAACTGAAAGAGAATTCTTTTGTTATCTGGAATAGTTAACTCAAAACCCAAAACCTTTGGGTTCTGAGTCTTAATCAAGATGTTATCTGCCATCTTGACTAAGACACAATGATAATATTATTAAAAGATCATGATAATATTATTAAAAGATCATGTTTCATATTTTGGAAACTGGTAATGCACAAATGTTTTTGGGATCAGCTTGAAGAGGCAATGAGTGTTACCCATTACTCCCTGTGGTTTGCACAAACATGAAAACCACACTCTTGAGCAGAGTGAGAAATAAATTTTGAATTTTTAGAGGTCAGAAAGCTGCTGGTCAGGTACCAGCACATGGAAGAAGGTGCTTACAAATCCAGGTGTATCAAATAACAGAGCTCATTCCTATTGGCTTTGTTTAACCGCAAACACCTCTAAAATCCATGGGTGCCACAAAAATCCAGGTGAAGGAAGGTGACAGATACCTTGTCCAGTGCATGCATGGCAAACACAGGTCCATCATGGGCCTTCACTGTCCTCAGCAGCAGGGTCTCCTTCCAGATGTAGATGTCCCCAGTGGCAGCCCCAGAGAACACCAGCTCCTCCCCGCGCCCGTACGAGACGCTCATCATGGTCTCCAGCTTCCCCACGCTCCCAAACGTGCCCCGCTTGGAGGTGAAGCCTCCACCTGCAACAGCAGCACAGGCCTTGCTCTGCTTGGGCTGTACAGGACAAATGTTTGACCCCAAGATCTCCTGGGGCTGCCTGATAATGAAAATGCAGAAGGAAAAAGCACAACCAAAGAAAGTGAACCCAGCAGTGACAGCTCTGGAGCAGATCAGCCTCAGGCCTTCAGACTGCCTTCCCCAGCAGGAGATAAATTTGGTGAGGAATTGTGCAAAACCAACTACTGCAAGGTCTGGTGTAGCCATGATATCTTCTGAAAAATCCTTTCTTTAGGATTTTTCCTCCTGAGAAGCTGAGAGGCCTCAGGAACAAAATGCAAACATTGATTATCTGCTGCTGTGGAATGCAACAGGTGCATCTGGGATTGGCCCATGTGGTTGTTTCTAATTAATGGCCAATCACAGTCAGCTGGCTCGGACTCTCTGTCTGAGACACAAGCCTTTGTTATCATTCTTCTTTTTCTATTCTTAGCCAGCCTTCTGATGAAATCCTTTCTTCCATTCTTTTAGTATAGTTTTAATATAACATATATAATAAAACAATAAATCAGCCTTCTGAAACATGGAGTCAGATCCTCGTCTCTTCCCTCACCCTCAGACCCCTGTGAACACCAGCACAGCCTGGCAGGGTGGTTTTTGCCCACAGCAGCTTCTGCCATGCTGCTTCTCTGCAGAGGTGACCCCAAGCAGATTGGTTTAGCTGTCCCCTGGCACCCTGAGCTTTTGGCAGCAGGTTGCAGAATAAATGGCAGGGTCTGTTCCTCCAAATCACCACAGCCTTGCTTTGGGTCAGAAAGCAGAAGCAACCATGAGGCCATGAATCAATGCTTGGACAAAAACACACATAAATTACAAAATATCATTTGTAAAGGTGGCCTTGTGTCAAGGCACTGTGGGCTTGACAGCTGACACCACACTAACTCCCCACTCCATTGAGCAAATCTGAATTAAAAATCACCATTTTTATTGCAAAGAGACTGTTCTTGGAGCAAGATGCTGCTTAATGCACATTCCCACCATGGAACTTGGCAAACAGCAATGCAAATCTACGTGATCACTGCAAAAATAACCTAAAGACTAAAAAAAAGCAGAAAAAATAATTATTTATCTGAGAGCACCTGAACCACTTGAATGCTTAAACTATGGTATGAAGTGTAGGAAGCTCTTAAAATGACCTAATTTTGAGTTGTTCTGAGCACTTGTATCATGTGTACACATCTAAAAAGTAATGAAGAGCAAAAAATCCAGTCCTGAATAAAAAATATCCTCAATCAGAAGCTGATTTTCTGGGAGCCAAGGATGCTTGCTTAGGAGAATGTCTTAATATTATGATTAGAATCTAAACACAATTAGCTGGAAATTCTTTCCAAGGAGGAAGGAATATTATGACATTTGCTGACTCAGAGGTGGGTTTTAACCCCTTTAATATTTTGGTAACTGGAAAAGTGCTTAACTAATAAAACAAATTCTTAAACCGGGAATATGATGTTCCTGTATTAAAAATGTTCACAAATTCCCATATTAATAAAATATAAAATACTCAATACAGTACCTGTTTGCTGCCAAAATTTGATGTGCTTCATCCCAACTGTGACAAGTCTGTCCACATGATGTGGATTACATTTCACTACAAATATTTTATCTTTATGGCCCCTGCAATAGAAGTAGACATTTTAAAAGTCTGGCAAAAGATGACTTAAGATTTCAAACTAATTGAATCATTGATATAAATCATTTCCCCATCTAGCAAAAAGTAGAGAGCCATATTTCTAATCTGCAAGGGTTTAGTTCTGGGATTTGCCTCATGGAGCTGGCAGGAGAATTTGAGCACACACCATGTGGGGACTACAGAAATGTGGGGAATAAAAATCCTCTCCCACTGAATTTCAGTTCATTTAAGTCATAACAAAGGAGCAGGCAATAAAGGTCAAGGCAATTAAGAGAAGACATAAAGGTCAAGATAAGTATTTAAGTGCATGAGAACTCAATAAATATTAAAAGATAGTCTGACAGGAAAATTGAGGAAGTGTTTAATCTGTGGGCTTCAAGACAGAAAACAAAATCATGAATTATAAAATTGTAGCAGTTCACTCAGCAGCACATTCACCTCCAGGTTTAGTTCTTGGGTAACTAAAGTTATGCTTGTTGATGTATTTATGGGAATTTACAAGCTTGGGTCTTATCAAAGGAAAAATTATTCCCAGGTGTAAAGCATTAATTAAATCCATGTCAGTGTTTTATAAACCCCCAAAGCAGGAAGCATGAGCTTTTCACTGTAATCTGCAGGTTTGTGCTAGGATTAAGTCACTTTTTCCTGACAGGCTCAGCAGATATAGAAAATCACATGGTTCTGACACCCCTCTGAGGGTCAGTATTCCATTTTAGTGGGAATGTCTGGATGCAAACCAGTCCTGGCCACCCCTGACATCTGCAGCACATCATCCTGCAGTGCTGAGGTGTTTGGCTCCCACTTACTCAACAAGGACTTTAATGGAATTAGACAGGAGGTAGGAGAGCCAGGACAGGGAAACAAGCTGCATATTTAGCTCTGAAACAATTAAAGAAAATAAATAAGAGTGTTCTTAATGTTGCAACAAAAAAAAAAAAAAAAAACCAAAAACCTGAGAAGTCATGCTGAAATAAATCAGCCTAGAGTGATAAAGCAAAAAGAACATTCACAAAAGTAAATCTAACTGCAGAATAAACATAAGTGTCTGTATATGGTGAATGGACACCCATTTTCCAGGTTTATATGGGTCCATATGATTGTAAGGAGATGCTCTTTCATTCTTGTGTGCAAAGGCCACATGAGGGCTTTTGTGTCTCTTTGTCCTCCTGCGCTCACCAGAACAGGGGAGTTGCATTTAGGCACTGCTAAAATTTAAACAACGGTTTAAACTGCAAGGTTTTAGAAGATACATTCATTTTTCTGCTCTCTGTGAGGACCCTGCATATTTTGAAGATAACAGATGAGCAATGATAGATGCACTGGGTACATGCAGCATTACATGGTGAAAAGAACCCAAGTGCTCCATGTTTTATCTGTCCTGGGAGCAGCAGCCCCAGGTAGTGACACAGCTTATCATTATCTTGTTTTTAAAAGCTTAAAGGTCAGCGTGGCAATACAGAAAGTATTTCTTTGCTTGCAAGTCAAGCACAATCTGTCTGGGGACAGCAGAACTGGGATTGCAAAGCCCAGGAAAATGTCACGTTTCACAGCACAGCCAGGGCTGTTGCTAAGCAAAGCCTCCAGCACAGATTTTAGACAGGATTTAAACCCTCACTGCCTAATAAACTGGATGTCTGAGATGAAATTGTATAGCTAACAGACGGTGGTACACACACATGGAGTGAAACACTGATTTCTTCACTAATGGTACACTACTAACAGAGACTGCTGCCACCAGAAAATCTCATTTCTTCTGCAACATGTCACCATACAGTAATTAAAGTAAATTACCTTTCACAGGCACTTTTTTGCAGCTATACTAACAATTTCTACTGAGCAGTGCTACATTACATGGTTGCAGAGAGCACATGGAATTCTCTCCTTGCCTTTCTGGCCCATACATCCACTCTCACAGGAATTCTGCTCAGTCCTGGTGACCAGGGGCACACTTATTTTGTCCAAGGCTGAGACAGAAACCAGGTTCTCAGACAGTTTGATTTTCCTACACTGAGTAACTATTGTTGCAATCCAGCAGTTGAGTACAAAACAGCAAACATGCCACTTTAATCCAATTCTCTTCCCAGCACTGCTCCCTTCAGAAAACACAAAGGACTCTTCACTGTCAGGTTAGCAGCTGAGCTTTCCATTGGCAATTGGAAGAGCAAATAACTCAGAAAAAGCTGGCTCAGAAGGAAGGCTGGATCAGCAGTGACTGAAATACTTATAAAGAATAGAGAGAACTCTTTTTTCTTTTTAGAAAGTGATCTGGTGATTGATGGAACCCAGCACATCATTGAACACATAAAGGAAACGACACCTCTGGTGACTTCTGCCCTAAGCCAGGACACAAAAACTGAAAGAAAATATTAAACTTCACTTGAAAAACCTGAAACAAACCACAGTGCCAATGTGGCTCTCCCAACAGAAAGGATAAGAACTCCTGACAGAAATAGTTCACACAATTTCCAAACACTGGTCTGTGCATCCCCAGGTTTTTAATCTGGGTATGTTGCTCTGAAACACCATCCTGCTTTCAGAGGGGAGTTCTGCTTTATTTCTTTGTTCATAGGAAAAATGTGAACGATGCTAATCAGAAAAAACAGCAATCAGAGGGGATTTTAACCTGTGGGTATCCTTACCTGGTTGTTGCCAGCTTTTCTCCCTTTTTCCAGTCCCAGAACACAATGGCATGGTTATCATCCAGCCCCACAGATGCCAAACATTTCCCATCAGCTGCACAGAAGCAATACTGAGTGTTAAAGGGGCTGAGGCTTTAGCTGAAAATGTAACGGGCAATGAACCAACAATCACATTGCAAACTGAATTTCTAATGTGATATTATAAATGAAGCAAAAAACCCTCCCAAATTAAGTTTGAGAAATTGGAGTTCAGATCTTTTCCCTAAGGCAGACATAAAGCATTCCTATGTGTAAGTACAAGGAAAACAGGGAAGATCAAACAAGGCAATGAAATTCAATTCATAAAGCTCAAGCACCCTAAACTCACGTTGCATTTTATTTGAAATATTTCTGATAGATAATGCTTCTTTTCTTTGCATGAAATGGTGCAGAGATTTACCAGTGTATGAAATGTTCATAGGCAGGGTGATGAAACTATAAATACAATATAAAATTTTAAGGCTAAAAATAACTGCTGGCTATCTTCACTTTCACTGCAGGAAAGACACAGCAGGACTGATAATGAGAGCAAGGAAAGCCAGAAGAGAAAACCATCCATAATTCAACAGTACCCAGGCACTCTTGCCACATGTATAAAATAATGATAAACACAACCATCTCTAACAAAGTTTTAGAGACAAACTTCTGTGCTGACATTCTACAAAGTTTATAAAACTAAGCCATGATTACTGCAGCCAATGATAAGACAATTTATAGGGTGCAGGAGGAGCTGATCACCTGCCTGGCTTTTTTAACTGCACAAAAGTCACAGCTGGAGGGAGCAGAGCTGGGTAGGGGCTGAACAAAAATACTGATCTGGGAATGGGCTTCTCACAGAAATGAATGGTGTGAAGGACTCAGCTTGGGCATATTTGACTTCAAGAGGAAAAAGAGAATCATTGATAGAAATTACTCTATCAGAACTGCTGCAGAGTTCACAGGACTGAGTAAGTTCTTACAGATTTTAATGATTGATCTTACTAGAAGCAAGAAGAAGGGGAATTTAAGAATTAGTAGGAAAGAAACAGGACCAAGTGGAAGAAGCAGAATAAGGTAGGAAGAAAAGAAGTTAAAATACAGGACAAGAAACCAAAACTGAGTTTATATAAAAAATCCCCAAACAACACAACAATTTAAACTTTATGCACTTGAAACAGGAGGTTTATGCACTAATATGGACTACAGCCTCCAAACAATATCCCAAGGTATAAATGCTAAATTAGCCAACAGAGGGCACAGCCAAACGTTGCAGGAATGAAATGATCCTCAGAATCACCGTGTCCTGAGAAGGGCTGTACAAGAAGGACCCAGCTTTGAGAAACGGGCAGCAGCTGATGGTTTAGAGAGAGAACTGGGGGGAAAAGTCAGCTGCTTCATCAACTACAGCCAGAAAAGGTTGGGAGCTCCAGGTTTCTATCTTTAAGCTCCACATAAGTGTGATCTGAACCTGATTGTGAAAGCTCTGTTATTAAGACAATGCAAATCCCCTACACAGGGCAGGGCAGTGCAGCCCCTGATCCTGCAGGGAGGTGCACATTTGCTCAGCTCTGTCCCTGCCCATGCCAAGAATCCCAGCTAAAGGCAGTCAGGAATGCAGTGTGTGCATTATTCTCAGGATCAGGTCCTAAAGCAACACTGTAATGTTGAATGGTTGCTACTTTTTAAAAGACATTCAGTATTTTTTACAGATTTATGTCCACAGAATATTTGGCCAGTTTATTCTTTACAGGCACATGGGTGCCAAGATCCAGAATATTCCTACTTGGCCAGGAATTTACTTGGTGTTAAAAATGCATACCACAAAGAATTTTCAAGTATAGGAATGTTTGTTCAATTAAGGATCTTAACAAGAAGTTTTTTGACATCTGTGCACATTGTCTAATACCAGTTAAATCATCCTTATCCATTTTTCTTCCTTCTGGCACTTTATCTCCTTTCAGAGTGAGCTTATATACCACAGTGGGTCAGCAATTTCACATCTGAATTTCAGCTCCTGGATGAACACCAGGCTCCTCTCCTGATAATGGAATATGACTGAGTTCCACAGATTTATCTTTGTGGAAGTCAAACTTCTTTTGTATAGTCTTGTCTTACAAATGTGATCTGCATCCTAATGAAGTCTTACCACATTTCTGGAGAGCAGAATATGAAATAAGCTGTGTTTAATTGAAAAAAAAAAATCAGATCAAGTAGAGGATAGTTCAGATAAAGTAATCTCTTAATTTTTTTCATAGAGAAGGGAGAATGAATTTTCAAGGCCTTTTATGAAGATACAGAAGTATTTAAGTCCCCACCATATGGATGATATTCTTCAGTGCTGCACACAGGAATTATCCCTTAAAAACTGAGACAGCTCAGGGCAGCCAGCTTGGAAAGACAAGTGGGAGAGACAGCAGACAACTGTTTGTCATATTTACTTCTTCTGTAAACTCACTGAAAAATGTGGCAATTGTTAGCAAATGCAAAGAGTTGGATGAGCCCAGAGGTGACATTTCCAACTCATTCATATGCTTTGAGTCACCATCCTGCCTGCTTTAGAATTCTCACAGCACCATGTAGAGAGTGACCAGAATTCCAACTGCACTCTTGGTATTATCTGCTAGACACCACCCAAATCAATCATTGACCAAGTGACCAAAGGCCCATGACTGACTTCACCACACACACTGTTTTTATCCCAAGTCAGCAAGCTTCCATGTAAAATAGGTACTGGCTGCAATTTTACACCTGTTTGAATTAACACTGCATCACAAGGATTGCTTTTAAATTACTCATTTAGATAAACATAGGCTGTGGCTCACCTGAAAAATCCAGTGCACACACTCCTCTCTGGTGCTGGCCTTTGAGCAAGGATAAACATTTCAGAGTCTGGGTGTCCCAAACACGGATAGCAGCATCTCTTCCAACCTAGATCAGAGGGTTAATTGGGCTCTCTGCCCATAGAAGTTCAATGCACACCAATAACAGTAATTAGCATTATCATATCTTTAAAACCCTACAGAGGTTTGTCATTTGCCCTATTTTATCTTTTTCAGGATTTATTTTTTCATTCAGAGAAATATCAGTGGATGGTCTCTAAAACTATCACTATTCAGTGGAATATTCATAGTATCATTTATCCTGATTTCTGAATGAATATGTATACACTGAATACATCATATTCAGTACCAGATATCAGGAAAGTGCCCATCAGCTTTTATCTGAGCAAAGTTGTTGAAAGCTCCTACAGTACAAAAATACTGCAACTGAGCCATTAAAGTCCAAAACATTCTAAGAAGGAGATAAAATACCGCTCCTGTGTTTTACATGAGAGATTAAAAGTAAATATAAGACTTTTGAAGGCCATAGCACAAGACTGGCAGTGTTCACGTTATATAGGAATGGTTTTTTAATCATTTCCAACAGTTTCAGCAGGGAAATAGGAAACAACATTCAGTTTGCCCAGATTTAGGAGGAAACAATACATGTGAGGAAAAAGAAAATGGCTTTTTTTCTAATTCTATATAAAACATGACTGCTGCCACTTTGAACTCCCCACCTGCCCAGTAGCCACATAGTCCTTGATGGGGTGGATGCTGAGGCTGAGGATGTCGTCGTCGTGGCCGAGGTAGAGGCGCTGCGAGTGCTGCTGCCGGTTGTACACGACGGCCACAGCAGCGATGTGATAAACCACCTCCCCTGCCTGGGTGTAGAACAGGTTGTTCCTGCAGTCATAGCCCCTGTACCTGCAGCAAACACCACACAAACACCTGGCTGCAGGGGTTGTGATAAACCACCTCCCCTGGGTTGTTCCTGCAGTCACAGCCCCGGTACCTGCAGCAAACACCAAACAAACACCTGGCTGCAGGGGTTGTGATAAACCACCTCCCCTGGGTTGTTCCTGCAGTCACAGCCCCTGTACCTGCAGCAAACACCAAACAAACACCTGGCTGCAGGGGTTGTGATAAACCACCTCCCCTGGGTTGTTCCTGCAGTCACAGCCCCTGTACCTGCAGCAAACACCAAACAAACACCTGGCTGCAGGGGTTGTGATAAACCACCTCCCCTGCCTGGGTGTACAGCAGGTTGTTCCCGCAGCAAACACCAAACACCTGGCGGCAGGTGATGTGATAAACCACCTCCCCTGCCAGTAGAACAGGTTGTTCCTGCAGTCACAGCCCCTGTACCTGCAGCAGACATCAAACATCTCATGGCTGCCCCACAGCTGCTCGGGAAATCTGTGCTATAGATTTGTGTGTTAAAGGAAAGGAGTCCTGAGGCTCCTCTGTGATACTTCTGAGCTCGAGCTCAGAAGATCTTCTCAAGGGTTACTTTGCACTCAATCCCTAAATCAGCACTGATTTCACAAAAAGGCTGTATCTTTTACATAGAATTGTGTCCAGGTAAGCTTCACAAGGAATTGGATTGGAGCAGAAATCTATCAGGCATTTGAACAAATCACAGCTATTACAAAGACTCCAGGAAACACCAGGTGTATGAGCAACAAGTATAAAATGTAATTTCATAAAACTCAACAGAGATTTATTATTTATCACTGTTACATGCTTCCCCTGTTCTTTAACAAAGAGAATCCTGGAATGGTCTGTTCTGGAAGGGACCTTATGGATCACCCAGCTCCAGCTCCACCTCCTGCCATAGGCAGAGACATCCCCCACTGCACCAGGCTGCTCAGAGCTCCATCCATCCTAAAACAAAACTGAAAACAGAAAAGCTATACCTGATATTCTAATAATTACCACAGCAAAAATGACAAATTAATTGTGGGTAAGCACCACAAAATGCTTTGCTTATGCTCTGATAAGAGTTGTCAGAGCACCCCAGCAATGTTAATCAATCAGAAATAGCAAATATTATTTTTGTTACCCTACCCATGGATAAACTGCAGCTTCAAGCTGTCCTCGGGTGCTCTCTCTCTCTTAAGGAAGGGCACAGAATGGTTTTTCTCTTTACTTTGCTGTTTTAGCTGAGGTAGGTCTTCTTTGTAAACCTAAAGAAGAATTGCTAAAGTTAACTGCACGTCTCTGCTTTTCTGAATATTTGTGTATGTGAGTGAAAGTGACTTTAATAATGAAATTTAATATATGCTAATGTGATGTAGAGTGGTTACAATGCAGAGGCAGGCACTATTGTCCCCAGCCTTCAGATGATAATAAATGTTTCCTGGACAATGAATTCTCCTGGTCTGAATGGCCCAGAACAGCAATCTGGAGCAGCAGCAGCAGAGTGGAGTCTTTCCAGAAGGTTCCAGTGTTACTTAGTGAAAAGCAATGTAAATGTGTTTTTTAATTTCACCTGCACTTCAGTGCCCAAGCTCAAAGCTGAGCATGAACTGCTTCTGTCTCAGGATTATGGTGAAAGTATACAACCCCAAAGTATAATTACAGATCTATAAACACACAAAATACTTTCCATTTAAACACTATAGAAATGCTAAAATTCTGTGGAGATACTAAAGGTATTTGAAGCATCCCCAAACAAAATCCATCTCAATGCAGAAATGCGGCTTTAGCGTTTGTTTTCTGTGCCCACATTTCTTGGACAAATGGACAATGAAATTGCCACTCCCACAGAATTCTACCTGACTTCCAAGAAGCAACACTGGATTTTTGGAAGAAATGAAAAGAAAGAAACAAACTCAGTGAAACAAAATACTGGGGCATCATGTTCTGATGCATCTCAAAATGTAGAATCCTCTCTGCTGCTTCAGCCATATTATTAAAAATAAAAAACCCAAACCAAACCCCAATTCTCAAAATAAGATTAATGTTTTTATTTCCCTGTGCTTTTGTCCATTATTTCCTTTAACAAAATGCCAAAGGCAGCTTCTGCTTGGGGCTGTCTCCCATTTTCCATGAGAGATGCTATTTTAAAGATGCTCCTGGTTTTCCATGCATTAACCTGCCTGGAATATTGCTCTTGAACTGCCTGCAATGATATTGTCACTTGTAGTTTTTAAACCCAGATGTCCTTTTTGACACACAGACAGTGTGGAGGAGGATGATGGCTGATTTGAATAAAGATGGAAATTCAGGAGGAGGAGGGGAGGAGGAGAATGACCAGCACTCCAGTGAAACTGGGAGTGAATGGAAGGGAAAGGAGAGAATTTGGCAAAATCTGTTTCATTTGTCATTCATGATTGATCCCTGTAATAAACAGGTGAAAGAGGCTGTTGGCAGAAGGACCTATGCAATTTATTGCAGTCTAGAAAGTGAGGTGAAAAGATAAAGAATGCCCTTGCTTCAAGCCTGGAATATTAGAGGTGAGCTTCCCACATCCCAGAAAGCAGCCCCACACCAGCCATTAAACCCCTTAAATCAACATGAACCAAGTTATTCTGTGATTTTCCCCCTCAATACAAGACCCCAGTCCTGCTCTGAGGGATTTCTGACCTTTCCCATTGCAGCTGAGAGCTCACTGGACAAGGGGACAGGCAATACTCAAAATGACCACAGCTCCTGGAACCAGGTTCTAGTCACTCGTAAACAGAGTCCAAATCAGAGTGGTTTGGCTTGGGAGGGACCTTAAAGATCACCTTCCAACCCCCAAAACACTTCTAAATTCTTTTCTCCAAACCCTTTCAAATTCTCATCTCCAGCTCAAGGGTTTATGTAGATTGCTTGCATAATCAGCTGAATTCCATCAAAATAACTGAGAGCAGTCCATGAGTCAGCAGTAAACTTCCTCTCTGTGCTGAACAGGGATGGGAACTTGCCAGGTAATTGGCCCTGGGAGTTATTTCACACTCACCTGGCGATCATAGTTGATTTGAGCTTCCTGCTCAATGTCAGAATCCAGCTCTGGCACGTCAGATAAATCTGAATCTGATTCCTCACTGTAGGAATCAACACCTCCCTCTGCTTAAAAAAAAAAAATTTAAAAATCTATATATTGAACACGTAAAATCACAGGAAAATAGTATGTGACATTTTTATATAATTTAGACTATGGGCAAAGCAGTATTCAAGAAATCTGGAAGCTCAAGCAGCTTGTAAAAGTCACGGGGGCTGACTGAATGTGTCAGCCTTCATTTCTGTCTCTCCTGTTTCCCTGCCCGGGGCAGGAAGGTGGCAGAAAGAAGCAAAATCACTGAGCAGCTACTGGTACAATTCCAGCATCAGAGAATTCTGCTTTCAAAACAGGGTCTGGAGAGCAGACACACAGAAATGACAAATAAAAACTTTCACTGATCATTCTTTGTGCTTAAAATATTTGCTGTAAGTTAGATAATTTACCAAATTGTGCATGTACAGAGTGAAATTTTGCCCTTCTGCTGCAGGGAATCCCAATTTTAGCAATCGCCATGACACAGTTCATATGGCTTTGGCAGGATATTATAAAGATCATGACTATAACAAGAAGAATATCTGAGGTACAGCTACTGCATAAATATGAGAAATTTGTTGTGAGATACGTGAGATTGCATTGAAAACTAAAATTAAACAATTAAATGTGTAGTGTGACTTATGAATTCAAGTTAGATGGTTAAGGTTGGAAATTTAATTATCCAGTCCCTCTAAATGTCTTCTTTCACACACTTTGAGGAATGCTGTTTATGTATTCCCCAACACAAATATTGCAGACTGCAGCAGCTTTTAATGTGGCCCAAACCAAGGCTTGTCTTTGACAGCTTCAATGCCCCAAACATGCTGAGTATATGCAATTCCAAAGAATTATCATTTTTTTTTTTCCTGCTAAATCAATAAGAGCTCTCCCAGCAGTGCTGCATTCTGTGCTGATTTAATTTAACAAATACTTGAACAGAGATGATGTTTACCTTGTGGAGAGGCTTCCAGGATGCCATTGGTTATCCCTTCTGGCACAAACCTCCACTGAAAAACGGAGTGATCAGCACCTCCTGTGCTCAAAACCCACTGGAAATCATGGGACCAGCGCACATTGGTGACGTGGGCTGAGTGGCCAACGTATTTCCTGAATTTAGCTCCTGGAAACAACAGGAGAACTGCTGCTGTGTGAGGGAAAAATTAACTTTATACTAATGAAGTTAGGTTCCTAATAGAATCATACACTTGTGAAAGCTGAACCAAAAAATACTCAAATGCCTCATTTGATATGCTGATATAAAAGTAATTATGATATAAAAATAATATGGACAATATCTTCAGTTGCCAGAAAAGTACTTCAATCTTGGCAGGAAGTACCAGACACACACAAGGTTTAATTTTCACCTTTCTGGCCACGAGTGCCACTGTCAACTCAACACACGCATTACATTTTTCTAAAACACAAATTTTGAAAATACACTGAGATGTGATATCAAATTAAACACTGAAGCTCACAGAAAGGCAAAAGGTTGTTTGATTTGGATTGCTGGTTTTATGTGCAAATCCTGAGGAAGCAGCCACACATTCTTAACACTTCTGAAAACAACTACACAGAGAGGGTTAAAGTCTGCTCTCTGTATCCATTGATACTTACAGGAGTTGTGCACTCACTAACTGGAATTTTGCACCAAAAAGAAAAGCCACCATTAGAAAATACACTGATACAGTATTGAGGTGAATCTTGCATTTTCAGCCATACAAAATTCCACCTTACCTTTCTTTAGGCACGGAAATCTGAATAATTTCACCAGGCCAAAGTCATCACCAGTCACCAGCACGGAGCTGTTGTAATTCCCATCCACAGAGTTGACATCTGTGATGTTTGTGTATTTTGGCCAAATTCCACTCACTTCAGCTCCTATCACACAGGTCCATGAAGCCCAGTGAATTCCTTTGATCTCATCTTTGCTTGTTAGATGTTTCCCAGCTGAAAATGTGCAGGTGAATAACCAATTTCATCATTTGCTTCTTAGAAACTCTGTTTCTTTTCATCGTATTTATCTGTGTATTCTAGCTGTAATTAATTTTTAACCTCAATTAAGAAGAGTCACAATCTTCCTTTAAATTACTATAATCTCTCATTTGTGATGTGTGAGGACAGCACACATCTGAGGAATTCTAATGCAGCTGCATTAGAAATAATTAGAATACTAATGAGAATTAGTATGCTAATTAGGATTGGCATGATAAAAACATACGAAAATGGAAAAACTTCATCATTCCAAATCTACCAAAGAAATGCCTTCAGTAGAAAGTACTGTGAATGGCAAGAGTTCCTAGAACACTTTCAAGTGCCACAATTTTAAATCATGCTCATGTGCTAGTAGTTTTTCATCCACATTAAGTCCCTGAAATGTGAGTATTTGGTCAGTCAGCCATTCTGTACTGGTATTTTTTACTTACAGGGGCTGTTTCAGAGTTGATTGAAGGTTGCCAAACTAGCTCAAAAGAGCCCAAATTTTTATTTCTAAAGCTCTCTTCTGCAAAAGTTTCCTCTAAATATTAGAAAGCATTCTCAAATAAGAGTGAGAATAAGTCAATTAGTTATCAGTGTTTCTACCAACAAGCTTTTACATTGAGAACCTCAGCAATTCAAGCTGACTCAAACAATTCTCCTATTTTTAGTTATAATCTTAAAAACATTCTGATCACTAACAGGAATCATTCATCAAGAAAGGACAATAGGGACAGAGGGGCTTTGGTAGTTACCTAAGAGTGAGTTAAGCTGTAAAAGTTGTAATGAAAAAAAATGTAATTTACACAGCAGAGACAGCCTCTCCTTAAAGCTGAGGATATTGAAAAAATGAGCAGTGGGTATTTCTCTATGTTCCAGCCAGGAAACTCCACTTTCACCTGTAATATTTGTATCATGTTTGTGGTGTTCTCTTCAAACCAAAACCAAAATTTAATCATTCACAACACAAGCCCCTTGTAAACTTACAGGGCATCTTGTAGAAGAGCCTCTCTCCAGCACCATCGTTGGTCTGCAGAAACTTGCTGTCCACAGACCAGTCAATGTGGGTGATGAAACTGGAGGATTTGCTGCATTCCCCAATTTTTTTGTATCTCTGGGCCACGGCGTAGATGTCCACGGGCCCATCGTTGGAGCCCACGGCCAGGTAGGAGCCATCGGGGGAAAACTTCATCTCATGGATCACCTCCTTGCGGTCCTTGATGTGAACCACCTCGGTCATGTCCCTGCAGGGGCCACAGGGCACAGTCACAGCTGCACACCAGCAATGAGCAAGGCACAGATGAGATAGATGCACTGAATAATTTGTACAATAGAAATTAGATTTCACTTGAAATATCCTTTTTTTTTGTGGATAACTTCCTATTGCTTCCATTGTTTTTATGCATTTTTAAAGCAGCAGACAGAAACCACTCTGCCTGTCCACAATGATTCTCTTCACCTGCACTAATGAAGTACTACTAGCAGCATCCAAGTCAAGTTTACTGAGATACATTTTTTAAGTTTATCTTTTAAATCCTGACACACAGCACTGTTAAAAGCAGGTAAATGAAATAAAACTCCTTTCAAGGAGAAGCATTCCTAACCCAAGACAGATTTCTAGGAGGCATCAGACAAATTAACAAAGACAAGATTACTGGGAGACTCGGATGCTACTGCTAGCAGCATCCAACCCAAGTTAACTGAGATACATTTGGTAAGTCTATCTTTTGAATCCTGACACAAAGCACTGTTAAAAGCAGGGTCCTGAAAGGAGAAGCATTGATTTTAAGCATTTTTAAAGCAGCAGACAGAAACCACTGCCTTTCCACAATGTTCCTCATTCTCTTCACCTGCTCTATTGAAGTACTGCTAGTACTTCAGTATTTACTGAGATACATTTTGTAAGTTTATCTTTTAAATCCTGACACACAGCACTATTAAAAGCAGGGTCCTGAAAGGAGAGGCATTGATTTTAAGCATTTTTTAAGCAGCAGATAGAAACCACTCTGCCTGTCCACAATGATTCTCTTCACCTGCTCTAATGAAGTACTGCTGATGAAGCAGCATCCAACCCAAGTTTACTGAGATACATTTTGTAAGTTTGTCTTTTAAACCCTGACACACAGCACTGTTAAAAGCAGGGTCCTGGAAGGAGAGGCATTCCTAACCCAACACAGAGATTTCTAGGAGGCATCAGACAAATTAACAAGGACAAGATTACTGGGAGATAAAGATGATTAACTTCTTTAGAAAAATAGTCACTGGCAAGGCTTTTAAATTAATATGAACAGCTCATTTAAGTTTTGTTAAAGTCATTCAAGCAGAGCATTACAGGGGTTTTTCCAGGCTTTTTCCCTCCTATCAGTTTAAAGTTCCAAGAATTTTAAGTATATGTTTGGCAAACACAAGGAGTATAGTCAGGAGGGGGTAAATTATTCCAGATATCAATTAAACGGCTTTTGTGTTTTGAAATCACAGTAAGGTTTGGCCATTTCACTCTATGGCCAATTTAAGGCTTTACCTGCTTTTGTGTGCCCTCCATAACAGCATTTCAGACAGAAAATGCTTAAGATTGAGCCATGTAGAAAAAGGCCTTCCACTTACACAAAAAACAGAATTCAGGTTTATCTTGAAAACACTTACAAATGTCTTTTGATCACCAATTATTTTGCCTGGTGTGTGTATGCCAGGAAATAAATCATCAGTGAAGAAGACCCTCTCCAAACTATGTTTTCTCCTTTATGCATTTTTCTTCTCACTAAATACCTGTATAACTTCAGACTACAGGAAAACAGCCACACTTGAAAATCTTAAATTTTATCAACATTATTCCTAAGAATAAATATTTTGAACTTTATTAAAGCATAGATTTTCTCTTTGCCAAACTGCCACCTTTTAAAAGGGATATAGATGAACCTGCAATTATTATTTCTTTTTCTTCTGATAAGATACCCAGTGTTTTCTCATCTTACCTGACTCTGAGGACGATGAAGGAGCCATCCTTCATCCCAAGTGCCAGCTGGGACCCGTCAGGGCTGAAGGACACGCTCCGTACGGCCTCCTCCATATTGCAGCGAGCGATCAAGGCATGGTCAGCAAGGCTCCACAACCTGCCCCAAGGGGAAGGGAAAGCAGGAGGGGGCTTTTCCTGACTGCCCAGGGTTTGGGTGTCTTCAGGAGGAACCCCAAAGGTCTAACTCAGCTGGGAAAATCACTTGCACACACCCCTTGTGTTAATATTGTGTAAAGGATTGAGCTCCTTTCAACCTGAACACAACTGTGGTAGAAGAAAACAGAGTGAAGCTCAATTTCATCATCATTTGGTGTTATTTTCAGACTTCACTTATCTGACTGAATTCCCCAAAGTGAATAATAAAAATGAAGTTTCTGTAGACAGGAAGGGTCAATGCAGCTCAGAATGAAATTTTCGCTGAAAGCAACACTTAGGGAACATCAACATTCCAACCACAGGAAAAACTTTCTTGTCCTTACTCTGAATGAGCTAGGAGACAAAACTGCATAATGATTCCTTCATTCACATCAATGCAATTGAAAAGAATCAACCAGTAAATTTTGTCCTAAGACAAAGGCAAATAATGCCCCTATATTTTTCTGAAGGAATGGAAGGAGCTTCCCAAATCACTACAGGTTGACCCACAAGATCTCAGCAGGCTGCAATACTTAGAAATTTAAAGAACAAGTGAAATAATGGGGAAAAATGCATAAAAGACCTCTCTCAGGGTAGAAGAATTAAGAAAATACCCAACTATCTTTGTTTTGGTAGGATAGAGTCATCAATGTAATGTCCTGATAACACCTTCAGTAAAATATGTGAATTATGAATCAGCAGATGTGATTATGTGTTAAACTGGAGAAAAGAACAATTTGTGCAAGAACATGACACTGAGCTGTAGAGCAAAGCTGGCCAGAAAGGAGCCCCAGCCTGGATGGGAGATCCTCCTGTGAGTTCCAGTAAAAGCTCTGGAACAGTAACAATTCCTGGTTTTACTGAAGGCACTGGCACCAAGGATGTGGATGCCACTGAGCTCAGCTCTGCACAGGGAGCTGGGAGGCTCTGGCAGCACAAGAGGCTCCAAAGGAGAAGTTCTGTTCTTGGCACTGGAATAAACAGCATAAACACAACTTGGATGGAGCCTGACAAGAAGGTGGAAAATAAATGAATGTGGGACATTAAAACTGTTTTCAAAGACAAACATGAGGTAGGATCAAGAATCTTGCAGTCTCACAAGGGAGAAGCTGTGAGCCAAACATCACATGGAATGAACAAGGAAGGTTTAGAAAGATTTTGAAGAAAACACTAGAATACAATTATTGCTCCAAAATGTTGCTTCCACATAAAGCAGTCCAATACTCTGGAAGTCCAATTGCAAAACATGACAGTTTATTTAATAAATGAAATAAATAATTCTCTATGCCTTTAGAGAATGATAATTTTTCCCTGTTCCTGTGGTAAGAGATAGGGAAGAGGCAGCTTTCCTAATTGAGATGGTTTGCTCTGGAAATTTAAAATGTTAGAAACCTATATTTGGCTAGAGACTTCTCTCAGCTGGGCTAGGGAAAAATGCAGTAAATCCCCTTCTCATTCAGACATCCCGGACACAAGAACACCATCTGACTCACTAAATACTTTTATTTCTAAACCAATTTAGATTCCCATTACATACCCACTCTTTGAAAAATAGTGTGATAATTGAATACTAAGAAAATTTACCCAACGAAGGGCAATACAGAAATATCCCTGTGGATGCAATTTAAATATTACAGAAAAATTGTAGGAAAATACTTTTGTGTACTTTTTTATCTTATTGAAAGTATTTATACATTTCACGGGAATTCCTCACACGAAGCCACAGTCTATAAAAAATCCCAGTAGCATTCAAATGCTACCCTCTCTAGTGCCCAAACAGCCCAAAGATGTGTGATGTCAGGCAGTAAAATCCCTGCACATTGGAGAGAATGGCACATCCAAAGGCATCAGGGATATCAGAGCTGCTCCAGCAGAGATAAGAATGATAAGAGCAGCACTAATCAAGGTTTGATGTGCACACAGATCCTGGAGGGGCACGAGCAGGGTCAGGCTCTGAGTCAGCAGCTCCAGGAGCTGAATTACTCTGTCCACCAGGGGATGAGCTCAAGACAAGAAATCCCATCTTAGTGGGGCTTATTGGCTTGAGGGCAGTGCAATGCTAATCCCAGCTCTGCAGCCCTTCCTCCAGAACTGACCTGAACCCTGCCAGGACATTTGTGTCTCTCTGTGACACTGGGCAGGCAAACCCCAGCAGAGGAGACCATTCATGCACTGCACAACCTGAGAGAAATAATCCTCTGTGGGGAGCAGGGAGAAAACACAACTGTAGAGAACAGCTGGCAGTTCTGTGGGGTTCTCACTTGGATTTTAATTGGAGTTAGAATGAGATGAGGGATGGCAGGGATAGGAAACCAGTACAAGTGAAAAGACTGAAAGGGAAGAAAAAAGAAATCCCAGCTGGGCAGCAAGCCTCAAGGCAGAGGTGAATCATAATGTGCAATCTGAAGGAGCAGGAATCAGAAGCTGGGTGTATGGTAGGAGATGGATTTTTGGCTCAGGAAAACCCCCATCTCTTTAATCACAGGTAAATAATCAGTTCCACTGGGCAGAGTCCATGCTCAGGTGAGAACACAGCAGCTCTGTGGGTGTGGGCTCAGGAAGACTCTGAACTGGAAAAGGAGCATCCTTGACTTTGTGACAATGTCCACAAATACGTAGACAAAATTTAAAAACGCTGCTGCAAAGCCTGAAGACACAAATGGAGTTACTAAACACAAGATTACAGAATATCCTGAGTTGGATCAGAATCACCAGTGCAGCTCCTGGCCCTACACAGACACCCCAATAATCCCACCCTGTGCATTCCTGGGAGTATTGTCCAAACACTCCTGGAGCTCCGGCAGCCCTGGGGCTGTGACCATTCCCTGGGGAGCCTGGGCAGTGCCCCACCACCTCTGGGAAAGAACCTGTCCCTAATATCCATTCGAAACCTCCCCTGACTCAGCTCCAGCTGCTCCCTTGGGTCTTGTCACTGGTCACAGACAGAAGCAATCAGTGCCTGCCCCTCCACTTCCCCTTATGACGTTGGTGCATTCTCATTAATCTCATTTTCTGGCATTGTAACTGAATTAGTTTTAGATCAGATTTCCTAAACACTCAAGGCTGAGGCAAATACCTTCTAAGTAAAACACTGGACAAAAGTATTTAGGCTTTAAGCTTGTTGCTTGATATTACCAGAAGAGAAATATGAGGTGACCATTCCCCATTTAGATGCCCTGTACACAGCAGGACTAAATCAATAATACAAGCAGAAGATGTAAATGCAGCACATTTTGAACATAAATTCAGATTATTTTTGCACGATGTGCGGCACCCAAGTATGAAAACAAGTATGAAGAGAAAAAACAAAGTTACTAAGAAAAATATGGGGGAGGGGGTGGTGAATGTTGTCTTAAGAGAGTCTTAGCATAAGGCCAGCAAGTCAAAATTACAACAAAATTACAACTTCAGGTGCATGTGCAGCAATGGAATGAAGGAAGGAGTGCAGCCTTACCGCACGGAGCGATCGTCGCTGCCGGTGACCGCCAGAGGCTTCTTGGGGTGCACAGCCAGGGCCCAGAGCTCCCCCTCGCAGTGGCCCTGCATGATCAGCATGGGCTTGTCCCTCTCCCTCACCAGCACCTCGAAGATCTCGCTGTCCTGTGTCCCTGCCAGGAGTCTGTCAGCTTTCCAGCACACGCTGCGGATGGACAGGCCTGGGGACACAGCGGGAGCTGCCTCAGTGCCAGCTGTGCCAATGGGCACAGCCAACACTGCTGCAATTCCAGATGTGAAATACAAAGTGTGCATTTGTGATTGTGATATGTGTGGAGACACTTGTAAAGATGAATTCTAATAATAACTGAGGAAAGTAAAGCATGGAAGAAGGCCTTTGAACCCATCTTTTGTTCACAATTAATTTAGAAGCATTTGAACGAAAGCGTTAAGGATGTTGCTCTTTGCTTGTAGTTAAGCCTTAAAGAGGTTTGCAATAAAACCTTTTGAAGTATAATTTTAGAATATTGCTTGTATCCTTGAAACTATAGCTTTGGAATATATATAAAGGAAACATGCTTATCTCACACCTTAACAAAACAGAGAAAAGCAGCTTGAGAAAGGAAGACAAACATCAACTCAAGGATTTATAGTTTTGACCAAGGGAAGCTGGACATCACTGTTATTGTCCAAATTATTATTACTCTAATTGTATTACTATTTTTATAACCATCTTATTACTACTAAACTTTTAAAATTTTAAAAACAATAGATTGGCGTTTTTCACATTTAGTCAAGGGGTTCCTGTGACTGAAGTTGGTTTATTCCTTTTTCCAGTGCTTTACTTTTCTGCGCATTTAAATAAAATTTTTAATGGTGAATTTAAATGGTTTGTACCCATGTATCACACTTCTCCACTTTAATCAAAATGGATTATTAAAAAAAATATTTAAAAAGATATCCCTCCTTCCCAAGCCAACAGAATTTTGCTTTGTATAAATTTAAGAGAACTTGATCTTATTCACAAATCTGATCCCTACTTTGCAGCTGGAATTTTACCAACCACAAGTTCAAAAACACCCTCTTAGCAGGCTGAGCAATTTGGTAGCACTCTCTGGTCAACTGCTTGCAGGGTTTGTATTTTCTGTTCCAGTACATGAAAAAAGTTTGGATAATAGATCTGGATGCTGTGAGATGTGAATGAATAAAAAAGTCCATTTCTCATGCAGTCAAGGTCACCCTCACATCATCATTCTCACATTTTTTGGAACCAAATACATAATGCAGTTAAATATTGGTCACATAAATAAAATATTCTCATCTCCTGAGAAGGTTAAATTAATCCTAATTTATTTTCCTGTCCACTTCCAACAGCTTTTAATTTTTCTAATGCCATTTTATGACTTAGCTAAATTCATATTGAAGTTCTGACATTCATCTTGGTACACACCAATGACCACACAATGGAATTCAGATTAGAATTTGGTGGAAGACGGACATTGTTAAGATTTAGAATACAAACACAGCTTTGGATGTGGGATAGGCAATGTTCTCTGTGAGCACATGAAGGAAGATTATCTGCTCTCAGGGTTTGTTTGACAGATAATGCCTTTGCAAATGCTTTGGAACAATAACTGGAAGGGAGGGACAGAAGGTCCCAGGTAAGCATCAAGGCTCCACCGCTGCTCGAAGCTTCAGATGTGCTTAAATTCATCGGTGCCAATGACAACTGAAAGCTTGAGGCTGGGGGTAGCCTCAAAGGCAGCTTTCACTTGCCCAAGATCTTTGATTTTTGGTTATTTGTTGCTGTTTTCTAGAAATTCATGCTAGACATTATGATTGAGGCTGCAAAAAAACACATAAAGCCAGAAGTGCAGAGCACAGGGACTGCTGCTTGGGTGTTTTTTTGGGGGCTAAATTCTATGAGTGAACACTACACCCTTGATAAAGTGTGCATTGTGATGCATGAGATTGTAAGTGCTTCAGATCATAAAATAAAGTGATGACTGAGCTCACAGGAAGCAGGATTAGATTCAACAAATGAGATTATCACCAATTTAATAACATTCTCTCCAACAAATCTGCCAAGTGCTACCATTCCAAGTGCATGAGTAGAGTGTTCAGATGGTCAGCATCTCTGAGTATTAGGTTCCAAAAATCTCAATTTGTTAAATGAATTGCAAGTAATTAATTAATTAAGGATTGACTAACTTCATTCTCCCATCTTAAGGTGTTTAATTAGTTCTCACTTATCTTCTTGCATTTGCATAATGGTAGCAGTGATTTTATCCCTGTGTTTATACCATGAACCATGGGAAACTCCACAGGTTCAGAATTGTCAGAGAGGGAACACAGATCCAAAATAAATACAGTCATTAAGGTAAAAAGTCAGCAGTATGCAGACATCTATGCTTTACATTAAATGCTGTCACAATCCATTACCCAGATGTGTGAAAAACCATTAAAGGAACAGCTCATTACCTTTGTATCCTTGCTCAGTCTCCCTGAGATCAATTTTAGTGATTGGTTTGAACTCAGTGTCCCACAGGCGAATGCAGCCATCTCTCCCTCCAGTGGCAAAGCCTTCTTCACAGGCATACATGCTAAAAATTCCAGCCTGTCAACCAACAGCAGCCCAAGTTTCAAAGGTCTTTACAAGCAATTTAAACACACAAAGCAAACGTTTTCAAAGAGACTCTTGTTGAAGGCCAGAAACTGCTGGGCACAGAATGTTGCCCATCCAGAAAGCAAACCAGCAAACAAAGCTTTTATTTCAAGTGCTCCACTCGAGTGGTTTATGCAGAAACCTTTGTGCAAATAGCAGTGACACAGCCTATCTGCAGAACTTCACATTTAGGTTTGGGAATATTATGACAAGGACAATTGAAGAACTAGTGGAGCACTTAAAGTAAAGAGTTGCCCGTGATAAACAAAACCAAGCAAACAAGCAATACAAATGTTCTTCCAGGAGCAGAGGTGACTGAGACATTCATCATGAATTCAGTTCAGACATCGTTTGGGATCTGACAGGAACTGAAAGACTGTCAATTCATTCTCTTTGTTGAAAACAAGTTTCTATGACAGTCTGAATTTCTCCTTGGTTTTGAAAATGCCTCATGATTAATGACTGTGCTGAACTACCTTGGAATAGTTCAAGGAATGCCTGCTGAGCCAGTATTTTAACAGGAAAACCTTGGTTGGGAGATAAGTTGAACTGCATGGAGATAAATACAATGGAGAGAAGACCTCCATTTTCAAAGTGGCTTTGTGCAATGTCTTCATAAATTAATATTCCTAATTATAAATTACATAAAGATTGTGTGTTAGCAATGGCAAACTCCATAATTCATCACATTATGTATAAAGAGGTTGTATTTAATAATTTTAATGAACCTAACTAAAATTCTGCAAACAGAATTCTGCTAATATACTACAGGGGGTTATTGCTTGCCAAAGACATTCCTGTGTTACTGCAGTTGCAGTTTCATGGTAGCTCCTCAGGTAAAATGTCCCACTGACTCCAGTCTCTCTGCTTTCATAAATTAGGGATTACTTTTGTAAATAATCAGTCCTTAGATCTCATTTGAAGAGGTCCTACAAATCCTGATAAACTGTCACCATAACTAATTTTGGGAGATCAGAAAAAAACTATTATTCTTGCAGTGCTCTTTCTAGAACAAAACTATAGTAACAAGTGTTAGATGTCATACCACTTTTCTAAAGAAAATTGTCTTGTTTCCTTTTGATCAGAAACCCCACATCAGAATGCCATTACCCACAGTCATATTCCAAATGGGAGCAGTCCTCATTTGAAATAAGACAAGGAATCCCTACTTGAAAACCAGAAAGAAATTAATTGTATTGGACTGGTTAGAAATCTAACACAATCCTGCACATCCCCCTTTCACTCTGTAATGATGAGAGCTGCAGACTGGGGGTGGTGGTTTGTGGGTGTGTGTTATGGAGGCAATTGGAGTATAAACTCTTTGGAGGGTGGCTGGAGTGCAAACTCCCATATTCAACAGGCTTGCTCCACACTGAAGCTCTCCTGAGGAGTCAGTCTCCAGCATTGGGAATTTCAGTGGGAAAATTTTATTTAAGCCTAGATAATCTGCTTACCAACTATTTTTAAGTAAATTGATCATAACTGAAGCTACTCAATCTGTGAAACTTTAGATGTACAGACTTCATCTGAGGTTTGTTTACTTGGTTAGATGGAGGCTATAAATACCAGCAGTGTTGGCACTATCAGCTCAGCATCTGTTGGCAAGATATCAACAACTACAACATTACATCTAAATTCTTAATTGCTGAACAGCCTCAGCCATCCTTCTGACCTGAAACAGAAGGAAATCTTTGCAGCTAAGCCTCCAGGAAGTCTCTCAATTTAATGAACAGCTCCTTATCAAACAGAAATAAAACATCACTTACACTGTGTGCTCCTTGAATTGTGCGCACCAGGTTGAGCCCTTTCCAAACATAGATGTCCCCATTTAAAGCCCCAGAGTAGGTGATGTCTTCTTTAGCACAGGCTAAACACAGGATTGTTTGGAGATCTCCTGTTTTACCAAATATTCCTCTCTTTGCTGTCAGGGCATTTCCACACAGTGTCCAAAACTGTGAAATGTAAATGGCAGATCAGGAGAGGTTTCCGCAGAGTTTCTGGTTTTTCTCATCAGTGTGCAGCTCTCAGACACACATCCTGTCAGAGCAGTGTCTGGGCAGGCACTGAAGAGATTCCCTCAGTCCTATCAGAACACTCACTACCCCAAAACCTGCCCATTTACCAAGGAAAGTTCCAGGCAAATATAGAACATCTAAACCCAAAACAAAGGCTCAAACTGCCCGAGGGGATGAGGCTCAATGCTGCCTCACCACTGCCTCACTGCCCCTTCTCATTCTCACTGCCCTTTATCAGTTTTGCTGGGAAATGCCATCCAGACAAGTGCATGTTTTTAAACCCAAGCAAATCCAATTTTTTTTGTCTGCAAAACACAGCTAGAGCACTGAAGTGATAGAATGCTTTATCTTACACAACCTGTGTGCTGGAGCAGACATTTCTGTCCTTCTCCAGAGCACTGAGAGAGTTCTGCCCCTCAAATATAGTCACAGTTACTGAGAAACCATCTGTTCATGGGGACTGCAAACACTTGTACATGAGACAGCTCCCTGACTCTCAGAGTAGCAGGTTCCCAAGTGAGGAAAGGGGACTTCCAGCTGCCACCCCAAAGTCATTAACATTCTGCAAAAAGGAATCCAAGACTGACTGGGGAGGAGGAGTGAAGAAAAGAAAGTTTGTCTCAGAAGGTTGTCTTTGGAGGTGAGCTAGAAATATCAAACTATTTGTTTTTTAGTAAGAGTGTTTTTTTCAAATATAAATAAATATAATTTATATCATTTAAATAAATATAATTCTCAGTTTATTTGATTCATAAGCATAATAAGGGCAAAAGAAACCCAAGAGGGGAAAATAGCAGAAGCTTAGACTAGGAGTACAGTATAATGGAAACCAAAAATACTTGATTTTAACTTATAATGAAGGAATGTAATTTAAAACTATATTATACACAGTATTGCTCTTTATTAAAAAAAAAAAAAAAGAATAGAAGCTGGAAAGAAGTGGTTGCTGAATCATGCTGGCTTTGTTAGCTGCTCAGAAATCCTGTTGGTTGCTGAACACTACCAGGAGCTTTCCAGGCACCTCGGAAGTGTGAAGGAGGATTATTGCTATAATTGCACAGCACAGGCAGAACACATCTCCAGAGGGTCTTTGGGCCTCTTGAGACTTTATCATCATCATCTGTAATTCCAGAGCCTGGAATTCAGAGGCTGTGTGAGGTGATTAATCCTGAGCCTGGAAAAAGTTGGGCTGTATCACACATGCTTGCTCAGTTCTTATCCTTTTCTATTTATTTTTTCTATGAATAGTTCTCTGTGCAGAGCTTTGTGCAAAACATTAATCAAGGCATGTTTTCATGTCAGATTGCATTTTATATAGAAAATATGTTCCTAAACTTCACTGTTGCACAGAATAAAGAGTGAAACACTGGGTTTGCACTTCTAAATCCCAGGTGAACCCAGGAAGAATTTAATTTTCTTTTAAATCTTACAAATAAGTCCGTCTCATGAAGTTTTGAAGGCAGATGCATGTATTTAGGTAATTCAGGTAACATAGGCTTGAGGAAATTCCATTCTTGCCCATTTGTTAGGCCTGTTTTAGGCAATTTAGATTTTTAACTTATTTTTCAAGACATGTTTGCTCTGGAAATTGCATTGAGTGTTCGTCACCATTCCATTTATGAAGTGAGACTTGGCAGACCTCAAGACATACTCTAAAAAGAGAGCCACCCCATGCTGTGGTGATGCTTCCAGCTTTAATTTGGTAAATAAATAAGGCATAGTAAACTACAACAATAGTAGTTTGTAATAACTATAATAAACTACAATTTCTATCTGCACATGAAATGCTTGTGCTCTTGGGTCCATTGCACACAGTTGGCTAATATTCTGAAAAGTGTAGCAAATCAGTAGCTCCTAACACTGGAGATGTTATCAAGAAGTTCATTCCCCACTGACAGCTCCTTGTATTCATGTACCTCAAACACTTGGGACTCTAATTAGGGATCTACCCAACAAGCAGGACAATCAAGCAGAGACCACAGTTTGTGTACTCAGCTCCCCCTCAAGGACCAGACATTCCAGGGAAGGCAGAATAAAGAGAATATCAATGAGAGATGTGCAAGAGAAGTGCTGAAATCTCCAGTCCTGTCAGCACCAGGATGTTCTGGACAGGTGCAGATACAGAACAGCAAATCTCTGGGGTGCAGCACAGCACAGTGTGTCAGTGCAGCCACCCCTGCTCTGTCATCTGGCAGACCCTGGACAGGAATAGTGATGTGTCTGACATGGATTCATCACATCCTTCTGTTCCCACTTCATTTGCCTACAGCCAAATTTTTAGGTATTTTTCTAAAATTCTTTATTCCAGAAAATCCTTGGATCAAGATTTTTTAATTTCAGCTCCTTCTCTTTAATTCAATTAAATATTCCCTTTGCCTCAGAATATCAGCCAATTTAGAAGGCAGAGGGAGCATTGTCCCCAGGGCTCTCATTGCTTGAGTAAAACCTAAATTCTGAATTCTCCTCCTTTCTGGTCAGCTGAGGAAGGAGTGCTAGAAGGAAGGAGTTCTCTAACACTAAGGCAGCAGTGGTAGAAGGGTGGAGGGAGGATCCTGAGCTCAGGGAGAGATTCCTGAGCTCCTGGGCTTTACCTCAGCTTCTAATCCCTGCTCAGCCAAATGAGCCAGCAGAACTGGAGTGCTAAAAGAATAAACAGCCCAGTTCCCACAGTGATACAATTCCTTCAGAGCTGTTATCATCACATCCCCACAGCCTCGTACCAAGGAGCTGCTGGAGCACCACTGGAGGGGAACACAGAGTAATTTCCCCTCCACGCTGCTTTTCTCCTATTTTTTGGCATTCCTTTATCTCCATGGATTTACAGTGCCTGGTATTCTCTGTGTTCAGGGTGATTATGGCCATTTTAAAGAGAAGACAGGTGCCAAACAAACACAGGTTTTGGAAAACAGCTTGCAGAACACAACAGATGGTATCACTGCTGCCAAAAACACCCACAGCTTGAAGGAGTGGTGGTTTAAGGGCACGAGCTTCTCAGGAACCAGAACTAGAGATATTAACTGGTTTCCTAAACTTCTAGTTAAAGCTCTTCCCACCCCAGTCATGTGAAATAATTGCCATCTGTTAGGAATGTTTGTGAGGAGACAGGAGAAAAATAGAAACCTGAAAGGGATATTGGCAGACAAGGATTTGTTTCTAAGCTTTCCAAAGTCATAGGAATGTTTTATCCTAAACATCTATTATGTATGTAGGCTTCTATTTCAAACACTTCCATAAAGGGTGATTAGAGGAGCAAATAGTGGGGCACCAGAGTTTTGTCTCTGCAGGCCCTGCACAGCTCTCAGAGGGGTTACATGAGAAGCCCAAGTGCAGGAGGTCACTCTGTTCACACTTTTTATCTTGGTTCTGCACAGTGACCTCTGTGATGCTGGATGACAGAAAGCCCTGAAGGCTGAGACCATTAGGGTGGAATGGAGTGGGCAATAAGACCCAAAATTATAAGTATATAATGATGAAAATTACATCAAAGACTCTTCCTCACTTGTTCAGGTAATCTGCAGCTCAGGCACTGCTGAATGTCTGAACTGGCTTCAAACAAAACATTCTGCAAAATGTTCACATAAAAAAAGAAAAATATTATCTGTTCTATATTTCAAGTCCTTATCAGGTAAGAACACAGATTTTTTTTTTTTTTTTTGTGCAAGTACATTTTCCAAGTAAACAATGAAAGCTCTTTACCTTTATGTGTTTTACTCCACAGCTGACAATTCTGTTTGGCTGATATTGATCCCAGGAAATATCAAATATCTGTTAAGAAATACATTAAGCTGATATTTTATCCTATACAGTAATGGTATTTAGGGTCAGCTTGCTTTTACCAAGGCTTAGCCATAATTTCTGTTGGAACATATTAATAAAAATGAAGGAACACTATACAGATAAATTTGAAACTCCTTCTAATCAAAGATCAAGGCAAACACAGAGGGTTCCTCACACAGTTCTGTCAACACACTTCACCCTTGTCTCCCCACTGCCAATCCACTCCAGCTCCAGGATGTTATTGAATAAACAATATTTCCATAGGCATTTTTCCCACTCCCTCTTCTGTGCAGAAGCTCCTTTTTCTGGTTGGGAAAGTCTACTGGAACTAAGAGTTTAGTACTTCCAGCCTATTTTCTGGAGAATTCTGATTATCTGGAACCTGATCTTGCACTTACTGAGGTCAGCAGCAAAACTTTCACAGAGGTAAACCATGTTATAATATGATAATATACATACAAGTTGTCAGAATGTGTCCATAATTTATTTTAATGTATGCATCCATGTGCTTATATATGTCAGGGAAGTATTCTGCTTATGCTAAACCTGGTAAAACATTTTCTAATCCTGAATAACATTGTAAAATTATACCTCATCAGTTCTCATCTTATGATCCTTTACCTGAAGCTAACATATATAAAAGAAATATTTATCTCAATCAAGGTTCTTCTACAGGTAACTGTCTTAAGGAAAACTGAAAGGGATGTAACTAAATTTGCCCTCAGAACAAATTGTATTTTTAAATTGTGATACTCAGAGACAAGATGATCTCGGAGCATCCATGGAGCACCCATTTCACATCTCCTATGAAGAGCTACAGATCATCCTACTCAGTGTGTAGGTACAAGGTATTTCCTCCCTAGGTTACTAAGAGAGCCTTGTGCTAGGTCTGGCCCAATGAGAAGGAATAAACATCTTGTCCAGTATTTTAAAAACCAGACAGAACAACCAGAATTACCTTTGCATCAACTTAACAGAAACAAAAATGCCTTTTGAAAGACCCATGCAGCTCCCAGACAGAACCCAGGAATGCTTCCATACATTACCCTGTCAGAGTGGCCTGTAGCTGTTGCCAGGAGCTTTCCTCTCTTCCAGTCCCAAATACAAACCGTGTTTTTGGCATCCAGCCCCACGGAAGCCAAACGCTGAGGAGAAACAACACAACCCAGTTAACAGGAAATCAACCCAAATCACTTTGCTGTAGCTCCCAGGATTATTGCATAAATGGATTTTCCCACATGTGACCTGGGTTTGAACCACATTGCAAGAGCAAAGAGATTCACACTCAACATTTACTCACTGGAAAGAGCACTGAAATGTCTCATCTTCTCTAAAAGGTCAGGTTATTGATTTCAGGCCACCAATGTTCCACATGAAATCTTATCCTGAAACATCTGAGGTGCCTGTTTCAGGTGCACACCTCCTAGTATTTTGATTTATTAATCTGATAGTAAGAGTGAAAGGGAAATGAAAGCTTTCACTAGTTCCAGCTATTGCTTTGTTCATTATGCTCATTTTGTTGAGCTGTAGAACCAGAACTGGATGTACTTTTAATAATTGCCTTTTTATTGCTTAGTGTATCACATCACCAGTTAAAACAACTAGAACAATGAACTAATAACCAAGCTCATTAAAGCTTGATTGGTCATCAATTAAAAAAACTTAATTTTAATAATTTTACCATCTCAATAATGGAAGAAATAAAAAGAACAGAATAAAATGGAGGTGGCATTCTGGCAGTGAAAAAGCTGAGTGCATCCATCTGTGACATGACATTACTGTGGAAGTTGTAGGTCTTTTCCCTTCCAGTGACTGCCCTAATTTTGCCCACTTTACATGAATTCCATAAAAAAATTGGCTCAAATTTTGAGTATGCAAATTGTTTAAAATCTGGAACTGTCTGTGATAACACAAAAGGACTGAGCCAGCAAAGAAAATAAGTGCCATTACCACAGACTCCTCTAAAATGCTGTATTAGGAAAAATATTAAATGCAATAAAGCTCTCAACAACTGAATAACAGGGAGAGGAAATAACTGTTCATAGAGGAGCAGAAGGCTCCAGTTTTCATTCTGAGAGCAGGTACTCAGGGCTTTTTCATCCATTCCTGAGTGTTAATACAAGTGCACATTTTCCCTCCTGGGAGAGCCCCTGGACAGCCTCTGCATTAACTGCAGCAGCTTCACACACCCCTCACTGTCCCAGCAGTTATAGTTTGTTGATTTAGAGGAATGAAATTGATATTTTGGGACTTTGGTTTAATGAGAATGACAACAGGCATTACCCTGATACAAAATCTGCCTAGTGAATAATGCAGAACTCAAGCACTGTCCCACCAGGAAATGCACCAAGCAATGTGGTATTAATGAAAACAACAAACAAAAACTCTCCAAAAAACCCAACTCACCACCACCACCAGAAAAAACTATTTACAGACTTATTCCACAAGTTCCTCCGAGTCCAGCCACCTTCCATGGAAATAAAAATACAGAGAACTTAAATGTTCCTAGAGGAACACAAGGTTTTCACAGGGCAGTCAGGATATGTGCTCAGATATTTTTCTGAACAAGGTTCCCGGGGAGGGATCACCCTACAGGGAGGGCAGAACTCTGTCAACGGGCTCTGAGTCATAATGGAGCTGTGAAGGGAGAGTTAAAGAAGTTTGTATGGTGGAACAAAGAAATAAAATTATGGTTTTAGCAGGAAGTCACAATGTGAAAGGATTTCTGTGCTTTAACATGACTCAGAAAGTCAATAGAATTCAGGGTGCTGGAGCTGGTCAGTGTCAGGGTTACAGCACTCCCAGCTGCAGGGCCACTGAGGACACAGGAGAACCTCACATAGGAGCCCTGCATCCATCAGCAGCCCAGCAGTGGGAAATGGAAATCAGACCTCAGTACTGGGAATGGCACCTGTTTCATAGTGCAGACAATGCCTATCCATGGCTTCCCAAAAGCCTCCCCTCAGGGTACTTTGGCCACAACCACAAGGAAGAGTTAGGGCCAAGAGAGCTTTTTCCATCCAGGGAGTGCAGGACAATCTGCAATTATACTCCCTTGATTTTAGAGAACAATTTAATTCAATGTTACAGTTGTAACTCTCTGTACTGGAAAATGAAATATTGAGATTTGTTTAAAAAAGAGAGTCTCAAGAAAAGAGGGACCTGACAGACAACATGGAGAATAGAAATGCTCAGTTCCCTTGAGACTGCAAAACAGAGCACAGCTACTAACTGGCAAATTAGATAAAGAATATAAAAGACACACAGGATATTAAAGGTAGCTGGAACCAGTGGATAAACAGATAATGAGGAACCTGAGGGGGACTTGTGGCAGTTCTGTAACAAGAAACACCAATGCAGGCCCTGAGAAATCAAGGCAAGGTCATAATGGGGGCTCTCAGTGAGAACAACCCCCAGAGACCCCTCTAGACAACCCTCAGGACCACAAAAGGAGCTCCAGTAAGGGGCAGAGGCACAAAAATTAGTTCTATAGAAATTTCATAGAAATTAGTTCTAGGGAGAGTGGTGTTTATGTATTAGCTGGGAAGTATATTGTAAAATGTCTCATCAGGAGGGAATAAAGGACCTGTTAGAGTTTCACAATGCATATTTGACTAGGGAAAAAAAAATCACTCCTCCAACTGTGTCCAGTGCTGGAGTAAGGAATGGCTGCCTTCTAAAACTTCAAATTGTCCTAAAAAGTTTATTCTTCAGCTGACTTTGGTATCAGCAGGGAAAGCACTATGGGAAATTAAGCAGCACTTTATATTTTCTTTTAACCTTGGCCTGCTGAGGAAGGCCTCCTGCCAGCAGAAAAGTGAGATATGCTGAATTTCCTTTTTGGTTGAAACAAACTTTTATTTCTCCTTCTGGAAGAGAATATGACAGAATTCTATTCAGAGAATTCCCAGAACTACCAGTAGAAAATATCTGCCAAGTAGTTTGGGCACATAATTAAACAATATTTTTAAATCTATACAGATTTGGAATATCTGGCTGAAGAAGCCTAGTGCTGCATTTTTAATTTTTTCATCAGGTGTGTATGCATTAAGGCAGTGCCATTCCCACTCCATAAAGAAATTTTTTTTAGAAAGCACATAAAAAAGGGTTAATCTGAAATAACTCAGAGCAGAAATTGAGCTGTGGGGCATTGATAAAATAGTTCAGGATGAGGCATTTGCTTTGTAGGTAATTCTGTGAAGAGGAGATGTTTAAGGAGAAACTGTAGTTAACTCCTGATTGAAGAGAAGCCATTTCTAATTACAGGCAAAATGACAGCTCCTCATTAAATGTTTGAACCAAGTGCAGTTTCCCTCCTGCCAAATGGCAGCTCCTGCTCAGACAGAAAATGCCCAAACTAAAATATGTATTTTTAAATAGCAACACTTCTGCAAGAAATTCAGCTCCCATCAGGACTGTATTAAACACGGGTAACACAAAATAGGAAATTCGCTCTATTTGTCCCCAAAAACTGTATTGAAGGTACATAAACAAAGGAAGCATTCAAGCTCTCCCCTGTGTATGGATGATCTCCATTCATTAGGAACTGTAACAAATCTGCATTCCCCACCTGTGGAACAGGAGGCCAGGGAGGCACTGCAGGACAACTGCACTGTCTCTGTGCAGGGTCATCTCTAGCCTGGCCAGCAGGAATAATTCCCCACTCATTCATCCAAAAGGAGCAGATATCCCAGAGTTTCTGGGTCAGCAAAAGTGAATTAACTGGGCTCAGGGAGAGGTGAGGGGGCCCTGTTTGAGATCCCTGCACATGGAGCAGCTCCTGCACAGGAGCACACACAGAGCTGAGCTGAACCCATGGAGATCCACTCTGGGAATGCAGCAGAGTCACCTGGGCTTTGCCCCTGCCTACTTCTATTTAGGAAGTGGAGAGCTGGCAGAACTAGCAGTGAAAAGAATACAGTTCTTATTGCATCTGTACCACTCCTGATTGCTGCATTTATTTGTGTTTTGGGGCTGGAACACAGATCTTCCCTGGCTTTGAACAGCCTCTGGATAGAAAAGAAGGAAAGCTCTGTACTGGGAGCTGCAAGCAGTGTCTGTTTGCCCTGTGACAGACACCAGCTCCCCTGGGAATGCTGACTAAACAAACCAGAACTGCCAGCAGCTCTCAGCTCCAAATACTCACAGAATTCCTCCCATGCCCTTTCATTCTGGCTCAGCCTCTCCTGCAAAGCCAGGCAGAGCAGCAAAAAGCCAGGATGCATTATCCATATTCATGTCCTCCAGCAGTGGTTGTTCTCCAGATAGAAAAGTGTTCAATGCAAATTTTTATTTCCAGAATAAACTGCAATTTTTCAAGCACTTCCAGAAAGGGAATTGTCACTGTTCTGCAAGGTCAACCTGGCGGTGAGTTTGCATTTTAATTACAGCAAGCACTCATCAGGGCCTTCAGGAAGGCCTCCACCTCAAACACCCCCCAGGCTCGTGAGTCTTCACTCCCATGAGGTGCTGAAATACCTTAAAAAAAATTTAACCACCAGTCTTATGAAGTTAAACATGAGAGGGAAAAAATGAAAAGCATTTATTTCTGAATGAACAATATCTTTAAAAATATTACACCATTAGAAATTTTGTTCTGTTGATCTGAGGGCTTTCTTGTCTGAGGTTTTTGGTATCAGCTAATCTAAGCATTCCTAAAAATACTTTAGTAAGTATTATATCAGGAAACTCATCTGGACAAAATTGTCATCAATAATGACAAAAATTGCACAGCCAGATATTTATTTATAAAGCTCTGTGAAATATTTTTCAGGTATAAATTAATTTTAGGTCTACTTGCCTAAAGCTTTTAACATGCCAGAGAGGAAAAAAAATCATTGTGTTTAGCTGGGAGCAGCCCACCATTAAGTTATATTATAAATTTTGTTTCAAGATATCATCTCAACTAATCACATTGTAGAAAGCCACACTGTGTGTCCTAATACCATGATTCAATTAAATTGCCTGTGCACCCCAGCCAAGGAGACACTCCCAGCAGTGAGATTAGTGCAGTTCCTCTGCCAGAAAAGCTGCAGGGTTCTCAGGGCTTTGCCAGGAACTGATTTCTGTGGACAGCAGGTGACAAGTACATGGTGAAGCCACTGCAGTTAAGCCACAGAGGGGCATTTCTGCTCTGGATGCCTGTCCAACACCCAGTGTGTGCACTCCACTCGGATGCCAGGCTGTGACTGCATCCCAAAAACACCCCCAGTGCAAGAGTTGTTTTTGCAATCCTACTGCAATTACAATACAAACCAAGGCCTTGAACAGCAATCACAACTCAATTGTAACAGGAGCTCCAACACTGCAGCCCTGGAGCTGCTGAAACACCAACCATTGAAGGTGCATCTGTCAGTGACCCAGAGCTAGAGCCAAGCTCAGGGCCCAGAGGAGGAGCTGTACTCACCTGGGGCTGCTGAAACACCAAACGTTTAAGGTGCATCTGTCAGTGACCCAGAGCTAGAGCAGAGCCCAGGGGAGGAGCTGTACTGACCTGGGGCTGCTGGAACACCAACCATTCAAGGTGTCTCTGTCAGTGACCCAGAGCTAGAGCAGAGCCCAGGGGAGGAGCTGTACTGATCTGGGGCTGCTGGAACACCAACCATTCAAGGTGTCTCTGTCAGTGACCCAAAGCTAGAGCAGAGCCCAGGGGAGGAGCTGTACTGACCTGGAGCTGCTGGAACACCAACCATTCAAGGTGTCCCTGTCAGTGACCCAGAGCTAGAGCAGAGCCCAGGGGAGGAGCTGTACTCACCTGGGGCTGCTGGAACACCAACCATTCAAGGTGCATCTGTCAGTGACCCAGAGCTAGAGCAGAGCCCAGGGGAGGAGCTGTACTGACCTGGAGCTGCTGGAACACCAACCATTCAAGGTGTCCCTGTCAGTGACCCAGAGCTAGAGCAGAGCCCAGGGGAGGAGCTGTACTGACCTGGGGCTGCTGGAACACCAACCATTCAAGGTGTCTCTGTCAGTGACCCAGAGCTAGAGCAGAGCCCAGGGGAGGAGCTGTACTGACCTGGGGCTGCTGGAACACCAACCATTCAAGGTGCATCTGTCAGTGACCCAGAGCTAGAGCAGAGCCCAGGGGAGGAGCTGTACTGACCTGGCCGTCCGAGTCGAAGGCCAGGCAGGCGACGCCGTGCGTGTGCGCATCCTTCAGGACAGACACGGTCTGCACACGGTAGGAATCCCAGATGCAAATGTAGGGATCCTTCCCAACCTGCCCTGTGGCTACCAAGGTTTTATCTGGGTGAACTGCAAGGCTGCAAACAACACATTTCAGTTAGAACAGGTGTTGGGAATCACAGCAGCTGTCTTCAAAACTCACTCGATTCTGCTATTTCCTTAAAATGTTTTGCTGAGACTGACATGGTGAGTGCAGAATACAATTTATCATGTAATAATATTTTAACTAGAAAAAGAAAAAGCACAATCAGAGAATTTTAAAATACTTTTGATTGATAAGCTGATTGAACACAGACTCAGATCTTAGTCTTTCACAGGTTTGTAATGGATGATTTTCTACTAATTATCCTCTTTTGCACATCAAACATTCTGAAATATGGACCAGAGGCTGAATAATGATATTGTTCACTATGACAAACACATACAAGAAATCCTCTCATCTTCAAATGTTCAAACATAGCAATCTCAGAACAGACACAGAAGTAAATTGTTTCACCAGAATCAAGCCATGTATGTCTGTTCACAACCCTTCAGATATGAAAATGAGAATAAAATCCCTCTGCAAAGTCATATGAATACAAAGGCAGTTTTACACAGTTACCCAGGAAACAAATCTGAACAATGGCTGAGTACGTGAGCTACACATGGAAAAAGAAAACATCCTATTAATAAACTGGCACTCACCGGTGGCTGAGGGGAGCCAAATACTCCTGCTATCCCAGGAACAGATAAAACTAATTATTATGAAAAGTTAATAAAAAAGCTTAAGAAAGTTTTGTAAATACATGCATTTTATGGAAAAAGAACAATTGTAGCACAATTTAACTGTTTTACCTCCCCTGCCCATTCCTCCTTTCCTCCCCAGGCTGGAGTTGTACATTATATTGTGTGTCAGCTAATTGACCTCAGTTCTACACCTACACAGGCAATAAAAGGTGGCACCACAAATTAAAGGTGTGGTAGCTGTAATTAAGTTAGAATACTTTTCTTCAAGAACCAGAAGGCAAATATTAATTGTGCTAATGTCCCTTACTGCTAGAGCAGAGCTTAATTACACGTGCCACCATTTAGCACAGAGCAGTTCCCACACACCAGAGCCTCCTCTCGGGTTAAGAGCAGGAACACATTTCCTAAACATCAACATGTCTGTACTGAATGTCTCTGCTATTTGTTTTATCCTTTCTGATGCATGCAGTCAGCCAGTGGGGGAACTAAAATTAGGGAATAATATCAATTTTTGGCACCTAAATTAGCAGTCTGATTTCCCAGCCCTGCTGAGGACATTCATCTCCTGCCACCAGCTTTTCCAATGCACTCCCCCTGCCCACGTTCAGTCTGGCTGTTAGATAACCAAGGGCTTATTTTTGGCAGACAGAGCAGTGGGTTAGAGGAAGGAAATGAAGCCAAATTTCAAGAACAGCTCTTGGTAACTGTTTATTACCTGCATATGACTTATATGTTTGATGTGTGTTCAACTATTAAAAAAATCTGTTACAGAGGTCATGTGCTGTCTTCAGGGTGTAAGATTTCCATGCCCTTCCCTGCCCCCTTAACTGGAAATCAACTTGATTGGCTGTGTTATAGTGTAATATAGTGAAGGTGCATTTTCTAAGCAAACATCCCATAACTGGACCTTTTGCAATGAAACCGCATTGATATCTGCACCACTGGAAAACACTGAAATGCTGTTATGTTATATTATACAGAAATATGATTAGAAGAGACAAGGCATTCAAACAACAGCAATTTATGGTAAAGAAAACATATTATTACAGGATTAATTCCTATTCCTTCTACAGGGAGGACAAGATACAAGCAGGGTGGGCTGAAGAAACTTCCCAAGAAAATTTCTGTTTTCCAGGTTTGAGGGAAAAGGGCAGGAACTCCCTCTTGCTAAGGGGCTGGGATGCAAACAAGGGATCAAAGCAGCAGCAGGAGCTGTCAGTGCTGCCCACAGGCCCTGGCAGCCACTTCCCCATGCAACAAGAACTTCCCTCTGTGGGAACAGCACAGGAGCAGCTGCACACGCAGGGAAAGGGGCAGAGATCAACTGCTCTGGGAGTGCCCATTCCCATTCCCCTCCTTCCAGGGAAGGCAAGGAAAGCAATGGGATTCCTGGCTAAATGCACTGGTGTCAATTCCAAAGAACTCTGATGTGGAATTCACATTCTCTGAACCTGAGAGAAGCAGAAAAAAGCACGATGCAAACAATTCCTATCTCACCTGCTGCTCCTGTGCTGGGCCAAAGTAGAATGCAAAGTAGATTGTTTACCCACAGTGAGGGTGTTCTGTTTCCTTGGCCTGCCAGGCCCACGTGTGTGTCCAGACTGTCGGTCAGCATCACAAGATTTTGTTGAGTGCTGGTGCAGCTTCAGTTTAGATGTAGTGTAATATAGTATAGAATAATATAGTATAATAAAGTAATTAATTAGCCTTCTGATATCATGGAGTTAGATGCATCATTCCTCCTGCATGGCAGGGGCCCTGTTTTTCTGATACTCTGATGTAGCTGCAAAACACCCCTTTAATCCAAGTGTCCAAAGGCACTTTTACACAAACCATCCATTCAGGATGAACCAGCAAAGCTCAGGCAATATTTTAACATTATACCTCATTAATGAAAAGGTCTGTTAGGAAGATCTTTCAGGGAACATTTCCTTTTCCTTCCCTTTGAAAATCAACAAGCATCCAAGGCTGGAACTGTGTTAATTTAGGGTAATTAAAGATGCCAGACACGTGTTTTAGCAGGGTCTGATGAAAGGCTCTATAAAAGTCATTAGTGGATCCATCTGGTCTGGGGGCCTTGCCAGATGGGAAACTCATACTACCTCCTCAATTTCTATTGCAATAACATCCTGCTCCAAGATTATTTTTTAATAACACATTAGAAATCCAATGGACTAAAAGTATTTGTTTCTTGCCTACATTGTATTTTGTCTATATTGCTTTTCTGTAACAGGTTCCATACACTTGTAAACAGAGTAGGGATCTGAGGTTCCAAATTGAACTAAGCAGAAAAGTTTAGCTGTGGCTCAAGCCTCAAAAGGAGCTACAGAGAAGGCAGAGGGGCTCTTTTCACATGGATGCACAGGGACAGGACAAAGGCAGAGACACAGAGCTGCTTTGTGGGAAACATTGTCTGGATACAGGGAAAACATTCCTCACTAGAAAAACTAAAGATCAGGATAGTTGCCTGGAGAAGTGGTAGAATTCCCCTCACTGGAAACAGTCCAGGATTTAACTGGCATGACAGGACCCCAAATAACCACATGTAAGGCTGAGCTCTCAGGAGAAAGTTGGATTGGGTAACTCTGGAGGCCCCTTTGAAACCAGAGCTTTCTATGGCTCCAAATACTGAAATACATCAAGAAAGTCTAAAGTGATAAAAGCAGAAATGCATTTTGGCTCACAGCAGTAAACTTGCATTAGATAATTGCTCCCTGATGCTGCAAAAAGCAAGCACTTGGGTTATCTTTAACACAGAATTGAGGGAGACCTTGAAATGGGTGTATCAGATGTGAGATTGATGTTTAAATCTCACTGCTCTGGGTCTTTTAAATCTATCACTGCACCACCCTATTTATCAGATAGGCAAAACACTTTTTCACTGCAGTAATGAAAACCTGAACATTTGCTTTTGTAGTTTTGGTACCTAATTTATATTTTCTATTTCAAATCCCGTATTAATTTGAATCTTTCTATAATCATCCTATCAGCAATTCATTATTCATACAACTCAAAGCTGGCTTCCAGAACATCCCACCTGACAAAAAAGATACTGTTCTTTGAAAATGAAACAAACACCTGCAGTTCTGAATGAAATCACTGTCTCAGGTGGACTGTCACCAGCTCTTGACAATATAATTCATCCTCAGTGCTGGGATGTTTTGCAATTTAAAGCAGTGTGCAAATCTGATGCTAATCTAAAATAACTCCAGATAGTTAGACACTGATCAATTAATCTCTACTTCAAACCCACCCAGTTTTAAATTTGGGATAACATTTCCTGTTTAGACAAACATTTACAGAATTCTGCAATGCTAGATCATGTTAATGGAGACTTGGGGAGAGGCAGATACTGTCTGTATTCTATCAATTCTCTTCAGGAAGTCTCTTTTCACAATGAAAGAGTTGTTTCTTGGTAAAAACCATCCACAAACCCCACAGTTTAGCAGAACAGAGAACACACCAGGCCTTTCTCCAGAATTTAGGTCAAACTTGTGAAGTGCTCAGGGCAGTGACTCTGCTACACTTGAACAATGGACATATTAGACAACACCAATTTTTCTTTCTCTGCAGCAATATCTCAGAAGAAACAATATTTCCAAGAAGCTCCAAGCCTGTCCCAAAATAGCCACAATGTGCCAGCAGGTATTTTCTCCTTTGTTGCCTCCTCCTGCCCCTGGCAGGACACCCCAGGCTCCTGGGACCCCAGGGAGCTTCTGCATTTTCCTGCTCCCAAAGTGCTAAGGACAGAGCTGTCCTCACATGGCAGCACAGAACACAAACACTCACTCAGCAATTCCCCATTCACAGAGCAAATTGAGTTTCTCTCCTCAGTTGTGGGGTCAAAAGGGAACTCACTGTACAGACAGAGCTATTTTTGCAGCAAAATAAGGCAGGATGCAGCCTGATCCCAGCTTCTGAATACAACACAAAACATCATCAACCCCCATTGAAAGGAATAATGGAACAAAGACCAGCAGTTAAATGGAAGCAAATGCAGGAGGCTTCAGCAGCAAGGGAATATCAGAAAAGGAAAAGAGCCAGAAAAAGGGAAGAGGAACAGGGCAATAACAAAACAACCTGCACAAACCCCTCCAGATCTGTAAAAATGGAGAGAACATGGAGTAGAAAACTGCTGGAATCTGACAGGCTAATCCAGCATCTAATCTGCCCCCAAATGAGTTCTGAAACACCAACACCACAACCACACTGTGAGGAAAATCCAGCTCTTACTAACACAGGAGATTGTTGCTCCTGTCCAATTACAGCTCCCAACCTTTGCCTCCTCCAGCACAAGCCCCAGACCTGCAGAGCTGGCAGGCAGATCACACACCACAATAACCAATTTTATTTGGCATGCACCATAGGGCAGGTGAGGGAGGCTTTGGAGGGCACTGCAGGCATGTGGAACAAATGGGAGAACAAAGAGAACACCCTGAGACACAGAGACTCTGTGTGTGCACATATCTGCATGCATAACACAGTTGGTACACACACTCATACAAGTGAATTGCTTTTTTTACACATCTGAACATACAGCTCTAATGATACTTTTAAATATGCTAAATATTGCCACATGCTTCTTGCAAACAACTCAAGTACAGAGCATATTTATCCTGACAAAATAAAAACATAAATGTTGATAAAAATACTGCAATGACAACATTTTAATTTACTGGCTTGATTGCTACATGGCAGTATCTTGTTTATATAAACAGAGAACAGGACATGTGTACTGAATGATGGGCTTTTAAAAATCATTTAGGCATATTTTAGGTCCAGGCTCTTACTATCTGCTCCACTGCTGGTTCCCCCTCCAGGCTCCCTGTGTAGGAAGAGCAGTGATACAGACACAGGTTCCAGCATTTACTCAGCACCCTGCAGCAGCTTCCTCCTGAAGCCAGGCTGCCTCTGAGCACAATTCCATGGCTGTCCCAGGCAGCTCCCATCTGCTCCTCTGAGGCAGCAAACACCCCCAGAGCAGACTTCAGAGAGGCTGGAATCCCTGTGAGGGGCTGGGCCACAAACCCAGCCCAAAGTGAATGATTTATGCAGTGGATGTGCAGCTCAGACCTAATGAAGGCCCTGGAAGCACAGAAATGATCAGCTGCTGTTCGAGCACACTTATAGTGCCCTGGGAATCCCAGGGCATCCTGACAGGGGGTTATTTCTGACTGTTTTCCAGAACCCACCTGAGGTACAATGGTGACAGAAGCGCACAGAGTTATAACAATTCCTGCCACTCTTTATCCTTGGAGAAGCCCTGCTGCCCTGCTCCTTGTGCCAGTGTTTGTTATTCAAGCCCATGGAGTTATTCCCCACTTGTCAATAAGGTTTGCTCAGCTGCTCAAGGCTTATCAGAACTCCTGACAGATCAGGTCCCAAATGCCTGAGCATGGCACAACACGGAATTTCTCATGGCACCAGGGAGCTACAGAGGGATCAGAGTCAGGGCAGATTTAAAAAGTAAATGGCTTTTGAATGCATGATTAAAATTTCCCCAATAACAGAAGGTGAAAGATACAAAAGAAAAAAAAACCTCTTAAAATGTAATGCTTTGAGCAAAAGCATTCTGCAGTTCAATTAACACCAGCTCTGATTTACACTCACATGCATCTGTACACAGAGAAATATTGGGCAGATTCCCAAATAGAAAGGGAACAGCAGCACAGCACAGTCCTGCAGCACTGAGGCTCCTCCCCACACATGGCTGAAGCTCTCTAATGATTTATTTCCTTGGATAACTCATGGATATTTTGCAAGTCTTGAGCTTCTCCCAGTGAAAAGCAATCCTAGGAGATTTTATCCAAAGCTCACATTAAAACACTGAAAATTAAGCCACAACAACTGCTGATGTCCTCATGAATTGTGGGTTTTCAGTAACAGCTGACTGGGGAAAACACCCAGTATTTCTCATGATCCACACTACCCCATAGATCCCTGCTGTGTAACTCTGAAATTCAACCACCACATTCCAGTTTTCCCATGCATGCTCAGAGCTCCCATTTGAGTCTAATGATATTTGCATTCATGATGATGAACCAAACACTTGTTTTGATGGCCAAAGCAGTTGTAAATAAATACCCAAAACAGATGTACATGACATCCTTCTCAATATAAACATTGTGATTTGATGCAATCAGTAAAATGGACCTGAAACTATCATTTGTAAAGAAAAATCTGCTAGAATTAGAGACTAAAAAGAGAGGGTTGGGAAAGAGCAAGAACTGTAATTAGTTCAGCACTGTATATGTCCCTACCCCATTCTATGTTTATGCTTTATAGACCATGGAACACATTCTGTAATAAAATACACAAAAAAGCAGCAAGTAGATATTGGTCTATGATATTGAGATAAAAACAGCAACTGAAATGCTATCAGTGATTTCTCAATACATGGAAAGCTAAAGAAACACTGCTGTAAATCCAGTGCTGCTCAACAGGAACCAGCAACACTTCTGTGTTCATCTGGTACAAGGAATTGGAAGGCCAGTCTGAACACTGTGATTGAAAACATAAAATTCATACATCAGATAAAGCCTGGCAGTGAAGAAATCACATTCTGGAGCCTCTTTCATTTCCTGTGTTCACCTTATTCCAGCCTGGCTGTGGGAACACCAGACCCAAATGCAACCCAAACCAGAACACAAACCACGCACAGCTGCTGGCAATCCAAGCCTTCATTTCCCATTCCATCCCACTCAAGGGCTGGAGCAGCTGAAAATGGCCTGAGTGTCCCTGTGCCTTCCCCACAAGGGCAGGGATGTGACATCATTCAAAGGCGAAGCTGACAGCTCTACAACTGGTGGTCCCAGCGAACAGCCAATCTGAGCGCTAATTAACTGCCCACACGCAGTAATTAATTAACTGCCCCCAGCACGGTGATAGGTGCAGAGGTCCCCGTGCTGGCAGCACAGCAGGAGCTGTTCCCAGTGGGGAATTCTCCTGTTCCCTCCAGAGGCTGACTCAGGCACAACTGCTCTGGCATTTCTTCCATCTCCTCTGCTTTTTGTGTAGCCAACAGTCAGCCCTGAATGTGGGTATAACTATGCAGATCACAGGCTGAATCAAAATATTTGCAGCTAAAAAAGAAGAGAGGGAAAATGGGAAGAAAATTTTGGAAACAGGACAGACAAAAGACAGAGCTGACAAAAAGAGGAATCATGGGGGAGCTGCAAAATGAATATAGAAGATGTGATAAAAATAACCAAAAAGCCCAGAGAACAGCCAAGGAGAAATAGGAAATACTGAGAGAACAAGGAAAAAACCCAGCCATTGTCACAACTTGCCGGGATCACTCCCACTTTCATTTTTAGTTTAAGGGATTTCATCTCACCCTCTTGAAAATCCCCAGGTACAGTCACATCTTGGACAAATTGTGTGGTGTAACAAAACTCCCAGGCTGTGGTTAAAGAATTCACACTGGGATAATAACACTGTTTGCACAGGTTTGCCCTCACTGATGATCAGAAATAAGGACTTTAAGCCTGGGGGAAGTGTTCCTTTTTCAAGGGCAGCAAACACACAGCTGCATCCTATTTGAGCCTTCTTGCCATGGCCATCCTGCCCTACAACATTTAGAGTTGAGGCACTTCAGTGGCAAGGAGAAGAGAAGAGGAAGGGTTTGATTCCATAATGTACCAAACCAACACACCCTGAGTGCATTTCACAGGTCAGAAGCAGATCATTCTTTGTATGCTGAATGTCTGCAGCAATGATAAATGTGGCAATATTACATGTGGCTGGTAAAAAATGTTCATTTTTAGAGCCCTCAGGATAGGGGGAGTTTTCAGTGCTGCTAAGAATGCTTTCTCTTGTTATCTCACAGGAGTGCAAACCCAAACCCAACAACTGTTCTCAGGGAAAATATCTTTCTATTTCAGAGGTTGAAAATCAGCAGAAACAGGAAAGAACCAGAAAGTTCTTATATGATCATGTGGAAATCCTGCTCCCTGTCTGGCCAGGCTGAAGTGAATAACAAACATCAGGTGGGGCAGAAAGCACTGCAGAGCAAACAGGAACCATATGTAACATCAGAATGGGTTTGCTCTCTTAACTTCCAGTCACAATGGATCAGCAGCAAAGTCATGAGCTATCAGTTCTGTGAACACTTGCCAGGCTTCTGAAGCTCTGCTTCACCAGTTAATTATACAGAACACAAACACTACTCCTAAAACTTCAAACACTGTTTATAACAAATACTTCTTATAAATCCATTTTTCTTTTTTCTACCAATTCAGACAAGAAAGGTTTCTCTACAATTATCCACAAAACAGTTTTATTTTTCTGAGAAGGGCACTTACTAAAATAAGTGACTTTTGTTACCTTGCTTTACATTGTATGACACAGCCTGAAGATTCTAAGTATCAAGTGTCTCTTTTGTGTGAGACAGATTAAACTAAACCTCGGTTCAACTCCTCAGATATCAGAATTTACCTGGTTTCCCAGAGCCTATTCTAGCTGCAAGACCTATATCCTATTACTAAACAAAAAGCAGCTAAGCACCATTGCTTTTACAGCAAACACACAGAACAATTGAAGTTCAAAAGCAACACCTTGATTTCACCATACTCTGCTGTCCTGCTGATGACAGAGTTATGCAGCACCACGGCAAAACCAACAAATGATTCACCAATACTCTGCACATAAAACCCAGAAAAACAAACAGGAAAGCACCAAAGCAACACGCTCAGAATTTAATGCTGATTAGAATTTCCCTTTTAGCCTCCTCTCCTTTCCACCACAGGCTTTGTCAGTTTGGTTCTTTGGTTGTTTTAAAAAGCCTGTGAAAAATGCCAATCACTTGTTTTAAAATTTCAAAAGTTTAATAGCAATAAAATGGTTATAAGAATAGTAATAGAAATTATGGCAATAACAATTTGGACAATCAGGGTTAGGACAATACAAGACAATAAAAGCAAAGAATTTTGAGGGAACATTCAGACGCTTTCCTCTTGAAGCACTAACGAAGCTCACTAACAAAGGATTAACTCTTAAAAGCAAAAGCCTGTTGCATGTTCATACATCTCATACATGATTCAAAAGCTCCTTTCTAAACAAAGGGTGTTTTCTGGTTATGGTTAAAAAAATGTGTATTTTATGATTGGCTTTTCCCCCTTCATCTTGTAAACCATGGTCAGACTCCATGGAGGTGCAAGAAGACTAGCTCTCCACAATAAAGAGGCAATAATTTTTCCTCTTTGGGATTTTAGTGGCTTGTTGCTGTTATCTCTGTGCAAAGAGTTTCTTGATTATCTCATCTCTTTCTTGAGCTCGTTAAAAAGTATCTTTCATAGCATAGTTTTCACTTTAACATTATGTTATAACCTGACTCTATATTTAACACACTACTTAAGAGAATGAATACAGCATTGCTTTCTAACACAACACATATAATATTCAGTGTAATATTTGCAAAAAGCCAATCATAAAAGACACATTTTTCACATAAATAAGTAACAGAAGCACTCACCAGGGCTCCAGAGCAGCTTTGAGAGGGCAGTTTAACAACTGAACCCTTACAAAACCTCTGCTCCCTCCCTACTCCAGCTGACCCCAGTTTGTCACAAACGAGGGCCTGGCAAGCCCAGGTGCAGGGAATTTCACTGCTCGTTGCCTGGGCTGGCTCTGTCACTCCCAAATTCTGCTGATTAAATTCAGGTGAAATGCTCACCTGAGAGCAATCTGTGCTTAACAGGTGGCAGAAAACTCCACAGGACAGAGCAGCTTTTATCAGAACAAAAGCAAAGACAAGTCCACATCAATTTGATACCAAACACCCATTCTCCAGCCAAGGCTTTTCCCAGTGGGATCTCTGATGTCTAAAGCAGGGATGTCACATTAAACATCTCATGATCTGAGGTGTTTGCTTGGCTCAGTGGAGGTTTCTACATGTTTACAGAAAGGAAACTCATTTTGAAGCTTTTTACTGAAAGAAAATCCTAATTTAGTCACAAGTAAGAAAAGGACACACTTGTAATGGGAGCTTGGCATGTAGGTATTTGAAATGTGTCCAAAACTCAGCTGCTCACACTGAAGGATGATGGGGTGTGTTTTGCTCCACTTGTGAAAATACACCTGAATACTCTCAACTCAGACATCTTAGAAAAATCACCACCAAGACACACCTTCCTTCACTCAGCACATACAATATTGCTGAGTTCATCTTTACAGAAATTACTTTCATTGCCTGGGTTGGCTCTGTCACTCCCAAATTCTGCTGATTAAATTCAGGTGAAATGCTCACCTGAGAGCAATCTGTGCTTAACAGGTGGCAGAAAACTCCACAGGACAGAGCAGCTTTTATCAGAACAAAAGCAAAGACAAGTCCACATCAATTTGATACCAAACACCCATTCTCCAGCCAAGGCCTTTCCCAGTGGGATCTCTGATGTCTAAAGCAGGGATGTCACATTAAACATCTCATGATCTGAGGTGTTTGCTTGGCTCAGTGGAGGTTTCTACATGTTTACAGAAAGGAAACTCATTTTGAAGCTTTTTACTGAAAGAAAATCCTAATTTAGTCACAAGTAAGCAAAGGACACACTTGTAATGGGAGCTTGGCTCACAGCAGTGCCTGCAGAGATATTTGAAATGTGTCCAGAACTCAGCTGCTCACACTGAAGGATGATGGGGTGTGTTTTGCTCCACTTGTGAAAATACACCTGAATACTCTCAGCTTACATGTCTTAGAAAAATCACCACCAAGACACACCCTCCTTCACTCAGCACATACAATATTGCTGAGTTCATCTTTACAGAAATGATTGAAATAACAGGAAATTGTGATCCTTTGTGTAAAACCCAATAAATCTGTGAATTAAAGAAGCTGCACCTGTATCAAGTAGAAGGCAGAAATTCACCCTGATCATTTTTAGAAGTTAATTGTATCTAGAAATTATAATCAAGAAAAAAGTTTATTTTAATTTTTTTGGTGTTTCTTAGTTCATTAATTATATTTATGTGTAAAACAATAGTTCTAGGATGCTTAACTGTCAAATCAGCTTTGTATAGTCACTTAATGTTTTAATTGTTCCACTTCCAATTTGTTTTTAACACTTAGTATATTCCTTGTTAAATATTTCCTCTAATTCATGTACTGCCATGTTTTGTATTTTATCTGCTTTTATTTTAAAAATAATTAAACTAAGGAGAAAAGAAGGGAATGACTTGATTAGTTACTTAGAAAATAAAGTTCACCCAGCCTGGAGTGCCATACAGCAGCAGGCTGCCTGAGCAGTTAGAAAGTTCATTTTATTATTCCATCAATCCACTGCCCAATGAAGTAAAAGAAAGAAGCATCTTCAAAGGTAAACATTATTAATAATTTCACAAGCCAAAGTAAAATATTCCTTTGCCTTCTGGACTCTCACAAAGGCTGTACCAGCTCTAGATCTGTGTTTTTTCAGGCTCATGTGGATATGAGCAGTGCTTTCAGATGAGAAGCTGTAATTCATCAGCACTAGAAATCAAATTTCTTCTTACACTTGTACAATAGAAAATCTTACTCTGGAGAGCCCAAACAGCAGAGTTAATACCAACATGCCAAGTGCATCAGCCATCCCCTGCCTCTGCTACAACTGCTGAAATGAAATAAATCAAATGCTCTTTTCCCCAGAGTCGTTTCCACAATCACATTAAAATGTAGGATTTGAACACAATCAACTCAGCCCACTCAGTCACTGCCCAGGGTCTGTGGGACACAGCCCAGGGTGTTGTTGTTAGAATTTTGCACTGCAAACCAGCTTTGAGCTGAGCTGGGGATTCAGAGCTTTTGTTGTGCTCCCAATACAGGCAAAGAGATCAAATAGGAAGCAGAATTAATTTAGGTAAGGGGGCATTGGAGGAATTCCCAGATTTGCCATAGAAGGAAGAATAAAACTGAGAGTTCCATGCCAGTAGTACCTAAGTTTGCTGGTTTAAATTATCTGTATTACTGACACACTTGCAGCTCAGCTGAAATTACAGCTGGCAGCATTTGCTGATCAGATTTGGATTTCTGAAAGCAGAAGATTAATGGAGATGAGTGGTGTGGGACACATTATCCACATTCTGCTCTCCCTTGCAAAAATATCAGACGAATTGAGAAACACCCAGAATTTTAATGCATGTTAATTTCAGCAATGCATTTTGCATACATTTGCTTTTATTTTTGTATTCTGCAGGCAGCTGGAATAAGTAAAAAAAGATCTATAATCATCTCAGAATTAGAAAAAAAAGTTGAAAGTCAAAGCTTTATTATGTATTCATTATTTAAATATTAAAATAGTAAAATTATATTCTTTGGCTTTCATGATCTTATAACAAAGCCATAAACATATCTAGAAGTGTTTTCACTTTTACTTGAAATGAGATTCATAACGTGACTGGAACACACCTTAAAAACATTGTTTTGTTTGAAGTTAATTGCATCTAGAAATTATAATCAGGAAAAAGGTTGATTTTTTTTGGTTTTTGTGTTTCTTGGTTCATTGATTATTTTTATGTGTAAAACAATAGTTCTAAGATGCTTAATTACCAACATGGTATTAGATGATAGTTTAACATGGTATTAGATAATAGTAACTTTTTCATTTATTTAGAAAATTATTGAAATTATTGCACTTTTGTGTAATAACATTCAAGATATCTTATTTGGCTGAAAACAGGGCTTTTTTACTGAATGGGATTTTTGACTTTTTCTAAGCTGTCCAGAGCAGGTCCAACAGGATGTCACCCCTTAGCAGTATTTTACAATCAGCAGTTACAGTTCAAAAAACCCCCCATAAACCTGGAGATTGGCATCTATTTTCCAACAATTCCTCATTTTAAAACCTTCACTTTGAGATGTAGCTTTAGGAAGAGGAGCTTTTGTAGGTTTTCATTTAATACTTCACAGGTAATACCACATTTGAGTCCCAGCTCTCCCCAGGCAGCCTGTTCCATAGAAAGTTCCACAGAAAGTTGGTTTTGGGTTTCAGGGGAGTGCTTTGGGAACAATCCAGCCCCTTCTCAGAACAAACACCTCCAGTGAGGAACTGAACTGTCCTCAGGCACTCAGGGGAGGAGCCACAACAGAAATAGGGATCCTTACACAGAAAGGTGAGAATGGAACAAGCAAACAAACACAAAAGGATGCAAGAACAGAATGAAGGGGAAATAAGAGAGCAAGGAAAGTTCCCACATATCAGTGCAAGAATGTCAGAGTTAGAGAGGCTGAGGCAGCCTCTAGGGGGTGACTGTGTGGGGTCACAATGAAGAGCAGATTGCAGCAGCTGAGTGGGAGTTTAATTGATAACTCTGCAGTCACCCCCTGAAGGCTGGTGAGAAGCACTCTTCTTTATTCACTCTGTCAGCTGGGCCTTCTTGTTACAACAACGTAAGAAATAGAACTAAAATTAATTCGAGAAAAAAAGGAAAAAAATATTCAGTCAAACAAAGCATAATCTAAAACATAAATGAGGATTCTAATTAAGAAAAATAAAGTTTATGTTCAGAATGTATGAGATGCTGCCAAATTTTTCTGTGAACCGAATTGCCCGGGACTTCTGCTGGTTTCTGGAAGAGCTGATCAAAACCACAGCTCACATTCTGAAGGTGAGAGAGGTGGAAGGTGTTGCATGCTGCATGAACAACCAAGGCTGGGGAGCCCCACATCCATGGGAAATCCAAGAATAAAACAGGAGACCAACCTGACTTGTCATTCCCTTGGAACTCTCCCCTTTGGGGGGGATGCCAGGGGTACCAGCAGAGCAGTTCCACCTCACTGACTGAGGGAGCCAGGGGAAAAACTGCAATCCAGCATGTTGGAAACAGTATGCTAACATTCCCACAGCAACAACCGGTGCAGGACATAACTGAAAATGACATTTGAAATGCCACAGTCTGCCTTCAGATGAGAGAAATGAAGAGCTAAAACTCCCCAGGACCTCCTGAGCACAATGCAAGGTCTGATGCCTTAAATTCATGCTGACATGCAGTGAAACTCTTCTGTTTTAACATATTTGGGCATGTTGTCCTAAAGCCACAGCCCAGGCCCCAAAGAACAAACCATGGTTGTGGCAATTGCTTTTTTTGGTGACTCTCACCTTTTTTTTCTTTTTTAAATTTCTGTCACATACTAGAGGGAAAAACCTCTCCTGTCACAATGCAAGAGTGCAAGAGATTTTTTTTGTTTTTTACTGGAAACATTTCCTAGGAGCCTAAATTTCTGCCAGCACTCAGAAAAAGCTCAGATGTGCCAATATTGAACAATTCTATGTAGTCTCAACTGCTTAACAAGTCCAGGATTAAGAGCAGTCCATTCATAAATGGAATTAAGGGACATCAGTCCCCACTGCTTCCTCCAGAGGTAATTATGTAATGAAATTTAGTCCACAATTTATTTGAAAGCCAGAAATACCAATTTTTTCTATTTATGCATTATATAATACTGCATAATTTATATATATATATATATATATATATATATATATATATATATATGTGTGTGTGTGTGTGTGTGTATTTATATGTATTTATGTGTGTACATAAATTTAAAAACCCAGAACAGAATCCTGCCAAGGGCTGAGGTGGATCACAGAAACTCCAGCTCTGTTGATAGCAGCCTGTGACAGCTGCAGCAGATGTTCAGTTTTGAGGGGCTCAGGCTGATCAAATTGTTGTATCTGTAGGAAGGAAGAAAGCAGGACAGAAATGTGTGCAGTGCAGTGACTGTCATGCTGTACAAAGTAACTGCTGCCAAACTAAATGACAAGGTAAAAGAACATTTACCCCTAAGCAGTGGGGAGTCCCACAGATTGGAAATGAAAAACAACAGATACCACAGAGAACGTGTGAAATGCAATAATATTCAAGTAATATTTAATACTACAAGAATCAGGGCATTCTGAAGAGCTGACTTATTTAACAGCAATTAGATAAGTCTGTCCTCAGTTGAAACACACAGTACATTGTTATTCCTTATTTAAATTCTCTTCTGACCCTTCACCTGGTCCAACAGGCAATGAAGACACAATTGTGAAGTTCTACTGATGCAGACACAGACAAATGCATGCTGCTTTCTCAGCTCCCTTCCAGGAAAATGTTTTATTTCACATAAGGCCAGCTCTCAGAGAACAAGACTCTCTGTTCAGATTTACAATATTCTTAAAATAGGCCTGTGCAGAAATAAATAGCTGTCACCCATCTCCCATGCAGATCTGAGATTTCCTCACATGCCTGGTCACACTCGTGCATCCACCAGGCTCTGGGAAGTTAAAGATCCACACCCTGGTTCCCACCAAAGCACTCAAACAAGCCCTGGAAATTCCTTTTCTAGAAATTTTAGAATGGAAGATTAGTTTACTTCCAAGCTTTTAGAGTGATCCATCTGTGTAACAGAGCAATTCATATGTTCCCTCATAAGGCAGTGCCCACAGAGTCATCACCATGGCTGGAAAGCAAAATCACGTCTGTGGTAACTCCTCAGAAAGGGAAGAGAAATGGCAAAAAGTGAGGAGAGAGTCTGGGAATTCAGCAAGTTCTGTGAATCAGATAACTTCCCTTCTGTGCTGGCTACAAAATGGATGGCTGGGGTTTAAAACATGGAGGGGAAAGGTTCAGAACCTCTATTCAGTTTTATTTTAGGCAGCAATGGGCAGAGGTTTGAGGAAAGCTGCCCTTGCACGTGGAATAAGCTCAGGTCCTGACCCCTGAGGTCTCAAGGAGCACCACAGCCAGACATTGGAACAAACCACACAAACACCTGACACTGTGCAAAGCCCACAAGCCACATCCAAACCCAACTCAACAGGAACTTGTCATGTTTATGGGAGTGCCTTACAGTGGCTTCAAAATGAACTCTTATCAAATGTAAATACAGCAAGTTTCAAATAGAAGGTTATGCCATCTTCGTAAATTCATGTTTTCCATAAGTAAAACTTTCAGTATTACATTTCTGAAGAAGGAAAGTGTCACTGGAAGTGCTCACCAACCCTCCTGTTCCACTGAAAGACTCATCAGGCATTTTGAAAAGATGCTCACAAACCACTTCAGCCTCTCTGTCCTTCCACAGAACCAGCTGCACTAGGCACCCTCAGAATATAGGACCATCCCTATTATTCAAACATGTCTTTTAATGCAATTTAAGATTATTAATTATCCAACCAGTTATTAATTTTACCTGTGTTTTAGTGGATGTGCAGCCAGTCACAGACACATATGAAGTTATGACCACCAAAATCCATGACCTGCTGTATTTAAGGGAGATTACCCTGATCCAAAAAATGCCTTTTAAACTTCTGTTTTGTGAGACTAATACCAGGAGTTATGTAAACAAACATGGAATTGTGCATTTCTGTGTTTTTATGTAAGCACTGTGATCCATTTTCTTGCCTATTACTATTATTTCCCTTTTTCTCTTGGTTTCTCAGCCAACTCCTCAGAGCAGAGACTGGGAACCTGGAGTTGTGCTCTCAGTGAAACCTCAGAGAGCTGGGCTCATCAGAGCCCTTTCTGCTGCATTTTAGGCTCAGTGCTGCAGCGGATGCTGAGGAGTTTTTGCCATTATGTAACTGCCTGGCAGCATGTAGCTTCAGGCAGTTATAATCTGGTTTACTGCTTGTCATTTGCTAATACTTGGGGGTTTTTCCTCTAGCTTATGCTCTCAGGGATGTTACAGGGGGGGAGAGAGAGAGGACAGAGCAGGTTCAGCCCCAGCTGCCAGGCTCGAGTGGAGAGCACAGCACATCTCCCTGCTCATGCCCTGAGCCTCCTGCAGCACCCAGAGCACTGCCCTGCCCTGCCACACACAGGATGGCTCTGCTGGTGCCTCCCTGTCCCTGCCCTGCCACACACAGGATGGCTCTGCTGGTGCCTCCCTGTCCCTGCCCTGCCACACACAGGATGGCTCTGCTGGTGCCTCCCTGTCCCTGCCCTGCCACACACAGGCTGGCTCTGCTGGTGCCTCCCTGTCCCTGCCACACACAGGATGGCTCTGCTGGTGCCTCCCTGTCCCTGCCCTGCCACACACAGGATGGCTCTGCTGGTGCCTCCCTGGCCCTGCCACACACAGCCTGGGCTCTGCTGGTGCCTCCCTGTCCCTGTCCCTGCCACACACAGCCTGGGCTCTGCTGGTGCCTCCCTGGCCCTGCCACACACAGGATGGCTCTGCTGGTGCCTCCCTGCCCTGCCACACACAGCCTGGGCTCTGCTGGTGCCTCCCTGGCCCTGTCCCTGCTGGTGGCTCCTGTGCTCTGGAGGCTGAGGCTGAGCAGGATGTCGGAGCACAAGCCCCAGGTAAGATTTAATTCCAATCAAATCTGCTCATGGAGTGCGTTCAGCAGGGCTGGGCAGAATTCCAGGTTTAACCACACCGTGGCAGCCAGCCAGGAGTGGGAAATAGCAACACACTTGGTGCTGTGCAGGGCCAGAGAAACAGGTCCCTGCATCGCTGCCTGGAGAGCCTCAATTCTTTCAGAGCAGTAAAAATCACAAGCTCCTAAAGGAGGCTTCACATGTCCTTGAGAACACTTTATATATCTATTTGTTTTTCTATTCTCTTACAGTTTTCCTGAGCTAAATATCCTTTTCCCTTCATTCTTTCACCCATGCCAGATTAGACAAAAGATATATCCCAGCTAATTCTTCAGTACAAACCTAAGGGAAGAATTACAATGGACAAGCTCTCCCTGGGAAGGGAGCAGCCAAGAGCCAGTGAGGGTTCCTTTATATGTCTGCACTCTGCTCGTTCTGCAACAAAACTAAAATGGCATTTTTCATGCTGTATTTTATTTCTCTTTCCATGAACTCAATCTCCTTAAAGGAGAAAAAAATTAAATCTGAAAATGATAGAAGCCATGGGAAAACTAAATATGAAAATAAAACTAACAAAAAACATGAAGCCCTCAAAATTCCATGTTCTTGGCTAAATTCTATTTCAAAGGAAGAAATTAATTTATATCTATTTTATTAAGATTGAAATTGTTTATAAAATTGCTTTTTTTACAAAAGTATTAGTGTTCTGCCAGGGAGGACTTGAATTTATGAAAGGTGATTTTTAAAAGAATATAAGGAGAACTTAAAAGGATAAAAGGAGAATTTTTAATAATCTGAACTGTCCTTGCCAGAGGAGCCAAGATGGAAGAAAGATGAGCCTAAAACAGATGTGTAGATTCCTTTAAAAAATGTGTTCCTCCTCCAGTTAATGGAAGAGAAATAATGGGAATTACCTCTCTTAATTTATTCTGTGCCAAAATTTTCTGCCACAATAGGAAATGTCAAATTTTCATTTGAAATTAATTTGAAATATTTATTTGGAGATCTGTGATACAATTATATCACAAACTATATATTCCAAAGAGTTTCATATCCAAAAGAAGGCCCCCAAAATTTTGAGTGCATTCTGAGTGACATGACCTGTAATACAGAAACCAACTGATTATTAAAGGAAAAGGAACATTTTTAACACCAATATTTAACAACATGAAACAATCAAAAATCTCATCCAGTCCCAAAGAAGAGAAGAGGAGTGCATATGGAAGGTCACAGTGCTCTGCTGTGCATCTTCTGCAAAGTCCCAATGAAATATTCCTTATGGCCACAATTAATGAAAGCTGCCAGACCATGGAGTGACATTAACCCAACGTGTAGCTAAGAAGATCCAGCAGAATTCCTGTCTGGGATTTATTTGAGTGGGCTACTTGTTCTTATTCCTGTCTAGGACTTATGTGGGTTACTTGTTCTGAGTATCTTTTGAAAAATTCTCTTTTTTGCAGCCCCATAGCCCAGGTGCAATTCTTTATAACTTGGTTCTGGTATTAGAATGCAGTGTACACAGCCATCCCAAGCAGGGCAGGTGACAGCAGAGGGACAGTTCAGTGCCAGGCCACAGCCACACACCCAACCCAACCCCAGAGAGCTCCCTGGGGAAAGGCAGTTCCATTATTTATTCCCCTCCTGGGAAGGAGGGACTGCATTATAAGGAGTGCAGCAGAGATGCCCCTCCTAAAGCAGCCTGAGATCCCGGACAGAACCACACAAACCTCCTCAGTCTGACAAGCAAAAGCTTTAAAATGGCTCTCTCAACTGAAGACAGCTTTCATAAAGACTCATTTAATATCCTTTTAGACACTTGTGGCCACTCCCAGATGCCACGTGTTTTAAAACACTCAAACAAATCCCCCATGGAAGTAAAAGGCCAGCACATATGCAACAATCACTGCACCTGCATGAGACCTTGAATCAGGAACACAACTGAATACGATAAACTTGTTTTACAGCCATTAAGAAAGAGCAGTTTGACCAAACAGCATTTCAATTTTTATATTTTTTTAAATAAATAATTTCTAAGCAGATGAGAATCCCATGGAATCCTAGAGGGATCAGGAACCTGCTGTAGATCTGCTAAAATCTTATTTAGGTGCAGCCACACTTGTACATGCCCAGCTCTGGTGGGACCAGGGCCACAGAGCAGATCCCAGTGGCCTCATCTCTGATCTGACACAGAAAGCTCAACTTCTCCCTCATCATAAATTCCAGCACTGGGAGAAGCCAAAGGGTTCTTTAAGGACCTTACAAACAGTGCTCAAACACCAGAGAGATGAAAGGAAAAGTTAAAGAAATTTACATTTAACACCTTTTCTGGTCAGACAGCAGCTGACTGTGACTAACCTGCAGTTACAGAGCTCCCAGCATACAGAGGAGGAGGCCTGCTCTGCCAAGTCAGGGTGAAAGCAAAAGGGCTCCAGCCTTGATATTGAAAGTATCACCACAGTAAGTGATACTTTCAATATTTCTCTCTACACCTGGAAAACAGTTTCTGAGGATGAGGAAGCAGACATTTGGCATGAATAGATGCCCAATTTTCATGTGGAGGCATCAATATTAGTGCTACTACATACAAACTGCAGTGCCAGTCAGTAATTTTCACGTAGGGTTATGCCTTGAACATTCAAGTCTGCTAAAATAATGGAGGTACTCAAAATTCCTCATAAAAAATCCAGTAAAATCTTTTGTACCAAGGAGTGTTAGGCAGCCAAAATAACAGGGTTGCTGTGTCACTCTGAGAGTAACCTTTATTTTATGTTCTGTTTTAATTACCATCATTTTAGTGAATTTCCAGCCATCTGTCAGAGAAGAAAGAACAAACTTCACCACCAGCACCCACAGAAGTTCCAGCAGTCACGTCAAGCACACCATGGCTCATTGTGCTGCTGGAACAATTAGAGGAGCTTGACATCAACACACACTCAGCCTTGAGATCAGCCTCCCTAAAGCTTTAGGGGTCTGTTCCCAGGCCTGTATAAATACCAGCTCTGAAGGGAATTTAAATTCAATGTGTCTCTTGGACAGCCAACACACACAGCTAAATGTTCCTGGGGTAGAAATGCACCTCATGAAAAACAAGCTGATGTTCCAAAGAAGAGCTTTTAGGTGGGAAGGAAAGGAGGCATTTTTGCTCTTTACCAAAGTTCCCAGTACGAAAGGATAGGAAAAGTCAGGCCAATACCACAAGCAAGCCCTTGCCTTAAGTAATGAAAACAACTAAAATTCCCAAAAACCCGAGCAGCTGGCAAATCACCAAAAGACCTTTTTACAGACCTCCAATCCCCTCCTACTTTCACACAGAAGCATTCCAATATTTGGAGCTGTAGATTTTAATTTTTTTTAATTTAAAATTAAGTTAACTCATATGAAAATATTTTCTGTGAGTTTTCATCCTGGTAAGGAGTGATTACACATAACTGCCTGACCATCATGACTCTTGGCCATCTGAAATCAAGCTGAAATAAGTTAAAAAATGCAGAGTCTTAACACATAAGAAATATTAAAAAATGTAGAAAAAATTAGGGTTAGACTGCTCTGGTTAAAGGCTGTGGATAAATGATGACCATTCTCATCAACACATAGTGACAAATGCCTGCTGAGTTTCTCTCCACTTTTAACTGATCTAAGTATTTCTAAATCACTTTCAATAAGATCCTGTGACTGTATATTCCAACACATCTGATGCATTAATACAGATATTTAAGAAACCAATTTATAGCAGGTCATGCCCTGATAAAGACTTCAAACCTAAGCACAGCACAGCTCTCAAGTAGATGCAAAAGAGGCCACTGGAACTCCATGGAATAAACAACATTTTCCCAAGGTTTTCCAGCATTGAAAGCAAAGGAAGCAACAAGCTGGTTAGAGGAGTATCTATGGGGAACTAATTCCTTCCATACAAAACTCATTTAACAACTTGGTGCCTCAAAACAGTTCCCAAAACCCTGCTGCACCCCCAGTGTGCCATGTCTGTTAAGTTTGGATGGCTTGGTGGATGCACCAGTGTAGCATCCATGAAACAGGGCTGGAATTTCTGCTGTTGAAAATCTCTCCCAAAATCTCTCTTTTATGCACTGAATCTCAGCAGTTCTGTGGGGTCACCTGGGGTGTCTAAAATCCAGGGTTAGCCCAAGCTGCAGGCAGTGCAGCTCTCATGCACTGATGATAAACAATAACCACAGCAACCTGAACACCATTCTACAGCCAACATCTGCTGTCACCTTCCAAATGGTGGCAACTGAACAGAAATTTTAAGTATTTTAGATCCCTTAATAAGCATAACAGAAATTTAAAGTATTTTAGATCCCTTAATAAGCATAAACAGAGATATTATAACACTTAATTTTAAATAAAAAATATTAATGTACAATTCAGATCTTCTGTCTCTGAGGTTTTGATTTGCATAGCTCTGCAAATCAGAAGTTCCAGAATTATATTTACTGTGGTCAGCAATACACAACACTGCTTGAAGCATATCACTCCTTTTTTCCCCAGAGCACAAGAGCAGAGATCCCCATCCTGACACACATCCAGTCTCCTGGAACGACCCTTGTGGAGAGCAGTCCAGGCCTCAGTGGCTCCCACAGCCCAGGAAATGCCATCCCCGCTGGCACGGCCGCGCTTTAATCCCAGTCTGTCACACAGCAGCACCCCCAGCACACTGAGCAATATTCTGATAAATCCCAGCTGTGAGCAGCCCTGCAATCCATGGATAACAGCAGGGCTTTGCAGGGACTGCAGTGACCTGGGAGGGGCAGCAGGCTTGGTGCCTCACAGAGACCGGCATGGAGGCAGCCAGGATGCAAACCTGCTTCTCTAAGTGCACGACATACAAAATATCAGATTCCACAAGAACCGGGGTGTGTGACAGTAGAACATAGACAGGACAACTGTTCAATACTGCAGAAATTCTTGGAACTCGAAAACAGGGAGAAATAACTTTGTCACTACACCACAGGAAAAATTTCTCAGGGTTAGGAATCTCTGTTCACAAATGACTTCTGCAGAAAGAAATAAAATCAGTTGTATTTTAAGTGATAGTGAGAAGTATCTCAATGGGTTATATTCTTATTTTTGCTGTTTGCTGTGGCATTTACATTTTTCTGCACAAATTGCAGAAAAAATATAAGAAAGAACTGCCTCCAAGATTTAATTTAGAGAAAAACAAGGACTGATCATTACTGTCCTACAAGTAATGCACAATATTAAAGTAAGGAAATCTGTTCTTTTGAGAGTTTTCAATTATTGTCAAAGCCAATGCTCTCACAAACTCCTCTGCACAGCAGGGCTCACTGAAAGGTTAAATCAGTGGGTCAGGGCCTCCTCTCCTCCTGGAGTCAGAGGAGGCACTGGAAGCCCAGCGCCTGGTGTGGCTTTGCACAGAAAACAGGACAATTCCGAGCTCCCTTGTTCCTGCTGGAACATCGACCTTATTAGCTGAGTGCAGAACATTCAGTTCCTGTACAGCAGAACTCGCCTTTCAAATGGGAATCTTGGAAAAAAGGCATTTCTCCAATACAATAACATTTAATCCAATACTTTCTGCTCTGCTTTAGCCCAAACTAAATTATGTCCAGCTGCATTACCTTGATGCAAAACAAGAGACAGAACTATTAATCTTGGAGAACATCTTAAACATACACACCTGCCCTTTCCACCAAGGACAAACATCCCCTCTCATGACTTCAGTAAACACTTCAAGATAACACACAATATTACTTCTGAGAATCGTGGGGTTCTCATCTTTTTTTTCAACAATGCAGCATTCACAAAAACACAAAAAAAATTCACAGAAGGAGATAACAGCAGTCCTTGGAAACAGAAGATCTCCCCACTTGAAGGTCTCCCAGTCTCAGTGATTCAGGGTATTTTCCAAAATCCAAGTTTTCTTTTTTAAACAGTGTTTCAAACCTCTTTGGAAATGACAACCTGTTGGACTGCCAATGCACACCCTGCTGTTTAGAAGCTGGTCTCAAGCAAGTAAATCCCAACAAACCCAGAAAAACTGGATAAGTACATTCATCCATTCATCTCAAATGGATGAGAGCTGTGAAGCTTAAAATGTGAGAATTTAAATTCCCACACCTATTAGTGATATCAGCAATGACCACACAAGGCATCATCTACTTGAAGTGCTGACAGTGATGGGAATTCCATCAGCAGGGACTGCACAGTGGCAAAGGAGGCAGCCACCAATGCCTTGGTGCCAACAAGAGAATATTCCAGCAGCAGTCTGGGCAGTCTGTCCTTCCTTACACCCCACGTGGTGACAGCAACAGCTCTTGCCCCCTCAGAGCTGACATGAGCTGCTCTTGGCTTCTGCTCATTCATGTCTTCTGGACCCAAATGTTTCATCCTTTGTGGAAAATACAGTTTGCCACCAGAATTCTGATGGTGTGGCAGATCAGAAACCAAACCCATCTTGCCAAAGCACGAGTTGGACACTCAGCAAGTCCCTCAGACACAACAGTTTGAACACATGGCTCTGGTTTCCTTTAAAGAGCCCAACAGGCAGTGTCAAAGAACAAATATGAGACATCAATTCTTTCTATCCCAGTTGTGCTTTCTAAACATGACACTGCCAAAAGCAGACTCCCAGTGTGACAGGTCTCAAAGTAAAGGGTACAGAAGCTGTACAATACATTGGGTTTGGGGAGGGGGGTGCTGTCAGGTGTTATAATAACAATTCAAACATAAGCACAGAAGCACACAACTCCCTACCTACATGGATTACACTTCCTGTACCAAAGTGTATCAAATTTTATGTCCACACAACAAGCAAAACTTTTAATTTCATGATCCTGCAGATGTCTCCAAAACACTGAATCTTCTCCGAGCAGCCCAGCATCTATTTTCAGCAGCCTTTTGGAGCTGATAATACCTTTGGAACCAAAATAAACCTTGATGCACATGCACTGTACTTGATGAAATCCTAGAGAGGGGGAGAAGGCTGCTACGGGGATCCACAGCAGCCAAAAGCTCTTCCTGGGAAAAGTGGAAGGCTTTCTGCAAACAAGGATTGTGTGACAATTGTGTGGTTTGGTTACAGAGTGTCAAAACTCTGGCTGCAGCAGATGCTTCCACAGCACTCCCACACCATGAGTCACCTGGGACTGTTCTGGCTTCACATCATCCAGGAAACGCTTCATTCATGCTGAACTGGGTGAGCAGGGAGGGCAGCACATCGCTGTGCTCAGAGGAGGGGCATCACCAGGCAACATCCTTCGTGAGGATATTCTAGGCTCACATTTCTCTCACCAAGTAGTAGCTACATTAATTTTCTGTTTTACTGATGTAAATTTCTGCATTCTGGACAGATTTTTTTAAAGACTACCTTGAACACTGTAACTGCATTTTTATTTTGGGAGGTGCAGTAAAAATATCAGCATTTCTGTAGGATGAAAATACCAATTAAATCCACTTCTCAGGCAGAATGTGAGAGAAAGGAACGATGAAGTGGACAGATGAGGAGCAAGACCTGGCCATCTTGCACCAGCATGCTTGGGATTGTTTGCCTGGAGTGCAAACAGCTGAATTTAATTTTGATTTACATTTTCTGGATAATAAAACCAGATTAGCTTGAGCTACGTGTCAGATTTATGGCACTCTCATGCTGGGATTTGCTGAGGGCGAGGAGAGCTGCACCTGCCTTCTGCACGAGGTCAGAATTGATAAGCTGGGGTCCCAGCCCAGGAACATCAAGGCACTGGAACCACGATTTTGCAGCACTGTTGCACTGAGATCTTTCCAGTGCTGAAATGAAGCACTTTGCTTTTGGTGCAGTGCAATAGAAAAATTGAACCTTCCCTCCGTTATTATGGCAATATTTTCAAGCTTTGCTACAGAATAATGATAATCAACAGTATCTAGAGATTCAGCTCTCGCAGAGATTGCTGCTAACAAATCTGAGCTGCTCTAAAACGGCAGGTACGAGCCGAGCTGTAAGAGGCCAGGAGGGGGTATTCTGCCAGCACTACATTCTCCTCCCTTCCCTTTAAACCCCTCCCCACCCCACCACCAGAGAAGTCAGCCCCCTTACCTGATAATATCATCGTTGTGCCCGAGGAAGAATTTCTGGCTGTGCTCCCTGGTGTTGTAAACCACGCCGACTCCAGCCACGAAGTACACCACCTCTTTCCCTGCCGTGTAGTACAGGTTGTTCCGGCACTGGTGGCCCCGGTAGCCGTACACCCACTCCAGCCGGAGCTGGCAGCGCGGAGCCGTCCGATCCGCCATGATAACCAGCCCCCTGCCCACCGGCACACACAGCCGAGCGCCGGCCCGCCTTCCCCCGGCACGCTCTTCCCTTCCGAACGGCGGCGATCCCCGCCCGCCTGCCGGAGCCTCAGGTGTCCCTTCCGCGCGGGGATGAGGATGAGGATGGGGCTGGGGCTGGGCCGTGCATCCGCGGATGCGGGATGCCGCCGACGCCGCCGCGCTACCGCCGCGCCGCCACCATCATCTGCTGCTGCCGCTGCCCAGGACGAGCCGCCGCCGCTCCGCCGCCGCTGCGCGACCCGGGCAACTTCCCGGGGGCACAAAAACACACCTACATAAGCAGCACGCCCGGCTTTTTTTTCTTTCCGAAGGCAAAGTAACTTCTGTGCGTCACCAGCACCACCTGCCAAAGTCTCCCCGCTGCGTCTCCCGTGTTGCACCTTCTTGGCTTCCCGCACAAAGCTTCCTGGGCGCTCTTCTTTCTAACATATCTACCCTCGGGGCCAGGGCTGGAAGAGAAGAAAACGCAACACCCGTGCGCTAGAGCCGCAGAGTGCACCTGTGTTTAAAATGCAAAGGGACTGCCTGGATAAGGGGAGCTCTGCTTGGATGGGGAGCTCTCGTTCCGTGAGGGGAGATCTCCTCGGATGGGGGAAGCTCTGCTTGGATGGGGGAAGCTCTGCCTGGATGAGGGGAGCTCTGTTCGGATAGGGGAGTTCTCTTTGGGTGGGGGAACTGCTCTTGGATGGGTGCTGTGGCCACTCTGGGCTGTCTGGGGGGCTCCTGAGGCTTTTCAGCAGGATCCAGTGCTCCGAGTCCTCACACAAACCCTCCCTTTCAATATCATCTCACATACAACACCCAGCATTAATATGGGAATATTACCCCACCTTTCCTCACTCCCAGCAACAGAAAACTTTCTCTTTTTGGAGTCTGTAGTAACTATGTAATTAAGGCAATCTTATTTTCCGGTTTTCAGTCACAAAAAACTCTAGGTCACCACGAGATAGAGGGGACTGCAGTTTTGTTTGGGGTTTTTTTCGGGGGGAGAGGGGTGTTTCCTTTCCCCCTCCCCCCTTTTTTTTTTCAATGTTATCCTTTGGAATGATACTATAAGGAACACATTTTCTCTCTTGCCTTCTGCTTTTCCTAAAGCAGAATTCATATTACCGTTATCTGTCGAGCTTGTTTGCTGCATGTTATTGTGTTATCCACTGCTTTATAAGTATCACTGCACAGAAGCCCAAACCCAGCCCTCCAGAAACTCACTCCACAAGGCCACAACCGCAGGGAAGAGGATTCAGAGGAGCAGAACCAAACACCCATTTGCAGTGCACAGCGCCAGACGGAGGGGAAGAGGGAATTCCAAGGCTGACGACCCCTGTACCTTTTCCCACACAACACGCCTCACACCGACCGAGCCGAGGAGCGGCGTGCCGCCACCGCTCGCACACGGGGTCACAGCGCCGGCAGCGCTCCGGGACACGGCAGCGGGACTCTCGCCCTCAGGGGAATGCAAGCCCCGGCGCCTCGGGAGCCGCCTCCGGCAGGAGCTCGGCCCCGGGCGGGCGAGGGCGCGGCCGGAGCCCTCACGCCGCCGGCCCTGAGGCGGAGCCGCCTTCCCGCCTCACGGGGCGCGCGCGGGCGGCGGCGCGAGGCCCCTCCCGCCCTGCTGCGGGCGCGCGCCCCTTCCCGCCCTCGCTCATGAGGGGCCCGGCCCTGAGGGCACCGCGGAGCCTTCAGCGATGGCCGGCACAATCCGGCCCCGCCTTCGAGGCACACGCAGATTTAGGGACAAAATCCCCCCATTTTTCTGCTCTCCCCGTGCGCAATAGTCTTCAAAAATCTCACAGACTACAACCAAATTCGCACTCACGTTTTTTAACTCCTTCCCAGCAGCCGCTCACCGCATGCACTTTGTTGTATCATAGAATGGCGGAATGGGTTGAGTGGAAGGGACCCACAAGGATCAGCTCCTGGCCCTGCTCAGGACACCCCAACAATCGCACCCTGCCCCTGAGAGCGCTGTCCTGGAGCTCCGGCAGCCTCGGGACCGTGGCCATTCCCTGGGGAGCCTGGGCACTGCCCGGCACCTTCTGAGGGAATGAGGGAAGAGCCTTCCCCTGATATCCATCCCCCCCAGGCTCTGACACGGCTCCCGCCGTTCCCTCAGGTCCTGCCTGGGTCACGGGAGTGAAGAGATCGATGCCGGCCAATTTTCCCGCCCTGGTATTATTCAATGGAATAACTTCCGTGTGATCGCAGTTTTTTGGGTTTTTTTGGGTTTTTTGTTGTTTTTGTTTTTGTTTTTTTGTTAATTATCTCATTTACATAATAAAATTAATCTATATGATAGATAGGCTCTTCACCTATCCAACTAGTTTCAAGCCTCTGCTGCCGTGGCTGTCACTTCTCTGTGGGCGAGGGCAGTCAAGCTGAACTTTGTGTTTAACCCTTTAGGAAAATTTATATCCTGTGTTTTAGAAAAAAAATTATAAATTATTATCATCATTATTTTAACAATTAAGTACATTAGTCATGAATGAACACCCCATAAAAACCTCAAAGAAAAACCTTAAACATGTGGACTAACACAAGTTCAGTTTAATTCATTTTTCTATAACCTACACTCTCAAGAATTTGGTAAATTTTGATGGTGGTTGAATTAATTAAATTAATTTAAGCATGAGGTTTTGTGTCATTTTTTTTGCAATTCAAAAAATGGCATTATTACTTTCCTATTAAGAGCTGTCATGTTGCAGAGAATGTTCCTCAGTGCTGCAGCCTGCTGTTCACTGTCAGCACAACATAAATATCCTGGATGCTCTCATAAGCTGTTTTTTGGGTGTTAATTCCAGCTTCTGGAACCCTCAGCATCACAAAGAGAATGGAAGTAGCAATGCAAACCAAAATAAAGTGTGAACCTAAGTTAAAAGAGGGCATTTCTGTTTAAAAAAAGAGTCGTCTGAATATACTACCAATTTCACATAACTGTAAAAATGAATGCTTTAAAACTTAATTAAAAGAGACATAAAAATTGAAAATAGCAGGAGTATTTTTCCTCCTCATTGTGGAAAGGAGCCCACTGGCTGGGAACACATATCCTGTGACTTTACTACTTTTTTATTTTATATTTGAAATGTAAAAGCCAACTAATGTAGCGCCTTGGATGAGTAGTACCTGAGTGACAGTCACCACTCTGCTGAAGGGACAATTTGCTGCTGCTGTTGCATTTTTTGAGGGCTTTGGGGTTGGTTTTTGGTTTTTTTTTGTTTCTTTGGTTGGTTGGTTTTCTGTTTGGTTTGCTTCTTTGAAGCAAGCCTTTTATAGAAGATGCCAGGAAGCACTACATCTCAAATGAACTCCAATCCTCTGTGATATATCCTGCCCACTCTGTACATATCCAAGAGCTGTGATTAACAATGAGCACTGAGGGTTTCCCTCCCAGAAACATCTGTCTTATGTCCTAGATCTCTGCTCCACAAAATAGCCTTTATAATTCATATTTTTATGGATGAATGTGCAGCAGATGCACAGAGATGGCATATTAATTGGTATTTCAAAATTGGTACCTCTTATCTGAGCTGCAAATACTTTTTAAAATTATATAAAATCCCTAATAACTCAGGGGAGGGATCAGAAGCAGGAGCTGTGATCTAGTTCTGTTTATTTGTTGCCTGGCATTACATTAATCCAATCCTGACTGATGCCTCTCGGTGATTTTACAATTTAACTACAAAATCATAACAGGGGAATTGGCTCTAAGCTCTTATCCCTTGTGGGCAGAAATACTGATTTGCATTAATGCAATGCTTGGATCTGGCCAGAAACAGCGTTAGGAGAAAAGGAGAAAAGAAAAAATGGAGCCTTTTCTATCTTCACACTCGTTTTGGAGAGACCTGGCAGACCAGGCTCCTTCCAGAGCCAGCCTGGAGGGAAAGTCCTGACCAGCTGTGACAGATTGGTGCTGCTGCTGTCCCAGAGCTGAGCAGGACCGGCAAGGATGGCAGATGGACCAAACCCACCCCCGAGGTTTTAAAGTTAAGTTTTTAAACCTCTGCATTCTGACATAGTCGCCCAAGGTCTCCCAGACCCCCTCTCATGGGATACTGCCTGCCGTCATCCAGCCTGGGGGCTGCCTTTCTGCCGCATCTTCATGGAGCCTCAGCGACCGATTTCAAATCACTGCAGAAAGCTTGATCTTCCCCCAGAATCTCCTTTTTCCTGCCACAGCAAGGATGGTGGAGCTCCTCACCTTTCTGTATCCTGGCTGCCATACTTGACTCAACTTCCCTCCCACGATGATTCAGCTGAGACGTGTTTAAATCTTGCCACGAGTTTACATAATTCCTTAGCAATCTGACTTTGATCCGAGCTCTTCATTCTCTCGAGTGCACCAGTCACCCTCGGTGTGCGGTGCCCTGGATCTCCCTGGGTACAGTGACCTCTCATGGACAGTTCTGGCTCAGCTGGGCGTGGGAGGAGAGGAACAGCGGTAGCAACAACAGACTTGAAACAAAATTCGTGTTAGGCCCAGATAATTTTTGCTGTTACAACGCAATGAGCCACCCCAGCGTCTCATCTAACAGAGAAAGAGTATTGTGCGACATTCCTTACTTTAGAATATAAAGTAAATGATATTTCAGACACCGAAAAATGCGTATTCACGCTGCACTGTAGCTGTGGTGTTCACCACCACTGATCAGCTGGGGGGTGGTGCTGAGCAGGGGAGGATCCGGCAGGCACGGACGCACAGAACGCTTTCCTTTCATCCCATTAGGTGTTGGAATGCCGAGCAGCCCGTTCCATGTCCCTGCCGGCGTGTCCCGGGGCTGCCCCGGGCTGTGCTGTGCCTGCGGGCGGGCCGTGCTGCATTATGACACACTGCGGATGGCGGGGGCGCCTGGGCACCGCAGCTGAGCGAGGCACAAGGCAGAGCCTTCACAGCCCCGCACCGGCTCCGGACAGCCACAGCACCTGCTCAGGGGCTGCCCTCCACTGCACAGGGAGGAGGTGTCCACTGCTTCCACTAATTTCATTCTTAACGTTAATCAGGGATTTAGCACAGCCTGATTTCCTGATTTTTTTTTAATGTTTGTTTCAGCTCATTAGGATTTAAGTTTCTGTATTTCTTCAGCCACCTGTGATTAGCAAAGGTAGGGAACACAAAACAAAACAAAAAGCCAAACAAACAACAACAAAAAACCAGCCACCGGAAGTAGCAAAACTCTTATACATGCAAGTTATTTATTGCAAAGGTAGAATCTGAAAGACCGCACCCATTTAAAGTCTGAGAACTCAACCATAAGAAAGAAGACTATGGTGAAGGGGAAAAACATCTAAATCAATATTTCACCAGCACAGAGATTGATAATTCCTTTCTTTTCCTTTACCATTACCATTAATCTTCCTCATACAAAGTACAGCCCTACCACAGAGCATATTCCCTGTGCAGAACAGATGGATTGACAGATTATTGGCATCAATCTAAAAGAAAACCCTCCCACCAACACATACTAAATTCTGATGGCTAAAGAGTTCTGGGTTTGTGCTCAATTTGCCTGGATATGGGAAGGACCCTCTGAGACCTTCCCTCAGCTTTTAATGTGATGTGAGGGTCCCTCCAAGTTGGAAAAAAGGAGACTGACCTGACTGCAGGACAATTCCTGTTCTTATCAATGACAAGCAACACTGCTGGGAAGCAGTTTGACTTAATTAATTTTCTTTGAAAATTCTCAGGTCCTGTATGACTTGTGCAAAGTATCTCCAGAGGAAATATCACATCTTAGGTACAAAACAGCTGCAGTAATGTGTTACCTTGTACTAGAAAAACAGCTGCAGTAATGTGTTACCTTGTACTAGAAATCCTCACCCTTCAGTGTGTCTCCAGGAGGAACAACATTCCATCTGCCAGCGGTCCAGCCAAGGTCACTGGTGCAATTCAGAAAGTGTCACAGCCTCCTCTGAGCAGGTGACACCAGTGGGAGTGACAGCCTGCTCCAGTTTCAGCCCCATTTCCATCACCCACTTTTGCAGTTTCCTCTCCCCCTGGTATTCCCAGCAGCAGCCCCTCCCTTCACATGTCCAAGAGATTCCCTCACTTCTGTCCCTCCTGCCCTGGCACACGGGTGTGTGCACTGACCTGACTTCTCTGACTTGGCTCTGGCTGGGGAGGCTCCTCCTGACCTCTCTGCAAGGAGACTGCTCCCTGAGGCTCCAAGGCTTACTGGGATTCACTCCTGCTCCTCAGCAACTTCCAGTCAGTCCCTAAGCAGAAAGGATTTTTATTCAAGTCATTCTTGGGAACAACTTCCAGTAAGGAGTGAGACAAACAAGAAAACAACTCTAAAAGCAACGCTCAACCAAATCACTACAGAATCACACACCCCAGGCTGTCGAGATCCATCTGCCTCACTGCTCACTGCACCAGCTCAGCTGAAGTGACACATATGTAAGGCATCAACATCTCTGTGCGTTAATCAACTCAGAAAATTGTCTCATAGTCTCTAATGAGGCTAAATTTCAGCTTTTTCTAATGTATTAGATTTTACATTTACAATACTAGCAGTATTAGCCTACATTTTACTAATAACTTGACTGAAAAACATAACATTACAGAGTAAAAACTTGTGTACATAAATACTCCATTGTTTAGTAACCAAAACCTTTGGAAAACAAGAAAAACTCAAAGATCACTGTACACTCCATGAAAATATTTTAAGACACTGTTTTGGTCACATGTTCAGGAAACTGTCACTTGGAAACACGTGAGTTTGCAGTTTATCTGCTTTCTACCAAAATTAATATTTGAGTGGATTTTAACAATCACAATACATAAAACCTGGGCTCCTTACATTTCATTGACTTCAAAACATATTGGAGTTTCTTAGAGCTATTCCTATTAGATGGATCCCCAGGTGGCATCCAAGGTAAGGAAGGGTAGGTAAGCACTTGAGTGTAAGCACTTCCACTTGGGTAGGAAGTTGGAGACTGGTGCTTACTCAAAATGATGTCCTTGTGCTGCCAGCAGGGACATGGAGCTTTACCTCCACTGAGTAAATGTTCAGGGAACTCCATTGCTCAGCCTCTGATGTGCTTACTCCCATCCACTCTGCCGGTTTCACTTCCCACAAAAAGTATCTATATCAGAATATTATCCAAAATATTAATTTAATTCCTTTTCTCTTTATTTTTGGCACTTAATTTGGGAGGCAGGGTAAAAGAGAGGGCAGGTGGGAAGTGAAGGGAAAGAAAAGTGGGAAGAGAGAAAACAACTATTTCAGAATGAACTTTCGCACAAAAGAATGGAATTACATTTGAAGACATCAGTTTCAGTGCACAGGAGAGATGACATTTTAAAATAACTTTATTTTTGATCCTCTTTCAAAATTATGATTTAACATTGTCAGAAATGAAATAAGAAACTTACCCAGCATATTTAGTTTTAAAAGCATTTAATGACATCGCATATATTTAACAGATAGGGTAAAAGTCTAGAGGTACAGTTCGATACAACTGAAAGCCAGTTCCAGTACTACTCTTGACTACAGGCCCAGTCATTGAAAGTTCATTCCTATTAAATGTAATTTTTGATTGTGCAGTAAGATGAAAATTTTTCATTACAATAGTTACAGTGACAGAAATGCACACTATGTATCAAAGAGCAAGGTAATGTAGCAAAATTATAACACACAGTGCTGCAGCTGACAAGCAAGTAACCATTTGAGTAACATTACTTTTCCAGTAAATGCTTCAGTTCCACTTTTACACTTATTGATGATTTTAAAGGGTTTATTATACATCTAGTCTTATTATACTTTGTACTAGAATTATCTGAAACATACAATATAATGTATTTCGGCAAAAAAAAAAAAAAAAAAAAAAGAAATTTGAAATTACAGCTTATTTAAAACTGTACCAGCCTGTTAATCCATCTTGAACACCAACATTCTTATCTGTCGTACTCGATGCGGGGACGCTTCGGGTGGTGTTAAACAAACCTTGGGCTGTGAGTCAACCTGCACTCTGTTACAGCAAAGAGAACACACTACCATTTGAATTCCTGTTAGAATTGCTGGGGAAGGCTCTACTAGCCAGGACTCAGCATAACAACCTTAACTGGAAGTGAATGCCTTTGAGAATTTGTACATTGGTTTCTCGTGTGCACAGTAGATTCGAAAGCACCGCTGCCTTGCATACCAATAGCACTAGGAGTGGGTTATTTTCCAAGACAGCCTCACAAAATTGAGGAACAGTTTAAATATTAAGATCTAATCTACATTAACTTCATTTAAAAAAAAAAAAAAACAAAACCAAAAAAAAAAAACCAAACAAAAACAAACCCCGAAAACCTGGTCCTCCCTCTCCTACAGAAGCTGCCCAATGCACCTCATACGTTTGTAACTTTAGATTCTTTTTTTTTTGTTGGCTTTTTTTTATTTTAAAATGCTCTATAAATAAAAAAATGTCAATCACATTGAGGAACATGAGGCACAGAGAGTAACGTATTGGTTCTGAGCTCGCATGCTGGAATTCCACTGGAACGGTCAGAGAAGTGCAGTGTGTGGAGATGGAATTCACTTCTTTTTACCAAAAAGGCTGAATCTTTTCTCTTTGTCTTTCTCTTTGTCTTTCTCCCGCTTGCCAGGGCTGGACTCGCTGGTTATTGTGACACTGGCAGGCAGGGTCTGGGCACGGCTGGAGGCTGGAGTGCTCTGGGTGGTGGGGGACACTTCGATTTTGTCTGAAGAGATCGCTGATGTGATGGCCTGAATCCACGTGTTCATCTCCTCCTTCAAGAGCCCCAAAGGCACAGAACTGTTACAACCAGCACACCCCTCTGACTCCCACAACAGTGCAATGGGGAATGGACACCGGTGGAAATGCAAGGAAAACCAGCCCCAGCTCATCCCCCGGGCTGTGCCCCTCCAGAGACACCTCCCAGAGGCTGTACCTGAGCAGCCCTGGGCCTGTGCATCACCCACACACATGTCACAGACATGTTTTATGAAAAATCCTTTCCTTAGGATTTTTCCTCCTGAGAAGCTGAGAGGCCTCAGGAACAAAATGTAAACAATGATTATCTGCTGCTGTGGAATGCAACAGGTGCATCTGGGATTGGTCTCATGTGGTTGTTTCTAATTAATGGCCAATCACAGCCCAGCTGTCTGGACTGTCTCAGTCAGTCACGAGCCTTTGTTATCATTCCTTTTCTATTCTTAGCCAGAAAGGATAAAATCCTTTCTTCAATTCTTTTAGTATAGTTTTAATATAATATATATCATAAAATGATAAATCAGCCTTCTGAAACATGGAGTCAACATTCTCGTTTCTTCCCTCATCCTCAGACCCCTGTGAACACGGTCACACACACAGAGTGCACAGCAGCTCTCAGCAGCTGCCTCTCCCCATGGCCCAGCAGCACAGAGAGCACAGTAACAAACTAAGGAAAACACACTTACATCGTCTTTGGCTTGGAAGAGGTATTCGTTGCCATCGGTCAATCTGGAAAGAAAACACCATCACAAATTTAGCCCAGGAGTGGTCACAGGGCTTCAGCTCCTGCTTGTTTGGCTCCAGCACATGAGCAGCCCAAGGCACACAGGACTGCACTGCCAAATGCCCCCAACAACTTGCAGCCATGCACACAGTAGCTCTGGGCTCTGGACATGCTCAGGGTGGTGTTCCCATATGGCTGCTGGCTCAGTATTTGCTCTTTCATCTTTTCTCCTTTGCAAAACACATTGTCAAAGTTGACTCAATGCTTTCATGTCACAGGCAGCACCCAGAGTTTTCATGGCTCCTGTGAAATCCTGCAAAATTGTGCAGCTGCTCTGCTCTTGTAGCTGTGGTGGTGTTGCCTCGGGGTCCTGCTCTGAGTGGTAGTGATGAGCAGCTGCCTCTCCTCACAGTGAACACCAGAGTCTCCCTTCTGTGTGATTCCTGTGCTGATTTTACTCAGGTGGTTTAAATGGGATCCATTTAACAATGTATGTGATGATACATAGAAATGAAAAAACAACTGAGTATCACCAGAACAAGCGGGAGCAGGAGGCAGGGGCAGCAGGAACTCTCCTGCAGGTTTCCCCATCTTTCCCAACAAAAATCAAGCATTTTAACAACTCTTTATGAAATGAAATTAAGGATTAAATAGTAAAATAACAGTGCTTGAGTAAAGGAAATATCTACGTGCAAGTAACCAAGGGGCCTGATGCAGATGATGGAGCACTGGGAAAAAAGGGCAGTTGGTTTTTCTGCCTAACTTTGGATTTGGAACAGCATATACTTCCATTAGCAATTCAGAGAGGTTTTAAAATAGTCAAAGGATGAATCACATAGCTGCAGGCCTGTCTTCAAGAAAGATACATTTCCCTAAATATTTGCCATATATTTCCACATATATTTTCTGTAAAGCAAATTTTCCCCAGATAAGGATTCTCTGATCTTTAGAGGATTCCTGTACCAATATAAAATTACACCACCACCACCCCTGCTCTGCCAAAAAACCCCAAAACATCTGTGTTGGAATACATGACCCAATTAGTTTATAAAGTAAGTCTTCTTTGACAGGATTACCTCACAGCTGTGTAGTAATAAATATTTTTAACTGTTGGCACTAGAATAATGTTCAGTAAAACAAAGAGCTTCCCAAGGAAAAGCCTTTTTTTAAACTTTTGAGCAACAAGTCTTCACACATTTGAGTGAAATGCTCTGTAACTGTATGTTCCAGACCTGAATATGTGAGATGTGTTCAGCAGTCTCCTAAATTCACATTGAAAAAATTAAACAAGAGGTTTGATTTGGAAAAGAGCAGAACCACAATCACTGCTCTCCACTAGTTCCAGAGGGAGCAGCTGAAAAACCCAGCACTGTGAAATGCAGGCACACACATCTGGTCCTGTCCCAGATGAAAGTGCTCTGAGTACTGCAGCACTGTCCTGTGCTTGCTCGCTCTGATGAACAGACACAGCTCAGGGACAGAGAGCTTGCTCAGAAAAGCAGGGCTGCAGTTAGCATTCATGGTCAGCTCCTGGCTGGGTGTCCCAGTGAACACACCACCATGGCTCCCCCAAGGGCAGGACACTGCCCCAGGTTTACCTGAGCTTGAACACACCACCATGGCTCCCCCAAGGGCAGGACACTGCCCCAGGTTTACCTGAGCTTGAACACACCCACCATGGCTCCCCCAAGGGCAGGACACTGCCCCAGGTTTACCTGAGCTTGAACACATGCTTCTTCTTCTTGTAATCGACCGCGACTTCGCAGACTGCGTCCTTCAAGCTGACGGGGATCTCGTTGTGGTAAGGGATGCCAGAAGCAGCAGCTTTTGAGTCCTTGTAGAAGCCCATCTCTTGGTTGTTTATGACACAGTACACGTTATGCCATGACCTTTGAGACATGGGAAACAACAAGAGCAATTATAAATCCAATGCTCTCACCTGCAGAACTGGAGAAACCAAATGTCATTACTTCTGTAAGTTAATGGAGATTGGTTGGGTGAGGATGTGAATACAGCCTATGCTGTCCCATGAACTGCAGACAAGGAATTCTTTCATGGAAACATAGCTTCAAGACAAAAGCCAAAGGGAACCAAGATTCCCAGAGCTCCCTGTGACAGCACATCAGCCTGTCCTCACACTGGGAGGACTGTTTGGCAGACTGGGTACTTTGCATTCTTGAGACAGAAAATGATTGACCTTTTTAATGGCAGTACTCTGTTGTAGAAGGAATTCTCACTGTGCTGCAAAATGATGAATGGAATGGAACGGGCTGTGTGTGAAATCCTTGATTGACACAAATACTCTTAGTGGCATCATCCACCTCATTCTCTAATACAACTGTGAAAATTAACAATTACTCGAAATAGGAATACCCAGACACTGGTACTGGTGGCTGTCACTGCCTCAAAGGTGTTGTCTGGTGTGAACAACTCCAGTGGCACAAAAATCCTGGTACTGCTGCATTCACTTGAGACCTCAGATCTGCCAAGTGTTTTGGCTCCTACCAAATCCCACAGATGTTGCTGCAGCTGCTGTGAACATTTCCCTTGTCAGCCAAGTCATAAATCTAGTTTCAAAAGCTCTCTCAGGTCACAAAGGACCCCAGTCAGCTTTTTCAGCGCAGACAAATCTCAAAGTTCTGCCTGTTTGAGACCTGCAGGACATTCCTTGGGAGTGGAACTGACTATGGTGCACCAATAGTCCTCTGTTCATGCTGAACAGATTACAGAGTAGGTGGAAAGTGGTAATGTGCAAATAGAAAATGTCAGAAGAATATGAACATTTCTAGACTTACACCTACGTGGTTTTCTTTTCTTGTGGTAACGTACAACTTGAGACATCTGGAATCAAATCCCACTACTGCCACAAATCCATCATGTGGAGTGGGAAAGTTGTGGTATCTCTCTGCCTCAGTTTTCCACCTGACAAATGTGGCTAACACTGCCTTTTGTACCAAATATCTCCAGATTGCAGCTCCCCATGTGCAGTGTTCAGCCCTACAGCAACAGGAGCCTGGGCGGTCTCTGGGAGCTGAGAGGAGCCTGGAGATGGTTCTGTGGCACCTTGGGCAGAGCCCTGGCTGCCCTGCCTGTGTTCCACGTGGGGCACTGTACCTGCTGGAGGCCTTCTTGCTGTGTGTCTCCCACTCGTGCTTGCGGTGTAGGAAGCCCTCCATCTGGGCCGAGGGGATCTCCTGCGTTTTGGCCGGGAGGGTTGCGGCAGTCTGGGCCTGAACGCCGCTCTTGGCTTTGCGGTCGGACGTCGGGGAAGGAATGGGACTGGACTCTTTGGAACTCGTCCTCTGTTCTGCAGCTCCATTGACCATTTCGTTGGTTTCTGCAGTTTCTGCCACCTAGGAACAGTGGAGAACACGTTCAGTCAGAAGCCCCCAGCATTGAGGCATACTGCAGTTAATCTGTCTCCCTGCACAACGTGGCTGTGTATAAACTTTGCCTGGACAATGACACAGGCCAGTAAGTTCTTTCTCGCACTCCATGGAGACACAGGAGGCCAAGGAAATTAGAAGGAATGGATTAGTACCCATTTTATAGGTGGAGAGACGGGAAAATAAAAGCAGCTGAACATCAGTGTGAATTTTACTGTGCTTTGCTCTGCTGGTCAATTCTTTTATATATTGTTATTCCTAGAATGAGAGCATTTAATTCTGTTGCTAAGTACTCAAATGTTTGGAACAGTAACAATCACACTTTCTGCAAACCTAGAGGAACGGTAGAAGTTATACACATCAGCCACCTTAAGTACATTTATGGCATTACTGGGGCATTAAAGGTCCATAAAAGGAATTAACTATGAGTCAGCAGAGAAAGATGTCACAATCGCCCAGGAGCATTTACAAAAATGTGTGCAATTGATTTGTTTCTGTAAAAGCTCCTTTCCCGCTTTCCCCGTTCCCCTAGTGACACAACAAAATCAAAACATGCAGAAATTAGAAAGATTACACCATGCATCTCCACCATCCCAGTTAGGATATTGGATCGTAAAGACAAGGGGAATGAGGTCACGTGTCAATTGATCGAGGTCTGGTTCAGACTGGCGTTATTAGGTGGATTGGATTTTGGTTAAAGGAACTGAAAACCACCACAGTCACACAGCATCACACAGCTATTTACCCCCAAACAAAGACAGAACCAAGGCCTTGCCCATCACTTGCTTTGTTGGTCGCGTTGCCTGGCGCACTGGGATCGATAGCCTAGAGAGCAGCCGTGTTTCCAGCAGCTCTCACTGGTCAAGCTGGCGACGTCTTCAGGAGCCATTCATCCAAAAATCATTTAAATTGGAATCCTAATGGCTATAAGCTTTTGAAATGCAGCTTGGTCCCAGTTTTTTTTTTGTTTTCTTGTACCATTACTTTGACGTGTAGAGCCGTTGGTAGCAGCTCAGGAGTTACACAACCAGTGTGTAGTATTATTATTAGCAAGTTACTAAAGCTCAGTGCTGCTAATGCTCTAGTAGATTACAAACATTCTGGACTGGTTTTATGCAGACAAGCAGGTTTTTGTGAATGGCACAATAATTAGACATTCCTACTTCTGCACATGGCCTGGACAAATCAAAAGCAGCCAAATTATTATGCAACAAACTCAATTTTGCCACTGTTTGCTAGAACTTCTTACACCTGCCCAGTATCCATTATTGTGCCTCACACCTTGTACCTCACCTTTGGCCTATAAAGATCTGAGTGTCAGCTTGCTCTGACCATGGGAAGGATTGGTTAACTGCCTTTAGCAACCTAAACCTCCAGAGTACAGACACTACTACACCCTTAAACAGGGAGAGAATCACAGCTCACATTGCACTTCAGTCAGATCTGGTTTACCCTGTCCCTAAATACACATAGCCTTACACTGCCCCTTCACAATTAGGATCAATCTAAGCCATCAACCCTCACTACTTGTACCCAAATCTCAAAGTATAACAAAAGTGTTGCATTAAAGTGGGGGAGAGGGTAAATAGATGAGGCTGAAGTTTATCCAAACACAGCCAGAACACAGGTAGTGGAATGAACAACCCCTGAGTCACCATTCATCACCCGTGTCAACCACCCATGGCCAACAGAGCCCTTCAAGAACAAGGAGAGCTGTTTGCACACCTTTCTGTCCAGTGACAGCTCCGGAACCTCAAACTCCACTTTGCTGCTGGCTGGAGCCCTGTCTGAAGGACCTGACACCTCTTACCAGCACTGAGGAATCACACAGCCCACAGGAACTCATCTCCACAGCTTAAATAAACTCTCCAGAAACACCTGGCCCCTGCACTGACACAGAAAGCAGCGCATTTGCTGGAGCAGTACCAGCCAGATGTGAAAACAGAACTGCTTTGGGGGTATCCAGAACCCCTAACCTGAGGTTAACCAAACCAGTTTCAAATCAGCAGCCACTGCACAGCTGCTCAACAGATTTTATGGGAAACAATATGGAATTCAGTGCTGCAACCCTGTGACTTTGAGAAGTAACTGCCAACTTTAATTACATCATCAGTCCTGCACCTTCTACGTCAAATTCTACCAGTTGTAAAAGGGCTATGAAAAGCTTTTCTGACGCTCTTTCAGGTTTTATTTCCTTTCACGTGTTATCTACAATTAACAGAAAACAAGCAAAATAAATCATGAACAGCTCTGCAAAGGATGTGTCATGAAAACGGAGAGAAAACGGGAGCTGAACACACTTCAATGGAAACATGCGTGGGGCATGCGGAGACAACGCCACGGAGGACAAACAGCAACAGCAAACTCCTGTTACAACACAACAGGTCTCTGTACATGATACAGTTCTCTCAGTGGGGCCTGAGGGGTTAGTTGGAAGTGCTTTAGTGGCTACAGGCTACTCTGGAACTCTTTAAAGCAGGACTGGGACATGCAACAAGACAGGTGGTGACAATGACACAGGTGCCCCTTTGGATTCGCAGTGCTTGAAGCAACATCTGCTCAGTTCATGGATTCAAGGCTCTGCCCCACAGCTGAAGAACCAGATGATTTGCCTGCTTACAAGGCAAAGAGATGCCAACCTCTAGGCTGTTCTGTCAAAAGGACCTTCCTAATGCCTTTAGCCAGACCCACAGGCTGCAATAAATAGGTGAAATCCTACTCTTCTAGTGCCTGAAATGATGACCTTAATCAATGACTTACTTTTTCTTCATCATCATAAAAGTGGAATTTTTATGTAAGTGTACTAATACAAATTTTAAAAAATCTATCTCTATAAATTCCTTCTACAGACTACTTTTTTCACCAAAATGCATGTGAAGGCTCTGCAGATGGTGGAGTCTGAAGCTACAGCTATCCTGCCCTGGGAACTGACACACTTTGGAGGCACAGGGCAGCCACCAGAGCATCCCCATAAATTCACATGGAATTTTTAAAAGCATTAAGAAGCTATATGTTGTTATCCTGACAAAAGAAAAAAACAAAAAAACAAAACATGCATCATGAAGTGGAAAGACAAAAGTACAGTTACTGAGGCACATCCTTTCAATCACCGCTCTCAGCTCACAAGCTCAGCCCACACAGAACAATCCAGCTGCACTGCTCAGCCAGTTGTCAGAAACCAAAATTCTGACCAACAGCAGCACATCTTGTGCCTCACTGACACAGCTCTGTACACCCAAGGTACTGCAACACAGGACTCCACAAACTGAGCTTGGAAGTTCTCATGGAAGACTGAAGTGCAGATGGCAAAGATGAACATGGAAATGCATCATGTAGCATGGCAATAAAATAAAATTTCAAAAGAAGCAAACAGGTGATGTATAAGGCTGTGCTAACCAACAAGATGATTATCTGGGATGTGCTTGAAGATCACCTCACATTCCCTGCCACAACTGTAGAGAATTTATAAACATTAGAATGTACAACAGCTCACTTCAGGACTGAATGCTAAAGAAGAACCACAAGGTTTTATTTCCAGAAAGAGAAAGGTGGAACTGCTGTGTACTGGGGAGCATTGGCAGAGTCTGTGTGCAGACTCAGATCTAACTAGGATGGGCTTCTTAAAGCCAAGTTTGTGCTGAAAGGCATTTCCTGCCAGAGCCCTGGGCTGGGACTCGTGTTTGCTCTGCAGCACTGCCTGATATGCACAGATCCCAGCCTGCCAGAAGCCTTTCCTGCACTGAATGTGACCCCAGAGAGCCAGGCTCAGCAACAAAGGGAAGTGTCCTTTCACTCAAAGCGTTAACTGAAACAAGGAGGCTCTGCAGGAAGGGGGAGGGAGGGGAGCCAGATCCAGCTCCAGTGTTGCCTTAACTCCAGGGACATTTACTGGCATTGTCATGGCTGCACGTGAGGATTCTTGGCATGCATCCTGACTCCACTGGGACACCCCTGTCAAGAAGGAGCAAGTAAGGCATGGAGCATTCATTCTGCACCTATGTAAAATAAAGAGCTGGGATCTTGGACAGTGTATTTTATTTAGTTTGTAAAGGAAAGCATCACATCCTCTCCCCAAGGGGTTACACCCTACTCTCATTTACATCCCTGCCTCTCTGGAGCCCAGAAACAGAATTGCTGTGGTGCCACCTGGACAGGACTGAGGCCAAATGGGGCCCCAACACAGCAAGATCACAACCTTGCATGAGGACTAAACTCCCAGATAAATCTAGATACTAGTTTTGAATGGTTTATTTCACGTTTATTTGTCTCTGTAGTCAATGAGTCCATTCTGCATGGAATGTTATACAAACTAACCTTAAGGCTTTTATTTGTCCACAGTCACACTCCCCCCCCCTCCCAGCCCTTCCTGCCCAGCTCACTCATGTGGATTATCTTTGGCCTGGTACATAACTCTTGCTAATGCAGCTGATTTAATAAAGTTGCCGTGCTGAGACCTGTTAGTATAACTCGATGCGTCATACCTGTCAGGTCCTAGTGCTCTTCTTCATTAGGATGTAATCTCATTACATCTCAATTACTCATTTAAAGGAGGCTTTCGCTGGAAAATCTTAATGCTATTAGCGACATGAAAAACTCACAGTAAATAACATGAAATAAATGTGTCACCTTCAAGCAACTGAGTGTCAGTGGGGAGATTCAAATAAACAAAGATTAAAGTGAAGCAAATATATGTCCAAGGGGCTGCTAATTAAATAAAAGTCAACTGATGGGAAGGAAGAGAAAAGTAGCAGGGAAATCTGAAGCCAAAAGATTAAACCAGTATCAGTAAACCATACTGAAAAAAGGTTTCTGTTGCTGCAAGTGATTCTGTGGCTCACAGTCCAGACCACGAGCGGTCATTGGCTGTCCGTCTGCTAATAAAGTTTTTGTAGTTTTGGTAGGTTTGGGAGCGGTAACTAACCCGTGGAGATTCCTGGTCTGAGGGCAAACCGTTTTGGGAAACTTGTTCTCCTTTTGTCCCATCCCTGTTGGAGAGAGGAAAAAGAAAAGAAATTGTATAAGGTTCTTGGAAGTCACTCACCTCGTTCAACAAAATGAGATTTTCTTACAGAATATTAATTTAAGAAATCTAAGCATGTTCCTAAAATCCTCTGGCCCAACTGAATAAATCCAGTGTGAAGTGAGATTTAACCAGACTTTACTGACAATTACCTTACAAATAAACCTCCTCCTATCACATAAGCAGTTTCTAAATGGCTTAAAATCTGTAAATGATGCTCATCGAAGAAAAAAGCCAAGTTGGTTCAGGAACTGCAGTTCAGGCCCCAGAGGACAAAAGCAGCATTCCCACTTTTGGGCCAGGGATGCCTCAGCAGTGACAACTGGAAAATGGGAACTTGGCATGGAATTCAGGGGATTGGGAGAGGTCCTGTCCCCATAAATCACCAAGCCTCCTAACAAGGGTCATGTTATAAACCCATACAAGCTCCTCTCCTTTCACAGCACATTTTCAGCCCAAGGGTTCCCCAAGGGAAGAGCAGAGTCCAGCTCACCATTGCTGCTGGGAGTCTCCATCCTCTGCAACCTTGGGCTCCGGAGTGGGCGGCTGCCTCTTCCGCTCCTCCTCCTCTTGCTGCCGACGCACCTCCAGCAGCTCCAGCTGGGAGAGGAAACATTTCTTATTTAAAAACACTGCTCATTTTTGTGGGGTGTTCTAGAAACTAGCAACAGCTCTGTATGTTTTCCTGGAACATTACTGAAATTGAGGTAAATGGGGATAAAATTGGAAGGCATCAGGCCTTAAAAGAGTTTGTGGCACTGAATTTGTCAGGGAGGGCACAAGCATCAGAACCTCTGTTAGCAGCTCTCCAGTGGCCATGTCTATTTTCCTACTCATCCTATTAGAACAACACCCAGACAAACAACAAAACAGCCCAAGTTATTAAAATATCTGAAAGTGACATCTTCTTGTCTGCTTGCCAAACACAGAAGTAAAATGTTTCCTGTCTGAATCCCTGAAATCACCCATCTCCATAAAACCAGCCTGATTTGTGAGGATGCTGAGAAACTCCAGTTCCTTTTGTCTGCAGCTGCGACACTCAGTGTGTGTGAAAAGCCAGGCCACTTCAACTGTAGTGTCTAAAGCCAAATTGTTCTCCAAATATGGTAAAATGCTCTCCAAGCATCAATGACTGACACTGCAGTTGTGTTCAAATTGGAGTTTGGGGTTTCTTTTTCTCATTGTGTCTTCCTAGAGGACAATACAGCCTTGCACTGGAGCAGTCACAACACAACAAACATCACTGTCACTGCCCCCTTCCCACCACTGTCATCTTTAACCAAAAATAACTGGCCAGCTAATACAGCAGAGGGCTGGAGCCAACTGTTCAGCTCTGAAATTTCCTTCTGGGTCATCACTCCAAGGCCTGAGACAGCTCCTGTTGACTCTTAAGGTCATTTATCATTTAAGCTTTTTCCTTGGAGGTTGTTGAGTTCCAATTAATCAAAGAGGGTTTTTAGTATGGCTGGAGATATGAAACTTCAGGCTCTGTGTGGCTGGCTGAGGTCAATCAACAAACAACCAAGAAATGAAGAACAAGTTGGTGATTCTGGGAGCTGTTCCAAAGCAGCAGGAATGGCCAGGGGGTTCAGACACTCACCGTGGTCAGTCTCTCCAGCGCTGCAAACCTCTCGTCCCAGGTGGCCGCGGATTTCTCAAACGCTTCGTGCCGCTTGATCAACTTCTCCACCTCGTCCACGCTCTGCCCAATCTCACGGCTGGACAGGTAGGGCTCCTGGCCCAGCAGCCAGGCCTCAGCCACACTTGCATCTCTGGAGAACTGGTGCACCTCCAAAACTGAGCAGAGAGGGCACAGGGGTCAGTGCCATTAATGTCACAAAGATGAGCACTGTGGTAGCTTTGGGATTTATCTAAACCCAGCTCAGGGACCAAAGTCCATGCACTTGGCTAAGTATTCCCCTGAGCTAAGTTCAGTGAAACTGGTCACTGAAAAGACAGATATTTCTCCTATTGCCTTTGCATTTTGCAAATTTAGGGTGTTTTTTTGTTCTAATCTGGTGTAACCTACTATTTTCAGCATAGAAACTGGAATGTGACACCTGCAAATACAGTAGAGCTACTGCATCAAGTTCCAAGTTTGATCATACAGAGCAAGACCTTTGGTGGGGGTTTCTTGGTTTCAAATTCATTATTTAACAACAAACAGGTGTGAACCTTGCAGCTATTCCAGCACAAACACACTTCCAAGCGCTGTAACAAAAGTGAGGAGCTGCAGGTTTTTTTCAATGCTCAGAAAGGCACAATGCAGAAAGTTAAATATGACCCATCCCAAAAGAAATCCAAGGGTGTCCTTACTCAGTCTGAGCCACTCCCATCTGTCTTCCCATTTGTCAATCATTTCTTTTCTCTTTTCTGTCAGCTGCAGGAGCTTTTCCTTGATCTGGATGGAGAGCAGAGAGCAGGGCTGTTACACAAGCACCAGGCAGCAATTCCCCCCAACCCTGCACTGACAGACACTGCACAAGTTCCTCAGGAAGTGACTTCACCGTGCAAACAACAGCTGTTTTTCTCTTCCAAGTATAAATAAATGTGACATTTCCATTAAAATATCACATTTGCATAAGCATTCAGTGTCTGTTAAAAGCTACAGCACACAGAGTATTTGATAAAAGGGTGTAATGGGCAAACAAATGTAAATAGTGCAATCAGGCACTGAATATTCTGCCCTTTTCCAGTGAATAATGCAAAACAATAATAATAATGCTGTTCAGGACTGCTGCAGAAGCTCTCCCCTTCCTGAGAGGGAAGTGCCTCAAAATGTTTGATTACCTTTCCTTCCCCAAAGGGAGGCAGGAAAAGCAAGGGCTGAGCCTCTATCCTGTGGCCTGGACACCTCAGAAAATAAATCAAGGCTTTCAGCAGTTGGATATGGTTCTCTTAATATTCCTTGAATTTAGTCCCTACACAACAAACATTTTCCTGCTCATTCCCCTAGCAGGCCTCTCCACAGCATTCCATTTCCCCTGCAGGAAGTTCAGGCTGTCTCACAGCTGCCTCTGCCCTTGCTTAAGGAAGACACCTTTCCATCCCAGAGCCATTCTCTGCAGAATGGAATGCAGCAACTTTTGCATTTTCTGGGCTGAAAATGACACTTTAAATCTTGATGTCACCTCTGTTACCCACCATGAATTGCCAGAGTGAGGTTATACCCTGATTTCCCAACAGCACATAAGTGCATTGTCCCTAAGGTGACACTTGTCATTACTCTGTGGGTGACACAGGGCAGGTTTCTCCCTTGTGAAGAACCATGGCTGTGTGCAGGGAGCACGGTACCTCCTCAGATGCATAGTGTTTCCTGGCCAGCAGAGACTTGCCAAGCTCAATGCACGTAGTGAAGCTGTCATTTCGGGCATCAATTTCTGCTTTGATCCCCTGGTGATTGTTCATGAGCAGTTCCACAGATGAAACATCCCTAAAATGGGCAGAAACACAGATTTCAGATTCAACAGCTGCTACATTTCCAAACTGACCCACAACTCCAGATGGAAAAAATTGATTCCTAGATTGTCGTTGTAGTTCAGGAAGCCTTTCCCAAGGAACAGCACCATTCTGGCCTGAATCAGAGATCAAATAACCCCGGTGTGAGACCCAATCTCTCTGGGTACAATTTTCCATGGCAATTATTCCAGCAGCCACCCACCCACATGAGCAAGCTGCTGCAGCAGCAGACTCTGAAAGCCACTCTCAGTGATACAGAGGTTCCTCAGGTGAGCTGCAGCCTTATCTCTGGGTGGAGAAGGATGCCTTGCCTTACCTTGGCTTTTCCTGGGCTTCTATCTGCCGGATAACGTCTTCCATCCAGAGCATGAGGTCCCGAACCATGCTGAAGAAGCGGAATTTGTCTCCTGTGTCCACCAGCCTCACCCTGCGGCCCTCACAGGCATCCAGCAGTGCCTTCCATGCCTCCAGGACCTCGTTTTCCCTCTTCTGGATGTCATCAGCCTTGTCCCCGGCGTAGGCAGCCTGGAGGCGCGCTGCATCCTCCTGCAGCTGTCGCACCTGCAGCAGGGTGGGACAGACACAGCCATGGTGGGTGTGACACTTATCTGCTAATAAGCTACAGGGACACTTATCTGCTAATTCATCACCTGAGGGGCCTCCTAAAGTCACTGCAAATGGATTTGGTCTGTTCACACTAGAAAGGTCTGCGCTGTTGGTGAGCCACTATTATCCCTCAGAGAACACTGGAGAGCCAAGGGACCCCCAAAATAGCAAAGATTTGCCCCTGCCTGAACTCCCTGTGAGACACAGTGCCAAAGGTAAGTGTCTGTTACATGCCAGGGCAAATGGGGACCATTTTCATCATCTAATTCCCTTCCTCTCATAAAAGGGACAAAAACACCTGGGAACTCAGTGTCCAAACCACTACTGCAGCTGATAGAGATTATTTTTCAAAAATGTAGATAATGACTTCAAAGAGAAGAAAACGTGGAAATGTCAAGAACCTTCTACTATTAGAAATCTTTTCCTTTCAAACACTGTCTTGGGATGGCAAATGCTAATTCCTGACTGTTTTCCATATTTTGCAAGCCAGAAAACATTCCATTAGCTTTTGTCTAATAATTAATCTCTTTTTAACATCAAATCAACAGCCTTCTACCTACAGGCACAGAGACCTCTCTCAAAATGATCCACCTTGGTGCTCTGGCTGTTTCACCCAGAAATTATCCTAAGTGCCTTCTCCACAGCTCTGTGCTGTGATTACATATTCCTTCACTTAGGTCTTGATTATAATTACCTTTTTGAGAGACTGGGATTGATATTTTGTGTATGTCTCCCACTTTCTGTATAAAATCTACAGCTTCTGAAAGTAAAAGACCTGGAAAAGCTACTGCTTGCTCTATCTCCTTTGTTTTAGTGTAAATTGCAACATAATAGAGAATTGGCTGGCAGCTCTTTCCTGACCTGCTGGGATAAATACAGTCACTTGTAATTCCTCCTTCCTTAAGCAACTTGTTCTCTCCCCAAATTCTCCTTGTGGCAGCTGAATGTTGTATTTTGATTTAGAATCCCCCCTGTGCTGTATGAGCAGCTGCCACCTTCTTGGCACATCTTAGCTTCAAAAGTTTCAGAATTAGATCAGGTTTGGATGCTTTTAAAAATCTTAGCCTGAACTGTGGATTTTAAATCTCTTTTGCTCTCAGGACGCACCAAGAAAGGCCACATTTAATTCAGAATGCCCAGGTTCATAACCAAGACAGAAAGCCTCTGTGTAGGTCTTTGCCTCTCAGAAAGGAAAAATAAACAGTGCCTGGCACAAAGGGTTTGATTGGGGCTTTTTGGTGTTTTTAAAAACAAAAAAACCTAAACTGATAATAAATAACCAAAATAAAACCAAACCTCAAAAAGCCAACCAGGCTTATACATTCTTTCATATTTTGTACTTTAAATCAATACAGAAACTCTCTGTCTTTCTCATTTCTTCTTCAACCGAGGACAGGAAATGGAATAACATCCAACAACTGCCAACATGTTCAGAAGCCTGTGTACTTACAGATTGCTACTTTACATATCAACTGAACACAATGACAGAGCAGCAGCCAGACAGATAAGGAAAGGAGGCAGGTGAGGTTATTCCCACAGCACTACACGTGGGAAGCAGCTGGAAGCACTCTGTCTCCCAGCCACAGAGGGGCCAAGGGCAGCAGCAAACTCTGCAGCTCAGCTTCCCACACCCACAGTTCACCTGCCACACACCTGGGTGCCCAGGGCCTGGATATCGTGCTCAAACGTCGTGTGCATTCTCTGTAGTGTTTCCACTGTGTTTTGGTCTCTACCGAGCTCCTCGGGCAGTTTCTTGTGTTTGTCTTGGATTCGGCCCAAGATCTCCTTGGCATCGTGGTAAAATTTGTGCAGTTCATAAGAGGCTGCGAGGATTTGTGTTCTCGTGTCGATGAGCTCCAGCAGATCCGCCCAGGCCTCGTTGAGTCCGTCCTTCCACTCGGCGATGGTGGCGGCGTCCGAGTGGCCGGAGTTGATGAGCTCGTCGGCCATGTGGTTGACGGTGTCCACCCGCTCCTGCCCGATGTTCCCGGTGTCCCGGGCGAACTCCCGGAACCGCTCCTGCAGCATCTGCAAGGCACAGCAAGAGCCTCATGCAGCGCTGTGGCTACAGGAGAGCTGAGAGAGCCAAGGCACCCCTGTGAGCAGCACCGGAGAGGCCCTCCGAGGACTCACCGTGACGTGCTCGTAGTCCTGGCCCAGCTCGTGGGACCCTGCCACCACCTCCCTCTCGGCAATCCACTGCTCCAGGTCATCCACCTCGCGGTTGAGCTGGAACAGCCGGTGCCTCTCGTCCAGCTTGCCCCTCCTCTCCTCGGCCAGGTCCTTCAGGCCCGCGTAGAGCTTGTCCACCTTGGACTGGCGCATGCTGATGCGCTCGCTGGAAAAGCAAACAGCGCTGAATCTGCGCTGCCCTTGCAAGCAAAACCCAGTGGGGAAAACTGCAGGGAATAAACGTCCCTGGGGGTATTTAATCCACAGAATGCACGTCTGCTGCAGGCAGGAATTTGACTTGGATGTGTGGGACCAGTCCTCTGCTAGCAGAGGTGACAGCAATAGCTGGGAAGCTTGTCTGTCCTGCACTGTAAACCCCTGGCTTTAGAGAGGGGAGCTGGAATCCAGCTCTACATCACACCAGTGTCTTCTCCCAAAGCTACAGGCAGGATCTGAGCTGCTGAGGCAGGGAGCAGTTCCTTCTCAGTTAAACTCTGCTTCAGAGTTCAGCAGCACTCATGGGTTTCTTACCCCTTAAAGCTCAGCATTTGCACAAGGGATGAATATTTCTACTTGCTGTATCTTTTGCCTCTATTTTGTCTGAGCCATACAGTGCTGTCAAAGTGCCTTCCATCTGCCTTGTGAAGCTGATGATGTTATTCCAGTACTCAGGCAACTCAGCCAGGAAATGTGCTCTCATCAGAAGCACTCATGACCACAAGAGAGTGCTTTAGAGTTAAATAACAACCTTCCACCGGAGGCAGAGTGTGTCTGGCCTAGGCCACTGCCACCTTCCAGCCTGTGCAGGCTGAGCAGTTAAATACATCAGCCTCAGAGTGGAATCAGCTTTGGAGCTGAAGCCAGTGCAAAATTCAATCTGCTGAGCTGCAGCTCTTACAGCAAAATGGTTCTTAAGCTTCCCGAGTTCTCCCTCAGGGAAAGCAATTTACGAAAAGTGAGATAAATTTACCAAAAGTAAGATGTTAATGTGCCCATGTTTAAAGCATCTGATTCTGGGCTCTGATTCTGCTGGAATCTCAAAGAGAAGAGGCAGATCTTGGGGAGCACTGCAGAAGGATTAATGACAGTGACCTTCTCTGCTGGACATTGAAGTTTGTTGGAAGAGCAGATCTGGACCTTGGCCTGAGGACTGCTCTGCCTCTGTGATGTTCAGCAGTGCTGCCAAGACCTGACACTGCAGCCTGCACAGGGGACAGGTCTCCAGGTGTCCAGAACCACCAGAAATCAGCAGCTGCACATACTGACCCTGTCTCTGGCCAAATCAGGGTGACACCTTGAATTGACTGAGGCTAAACTCCTCTTCCTCTGTATGAGCCACTGAGCTACTTACTCTCTGTGGTGGTCTTTGTGTGCCAGAACCACCCAAAGGGACTGAACTCCTAAAATAACTCATGAGCCAATTAAAAATGGCAGTGAATACCTTTCTGGGTGATTATCTGCCACCAAAGTTCTGCTGGTCTTCGAAAGCTGGTGCACAGTTTCAGCATAATCTTCTACTGCTTGTTCCAAAATCTGGTGTTTCTTCAGCATGGACACTGCACTCTGTTCATCCTGTAAGGGTGACAGAAAATGACAGGAACAATTATAAGGAGCTGCTCCCAAGTACAGCTTGAAGAGAAGTCCTCCTGCCACAGCAAATAGTACCCCCAGAAAGCAAAATAATGAGTGAAATAGATAATGCATCCATCCCTCTGGGGTGCAGAACAAAATTACATCAGCTGGGCACTGAGCATGTTGAGCTTCCTCTTCTATGAAGCTTTTTGTGTGTTTCCACAGCACTGATGCAGGGCTCAAAAACATGGAATAGATTAAGACACACCACTTGTGAGGCATCTCAACAACAGCATGGGGCAAGGAAAAGAAATTCTACACAGTCCATGCCAAAGTGTCTGGAAAGTTCCAATTGAAACTTTTTATGCACTGTTATAGCTAAGAAAATCAGCCTCCTACTCTCAGTGTTAACTGATATTGTCAATAAATCTTTTCAATACAATATTTTGCATTGTGAGCTATTTGCAATAGATAAAAAGAAAACAAGCCATTTTTAATGGGAGACTGAACACCTGTGGAATGTGTTCTCCTGATATAAAGCTGAGCTTTATTTTACCAGGGCAGGAAACATGGTGCATTTATGGTGATAACAAACAAGCTCCAGCACTAACACCTCCTTGGAAAACAGGAGTTTACATTCTCTTTGGTATGGTGTGAAGATGGGAGTCAAAGCTGATGGTCACCGGGAGTCAAGGATGTGACAGTGGTAGCTGACTGACCACCAGGCCCCGTTTCACAGCCAGGTGTGTTGTGCAGTCACCCAAAACTAACAGAAAACTGGACCTAACTGGACCACACTGGCAATCCTGGCCTTGCAGTGAAGGCAAGCACAGGGTTGCCCTCTGCAGTGTGAGGATGCTCCCTGGTTCCATACAGCACAGCCTGTCCTGCACACCATCAAAGATGTCAGAACAGGCAGAAGCCACCATCACCTGAAGCTTCACCAGGAAGTTACATTTGTTTATGTCACCTTTCCATAGCACCACACCAAATGATGTCACCTGCTCACCCCTGCACAGCAATTAAAGCCAAAGTAGTGTCACTTTGGAGCTGCTCACCTTGGCTTTCTCTTCTGACATCATGTAGAGCTCCTGCTCACTCATCCAGGCCTCAGCCTCGGCTGCATCGAAGTAATACTGCTGAGCCCTGTGAGACTCCTCCAGGCGCTTGTGGCGCTTCTCCGTCTCCTCGATGAGGAGGTTCCACAGCTGCTTCAAGTCTGCAAGCCTCTGCTGGATGACTTCAGCATTGGGGCTGCTCTCTGTGATGATGTTCTGACTCCTCTCAAAAATGTCATCGATACGAGGCTGGTGACCCTGGATTTCTTTCTGAAGGGTCTACATGGGAGAAAACTGACTGATGAGACAATGTGCAAATGAAAAGAAAATACAAGCCAGGGGTCTTAACTCCAGAGGGGCAGCAAAACACCCACCATCAGCTCACGTGGACAACCTGGGGCTGCCACCACCTGTGGTCATGCCACAGCACCCATTGTTTTACCCCAAACATTTCCTTCCCAAATGAGTCAGCACTAAGGAGAAGTAGCAAATATGGAGCTCTAACAGCACCTACTTACCTGATTTTTCTTTATTAGTAGCTGCACAGTCTGGAGGTTGTGTCCATGATCAGTAGATGTAGCTATGGGCATCCTCTCTCCGACCCACAACTGGAAGAGAGAGTACACAGGATTTCAAGCAATCTCAGATACACTTGGGACAGCAGAGAGAGGCTGGAACACATAATCTGCAGAAAGCAGCAGTATTCCAACATTTTCCTACTGCCTGGGGAACAGGATTTCTTTGGTACTCACAATTTCATCTTCCACATCCCGGTTGAACTGGTGGATCTCTTTGGAGGCCAGCAGGTTGGCCTTCCTCTCATTCAAAGGCTCCAGCAGCTCCAAGAATTTCTTTTCTACAGTAAGGCGTTTGCCATCGACTTCATCTGTGCTCTTGCCCTCTTGGCTCAAAGCCCTTGCCTGGCTTTGCAGCTCCTCTATCTCCTTCTTACGGACATCCATTTGATTCTCCAGCATCTAAACAGAAACATGGCAAAAGGGTCCTGAAAACCAGGATGAAAGCTGTTCATACAATTAGGGCATATCAACAGCTTCCTCAGAAGGGAGAACAGATGCTGGTCAATGAGGCTTTACCATGTTAATAACTATTGTCCATAACTATAACTATTGTTAATAACTATTTGTTGCTGGATGAATTTCTTGTTCTTCTTAAAGATACATGAAAGAATAGGAAGAAAGAAAAGCAGTTCTTTCTTTTCTAAACTGAAAGCCTGCCCTGCCCATTCCTTTTAGTGCAGGTATTTGCTGACTGCCTGCTGCACCCCATGCTCTGTTTACCTGCTGCTTCTTCAACAGGATGTTGACACTGGTGAGATCTTTTCCGTAGTCATCCGACTGGATTTGGCTTTCCAAACCATTCAGCCACTTATCCAGGTCTGCACAGCTCTGGGTGAAAAGCTCTGCCTTGTTTGCATCGAAGAGACGCTGAGCCTTGGTCTGGGTGGTGGATTCAAGCTCGTCCCACATTTGGTGGAGACCTGTCAGCTTCTCCTTCACCACGGCCTCAGTCTCTGGTTTCTCTGCAATGAGCTGCATTCCCTCCTGCAAAGCAAAGAGCAACCAAATGGTACCTCCTTGGGAGCACTCACAGCCCGTTAGGGCAATTATCCTGATTAATAAGCACTCAGGATTTCTCATCTGCTGGCAGCATCAACCACTCATTTTCTATCTCCATTTATCCAGTGACTCCTTCCAGAACATCAGCTCCCAGGTCCCTCTGCTGCCTGGAAGAGGGATTTAGCAATGGGAAGGTCAAGCAATGCCTCCTTTCTCTTCTCCATTGCGCATGTTCCCTGAAGGGAGATCCTGGGGCCATGGCTCAGGCAGAATGGAGCAGGGAGCCAGAGCTGCCCACACTGCATTTCCTGAGGCCCCAGCCCCTGGGGCCACATCACCAGAGAACCACGAACACACAGCATAATGCTGGGAGAGTTTGGGAAATACTGTCTCCATTCTAATTATCCCTATCTATCTGTTCAGCTGGGTGCAGATGGGAATGCTGCCCCCAATCCAGCACATTCCATGTGAATGTTAATCCAGGGACTGCCACAACTCTGTACACAACCCTGGTCCTTTGCTGCAATCTGATTTTTCAGAGGCAAAGGAGAAGGATGTATTAAGCATCACTAAAAAGGAACTTCCAGTACCAAGAGCAGCCTTCTAATTACACCATTAAAGGGTATTGCTATTTGTAGATCACAGAAAAGCCTCTAATGGGATATGGAGTGCCAAAGTGGGAGAGGAAATGAGCAATTAAGCTAACTTACACTGAACAGAAACCCACTGTCAGAGCTGAAGAGGAGACTCCTCAGTGCTCCAGAGCTGCACAGGAGAAATGGTGGGGGGGGAAGTACAGCTCATCACAGCATATTAAAGCTTCAACTAACTTGATACAGAGCTGTGAATCTTAATTAATCACAAAACTAGATGTTCTTTACCTCATGGCCTAATTTTGCAAGGGGAAAGGCGGCTTGGCTATAGTTCTGAATGAATGGAAGCCAGTTTAGCAGCGCAGAAGAATAAACTCAGTTATTCTCTATATTCTGTTATTTCCCAAGAAGTGCTTCTACTTCATTGGCTCAAATCCCAACACTTGCCCCACTTACCCTTTGGGTATGAAATTTAGGCTCTGCCTTCCTTCTGGATAGGAAGGACTAGACAAAACTAAACTGGCACCTTAGCCAATGGCTGAGTGAATGTCTTGGATAAAAGACTTTTAACATCAATGAAGAATAAAATAGATTGGATGGAGACACAATGCACCAGAAATCTCAGCTGTGGGGTGATGTAAGGACCAGTTCTGCAGAGGAACAGATCCCATCTCTGTGCACAACCACCCTGGACAAAGATAAGGGCATTTTTTGGATGTTCTTTCCCTACCTTTTCAATCTTCTCCAGCCACTCTTTGTTGGATGCAAGCTCTGCCATGAATGCCTGATGCTTCAGCCACTTGCTGTGCAGGTTCCTTGCCTCATCATAGGACATATCCTGGGCTGTGAGCATCTTCTCATTGATCCAGAGGGAGAGCTGGAAAGGAAAATACATGGGGGTGTGAGGAAACATTCCTGGTGTGAAATAATGCAAAATGCCTCCAGATCAAGGATAAAGAGATGCCTCTATAGAAGAGTTGTGTGAATTCAGAGACTGCTCTTACTCAGGGATTTACTCAGGGTTCAGCCAAGGATCTGCCTCTTTAACAGTTCAATTCTAACAGTCATCTCCAATATATAAATAACCCTTGATTCAAGCAGAAAGGAATCACCTCTATGATAAGCAGAATCAGGTTCAACAGCAAGAGAAACAGGGACACGTGCACTACTTATTGGTCAGATGGTTTTGTGGAGGTTCTTACAGATGGTTTTGTACCATTAATTCACAGCACATTTGTACCTTTTCCCCTCAGCCTTTTCTCTGTATAGGTTTACATAAGTAATTTGTTTATTTATCCAGTCTGCAGGATTGTTTTGGTACTGGAGACTTTCCTTTTCCCATTATATAAAATCCACGATTGTTTTCTGTCTGATTTTCAGCAAGTACAAAGGCACTGGGGACAATTTCCATATCACCACTAGAGAAAACCAATACTTTAAGAGACAGTTGATTTGCCAAGTGCAAATGGAATGTGAAAATGATCCTAGCAGCCAACATTGCATTTCCTCCCAGGGTGAGTCTGACTGCCTCATCTATCCCTGAGGTGTGGATAAAACCACATTCACAGGAATGTTTACAGAATTTGAAAAGGTCCATTTTCTGCATATTTAGAGCGGAAAATGTCAAAACAAATCTCAGCTTGGTTTCCAGAACAGCACTTGGGTGAGCAAGCAGCCCAAAAAGGAGAGAACAGAGGCTTTTGCTGTGTGCTCAGGACACAGGGCAACAAATTCCATTTATCACTCATGAGCCTCTTTTCAACTGCCCCTTAAAATTTCAATTGTTCCTTAAATTTCCCCAGAAAGGGAAAACTTATCAGAGCAATCAGAGAAACTCCTCATTGGATCTTCCAATCAAGTCTAAACAGAAAATTGCTCATGTCAGTGAAGAGCTCTGTAGGTACAAGGTTGCATTGGAACAGGCTACTGTGCTGCTGAACAAAGTCTACATGGAGATTAGGATATAACCCAGAATTAGTGGTTTTACTCTTGCCTTTCTGGGGAGGAGACAGCTGCTCTGCTCTGCAAATTGCACTGCTTGGCTTTCACTGTTTGCTTTTACTCAGCCACAGCATTAAGGCTTCTGGGGATTTAGAAGTGCTTCCCAAGGAGAGGCTGGCTCATTCCTGTCACCAGCTGGGGGAAGGCAAGGCAGGGACAGCATGTGGTTCACAGCCAGGGCCTGCTGGGATAAACCCCTCAGAGCACAGAAATGCAGATCAAGTATTTAAGGGCTCACTGCTAAAATCTGGGTTTTGCAACCACTACAGGCACTAAAAATCAGTACTTTGAGTGTGAAAGTAGATTTTCAGAAAATAATACAGTTCCCTAAATGGCCTCAAAAGCACACTTGGAGTATTTATTTCCCCAGAAGTTGGTAAGGCCAGGAGAGGATGAGGCTTCCTCCATCCTTTGCACCTGTACACCTGACCCTGTTCCTGCTCCTGGCTGCCACTCTGCAGTGCCAAGCCTGCAGGAAGGAAGGGAAATGGAGACAAATCCTTGTGAGCCTGGGGCAGCAGCAAGGCAGGGGGAAAGGCTCTGAGTGCGGCTGCACTCCCAGACTGTGCCAGGAGCCAAGCTGCCAGCCCTTCCTGCAGGGAGGCTCACATGGCAAACCCTGCCAGCACACTCTGGGACAGAAACTTCAGAGTGCAGAGTCGGCCAAGAGCTTTCACCATGGCCCTGGAGAAATGAGCCCAGACACTGCTGGGGCTTCCAAGCACTCACAGGGAAGGTCAGCTGTAAACTGTTCCCTTGAAGGTGAGCTGAGAAAGAACAGGAAATCAAAGAAAACTAAATGGTAACATTTATCACATCTTCTCCAGTCAGAATTTTCTGCTATCACTGTTTCATTCACTTGGCAAGTTTATTTTACACATTCATATTGATGAGTGCAAGAAACAGCTGAAAAAGCAGCTCCCCAGGACCAACCTGTGACAGTGTTTCTGACTCCTCACCACAACAAAATCTGCTGTTTTCCCTCACCTGTGACCCCAGAGGGGGGAGTTATCACTGCTGGGCTGCTGTGAGGAGCACTGTCCCACTGCTCTGGAGTGCCACACTCCTCCCCAGCTCTGCAGGAAGGGACAAGGGGCAGGAGGCCACACTCTCAAACACCTCATGAGGGGTGACAGTGACAATGTGGCTGCCCTGGGAAGGGAGGGGCTGCAGAAAACACTGTGCCTTTCCTCAGGTTCCACACAGATGGGAAGCTGTCCCTAAGGCAGCAGCAGGCAGGAAGGCCAAGGGATCATTGCTGGGTGAAGCAGGGACTGGCTCAAAGCTGCTCCCTAACAATTCCCAGCTTCACAGGCAGTGCTAAGGAAAAAGCCAAGGGGGAGGTGTAGCCCTGGCTCCCTTCCACCCCACAGGACAGTGCTGCTTCACCACAAACCCTCCACCCCAAAGGAGGTGTCAGCAGGCCCCACACTGATGTAAATTTTAAGTTTTCTCAAGAAACAGCTCTTCAATTATCACCAAAGTTGATTGCTCTCAAAGAGAATTGGAGAAATCCCTGACATTTGGGTAATTGTAAGTTTGTCTTTGAACTGTGCAGTCAAGACACCCTTGTTTTAGTGGCTGCAGAGAAACAAGACAGAGGAAAGGCATTCAGGCAGCCAACACCAGAGCTTTTATGCTTTCCTTTTTCTTCCAGTGATATAGGGGGAAAAAACAGATCCTAGGGAACACACCCACACTGCCACTGAGGCCAGGAGAGCCCTGAGAGCCAGGGGATCTTTGAACCAGAGCTGGCACAGAGGAAGGAAGAAGCTGCTGCTAATAACAGCACTTTTTTTGCTAATCTGTCATGTTTTAACTACCAAGGAAGAAGCAATTGAAGGCAAGCTCATGGACAGCTTATGCAATGCTGGGAAACAGATTGAATCCAGGCAACCAAGCAGCAAATATCACTTCCCAGTTTCTGATCAAAACCTCTCAGGCAAAGCTCTTTATTATCTGCCAGTACTCCATGAAATAACCTGAAAATTACTTGATTAATTCCTTGTGCTAGAAACAAGAGTATTCTAAACTTTAAAATGTTGTCTTCAGTGTAAGCAGTCCATGTAAGTGATTAGAAAATCTGGACAGAATTTCTTTTTTCAAATGTTATAATACTTAACAATTTTAAACACATGTAAACTATCAGGTAAATCACACATAAATTACACAGCTTAATCTTTCTCCTTTTTTATTCTTAACCTCCTATTCTTCTGACTGATGTTTGCTAGAAATCACTTGAAATCCCCTACATCAGGCCACATCCATCTGTACAGCTGCAGACAAAACTTTTAGTAGGTACACTGCTAATCCCACTATATTCCAGAGGGTTATAATTTCTATCACAGCAGAAAATCTTCACTGCTTTTGACAGTTTTCTATGTCTTTAGCTTAGATGACAAAAGAAAATCTGGTTAATGAGAAAATAAAAAACAAACATTCTTTTTTGCAGTGGTATGGTCAGGGTTTTTTATGCTCCTAAATACTGCTGGATGACTGAGCATTTCAGCCCTCATAAGATATGGAGTAAGAATGCTCCTCTGCAGGATGCAGCTTTCAGCAATAAAAGTGAAAGGGCATGATTTACCTCTTGGCAATCCTGAAGAAACTTTTGGAGATCCCTGTTATCTTTCAGTCTCATCAAAAGTTCACTGGCTGCTTCACGGTTCTTCCTATGTCTGGTCAGAAAAAAAAAAAACAACAGAGAAAGGAAATGAAATAGGTATTTCATGGAAGCTGTCACTGGTGGTTTCTGGAGCCTCTTTGGACTACAGGTGCTGGGAAGTTTGTGGTGTGTGTCCTTTGCTGCCTTTCAAAGGACATTTTGGAGCGTGTTATTTAATGGGCTCACTGAAGTTCCACATCTCCTTGTTTTTGTGACCTGTTAAACACACACAGAACATTCTGAAGCCAGCAGGGTTTCACAACGTGCTATGAACAGAATGTGATCCACTCATTTCAAGCCCACAGGAGAGTTCAGGCTGTTTGCCAAAACACACAAGAAAACTGCAAATTGCACAGTAAGATGACGTTGTGTGGCCCTTGCAGGGTGCACCTGCTGGAATGCTCCTGGTAAAACACCCTCAGCACCTCCTTGTCCTGCACAAAGCTGAGCTGGGCCACAGAACCTTCCCAAGGCTGTGTTTATCCACGTGCAGCACCCCTGGGTGGTTCTGCACACAGAAGCTTTATGGAAGCACTTGGAACACATTTTTCAGAGTGATTAAGAGCAGCCAAAGAGAAGGAAAGGTTAATCCAGAAGCCCTAATTTAATTCACCCCTGTTTGCTCCTTGAAGGATGAGTCAGGCTGGCAGTCCCAAAGGTTGTGGTGGGTCCTTCAGATGGAATGGGGCTGATTCCCAAGGTACCCCTGGGCATGTTTTTAAAAATGCTTAATTTGGAGTAGTTATCCCTGTCCTTCCATCCTTTCATTATTTATGAGGCAATTAACAAGGAAGAGACAGAGTAAAAGAGACCATTTTTATTTACTGCTCATTGTGCTAGGCTTATTCCTATTGCACTGTGCAGGGGTTTAAAGTGAAATATTGCTGCCATTTGTAATAAGATAAATATGGATTGAGAGTTGGAAATTATTTTAAAGGGTGGCAGTTTATAAGATGAGCTCAGCACATGCTGGCAAAAGCTAAATAAATCCATGTTAGTGGAGATCTCCAGGGACCCATGATACTCCAGAAGACCATAAATCACATGTTGATGACAACTGGATTATGACACCACTTTTCCTGGTCTGCACTAAGTTACCACAGCAAGCTCTCTGGCACCACTTTAGTGACTGCAGAAACACAGGGAATACTTGGAGACACATTTTCTATAAAAGCAAAAGGTCTGTAGGCAGAGGAATAGGAGAAAACCTTTTAGAGGACTACAATTTGCTTCTCTTTGGCTTTAACAGCTGCCTTCAGTCAACCAGGCAAGAAGCACCTCCATAGGTGCAGTCAAGAAAATGATTTATGGATTGCATGGCAAGGAAGACACGTGGCACCATCAAAGCAACAGCCTGGAGTCCAAGCCCAGGTGAGGCTGAAGTTTTGAGAGGAACACAAAGGAAAAGACACAAACTGTGCCTTAGGAAAAACCTCTCTAATGAGGCAAACATCCCTGGGTTTGACTCCACTCTTTCTTGGCTGGCTTTTATATGCCTGGGCAAACACTCTGCATTACTCAGGTTGTTGAAATGAAGCAAAGAATTGCTTGGGTGATTTTATCAGGCTGATTTCAGAGATTTAAGGCTAGATTACATTACAGATTCATGTACTCTGGAGAGGACACGAGTTAGGAAGTTTAAAGGAGAACTTTCAGGGCACTTGAACAGATCTAAGATAAGTGCAGAAGTTCTTATGTTGAAAAAATTCAAATTTTAAAAAACTAATAAAAATATGCCCCATGGAGTGTTGGAAATACTGACCAGAAGGACTTTGCAGGAAACCAAGCAGGGACATCAAACAGATGATGCCATAGCATAACAAATATGAGCTTTGGTGCTTAGAGCTGTGTAACTGTACAAGGTTGTTTTGTTCAAGGTGACCTGGAGTGAGACTGGACAATGAGTTTTCCCTGAAGAACAGGGCTGAACCATAACAAAGTAGAAGCATTTTGAGGATGGGCACTGCTGGAACAGACAGGAATTCCTGTGTTTTCATCACTGACTTTTTAATGGGAATTAAGGATTCTAAAAAGTTATTTAGTCTGTTCTCCTGCTCCAGACTAGCTGTACCTAAATATCAATAACCCCTTGTTCAGATATCCCTAAATTCTTTTAAAGAATTCACACTTAAGGTTGTCAATGACTGCTTCTTACTAATTTGCTAGAACAGTTTGTGGAAGAATAGTTTGCTCTGCAGACTCCAATTATTGAGTTCTGTATCACACATAGGAATTACACTATAAGTGTAAGATCTGTTCAGCACAAGGAGGTGTCTGACACAAATTAATCCAGAATTTGCCCAGTGTCCTCAGGTTGACTCCCAGAGGCCCCTGAGAATGCTGACAGTGCTGAAAACTGACAAAACCACTTGTGGTTTAACTGTAAGCCTGTGGGTTTCAAAGCCTGTGCAGAAATAATAAATCTTACACACAGGGTGAATGCAGCTGACTGCTAGGAATCCTGAGATATATGAAAGGCAGTTTGAGCTTCTTTCATTGCTCCAGCAAACAAGGCACTCTCCCTTCTGAATGGGCAAGAACAAAACTTACTTCTGTTCTCTGTTGAGCAGAAAGTTGCACAAATACAAAAGTTGATGTAAAACAGGCTCAGATCACAACTTGTGCCAGATCTGCCACTGTCCTTAGACTAAATCTCCCTTGCAGAATCAGAGGCCATGAGCAGGCACATGGAGAGGGGCAGTTCCCCAACACTCTTACGAGAGAAAATGGTGGAGAAAATGCTTCAGAGCAGCAGAAGTCACCCAAGCAGGGACAGCTACACAGGGAGACCAGCTTCTTTCCCAGCTGGAAAAGCTAGTTGGTGATGGCTTGATGCAAACACATCTTCTCCTTCCCTTACCCTTACTCCTTGTCCTTATGCTCCTTCATTCTTGCTTGTGAACCGCACTAAAAGGTTGTGCTGAAGTGTTCCTTTCCTACTGCACTTTCCTCCCCCTTGTGCCATCCCTATTGAGATAGGAACCATCCCAGGGCAGGGCCAGTGGGGTCTCCTCAGGAACAGCTCAAAAGCACCACTGCAAAACCCACTCTGAACAATACCAGAAACTACAAAGAGCTCCCTATGGGAAGTGTGGAGCCGCTGCACATATTTGTGCTTGTTTGTTTTGGTCCTTTGTCAGACATCAGGTGGAGCTCGGCTGGGAGAGCCATGTTTTGTGCAAGCAAAGAGGCTTCCTTTGCTACCCCTCCCAGTGCAGGCAGCCCCAGGGCTTTGTTCTGGAGGCTTATCAGCCCCAGGCCTGGGGAGCAGCCACACGGATTTCCTGGACAGCGGCTCCGGATGGGTTTTGCAGCGCTCGGCATAAATAGCTCTGGGATTGAGGAAATGCTCAGCTCCAGCAGGAGCTCCAGCACACGTCCCCCAGGCAGGACAGCAGGGACAACGGGGCACAGAGGAGCAGCTGCACTGGGGTGACAGCCACCAGAGCCTCTGCAGAGCACACAGGACATGGGTGAAGCTGTGTCCCACTCCAGCTGGCCATTTGCTATGACATCCTTGGATGCTTTCCTTTCATTCCAAACGCTGCAGAAAGAGGACACCTGACCAGAAGGCTGGGATCAAGCTCTCCTGCTTTCCTAAGTGGATGGGAAAATTTAGAGTAGAGGGCCCTTAGAGAGGGTAAATAAGGAAAATCACTGTCCTAGTTGTCCCCTTGATTGTTTCATATAATCTCCTCTTCCTGGCCTTTGCAGATCCTCTCAGGGATCTAGAGCTAGCTGGTGTGAGAGAGAAAATGATAACATGGGGTACCCTGGGGGTTCAGCTGTCAGAGGCCCTCAGCAAGCTCTGGGAACAGGAAGAGCTGCCTTTTCTGAAGCCAGGATGCATGGCTAAAGTGGGTGCACACACAGTGGGACATCTCTGCCCAAACAGGAAAGGTACAATGTCTTCTGAACTACTTCAGTTCAGTTTCTCTTTGGAGATGAAGACACCAGAAGAACCTGAGCTTACCAGCTGTGGGAGAATGGAAGTCTGATGGGAGGGTCATCAGTGACATTTCACAGCCCACTGCTGTGTTCTGACACTCACAGTGCCTTGAAAGGCTCCACTGCTATCCAAACCAAAAGCAGAAAGAACAACAGCCATCAAAACTGAGCATTTGGGTTTCAAAGAAAAAGAAACTTTTAATGTTCTACAGCATCCGTGCCACAGCCAGAGAGAGAAAGCAAAGGACTTGTTCTGGGATGAAAGACACACTTGTACCAGCGCCTCCTAATCTGATCTCAGAGGGGCCAGACAAGCTGGAAGAGGTGATCAAAGTCGAGTGGGTGGGGTGCATGTAATGCCAATTACACCCTTGAAGAGCCACATTCCTTCTCCAGAGGAAGGACAGGAATAAGTTATTGTAATTACACCAGCTCGGGGGCAGCAGAGGGAACTGAGACTTGTGGAACCAGACACAGCCAACTGCTGCAGCTCCCACCAGAGCATCAAGTCTGCTCAAACTCCAAGAATTACAAGGCAACACTCAAACAACCAAATTCTGGGCAGGGAGCTCATTACCTACCAAGCCTCTAGAAAGTGGGAAAGGTATTGTTTAACTAAGACTAGCCTGGTGCATTCTTGAAACATGACAGTTCCTATTTTTCCACGAGACAAAGAAAACAGTCTGGGACAGACATTTTCTAAGCTGTTACTTTGCCTTTGAATCCTGCTAAAAGGGCATCTCTCAGAGAACAGAATTAAAGGAGGAACAGCTACATTGTAGCATCATTCTGCCCTTACCTGTCATCAATTGAGTCCACTTTCTCCTGGATTTTATCAGAGTTAATGTTCCCATCACTAACGAGCCTCCTGCCCGTCTCCACAACTGCATTGATCTTTTCTTCATTGGCATCCATGGTGGTCATGAAATCCTCCTGCTTTTTGATAGCAGCTTCTGCTCCTTCCAAGGTGGTTGGCATCTCCGTGTGCGCCAGAACATATTCCTGGGATTAAAGAAATCAGAGAGAAAATTGTTACACTCAGGCTATGCTGCTGCTCCAACAACAGACACCTCCCAACAACAGTTTGAAGTAAAATAAAGTTAGAAAAGGGCAAGTTGTCTGCTTGTGGCTCTCCTGCCAATAGACTTTGTCTGTTAATTGCTTGCAGCACACAGTGCCAACCTGCAGAAATGAAGTCAGGTATATCTTGACCACTTGCCTGGTTATTAAGGAAAGCTTCTGCTTGCTTGGTATCTCTGAGGAACAGCTGGTAGGCATGAGACTGGGAAAGGAGATTTTGCCTGTTCTCCCACATTTTGTGAAGCTCATTCCATCCGGTGTCCAAAGCCTGCAGGCGCTGGCGCAGGAACATGTACTGAGCGTCAGTTTGTCCTTGTGTCACCATCTCACCCATGTCCCTCATCTTCTGATAATCTTCCTCGTAGTTGTTGATTTCATTCTTGATATTCTCATGCTGAGTGAGCAGCTTCTCAGCCTCTGTCAGGGTGTTGGGCATGTCTTCGGAGGCAATTGCAGTCTGTGTTCTGGAGAGCCAGGACTGGAAGTCATCCAGATCTCTCAGGAACTGCTGCAGCTTGCTGGCCTCTCCCAGGGACTCTTCCCGGTTCTTCAGGGTGGTCTTCATTTCTTCCCACACGTCGTTGATCTCTGCAAGCCGTGAGAGGATGGCTTGTGCCTGGTCAGGATGCTCTGATTCCAGCTTCTCTGCCTCCTTCTGCAGGTCACTGAGCTTGGCTTCGATGGCCACCAGGTCCCGTTCCATGCCCGTCAGCTTCCTCTGCAAGGCCATCACTCCGGCCAGGTCGTTACCCAGGTCTTGTGTGGACTCAATCACTTTGGTCTTTTCCCTGATCCAGGATTTGGTTTCATTACATTCAAGATGGTAGTTCTGGATACTCAGAGCAGAGAGCAGAGCATCCTTCTTCCTATCTACCAGTTCTCTGAACTGGCTCCACCTGAAATGTGTGAGGAGAGGAGAGAAATTGAGATTTGTGGGAAAAGGATGTGGCAGCATTGCTGAGTGAGCAGCTGCTCTCAGCAGCTTGGTAAACCCAGCTACTCAGGGTTTCCTCAGTCCTTCCCACACCATCAGTATTTCTAGCAAAGCAATCATTAACCCAGATATGGTGTGTATTAGAATATGACAAGTACCAGCACTCTGAGTATAATTTTTCCTCAAGAGAAAAATTGGCAGTTACACCAACTTTTCACACTCCCTTGGTTCATTCTGAAGCTAAAAAATGCGGGAGTTTACACAAAACTATACTGATTTCTTTTTTATCATAGTAATTATTACAGTCAATTTCCAGCTCTCAAATCAAGGTGCTGACACACTCAGGGCCTGTTTAAGTCAAAAGCAAAACTCTACCTGATAATCAAGTATTTGAAAGGCACAACTCTTTCCTTTTGAAGCCTTAAAGATTCTTCAGGTAACAGCATCAGAATATCTTAAAAAAGCCTACTTAAGAAGATCAAATGACCCCACCATACTTGTTCCAGCTGGTGTGATGTTCCTGAGCACGAGGCTTTCACTTACCTTGTGTTGAGTTTATCTTGCTGTGCTTTGATCTTCTCCCCAGGGTGGCCACTGTGCATCAGCTGCCTGGCAATCTGGTTCACCACAGCCACACGGGATGCCTGGTTGTTCATTTCTGGCTCCAAGCTTTCAAATCTGGAGTGGGGGAAAACAAACAAACACAAGATCCCCCAGGCATTAGAGAATCTGAGCCGCAAGCAAGCTGAGAAAGGTAGCTGGGGTAAAACACTTCCACCCAGTATTTCCCAAACTTCCTGGTAAAGGCGTTCTTACCTGTGCTGGATCACTTCCAGGTCCTCCAGCTTCTCTGGGATCTGCATATTATTCAGCCACTTCTCCTTTTCGTCGATCCAAAGCTCACAAGCATCTGCCTCGCTGAACATCTTATAGAGAGCCAGGGTATCCTGCAGGGCCTGTTTACGCAGCCGGGTCAGCTCAGCAACCTCCTTGTACCTCTCCTCGATTCCGGACAACCTGCCTTGCACATCCGGAGACTCCGCGTGCTCCTGCGGCAGGGCCTTGGCCTGCTCGTGAAGGGAGTCGATGGTGGGCCGGTAGCTGGCAATCTCCTCAGCCACATCTTTGTGCTTCTTGACCAAGGACTGAGTGGAATATTCATCATGGCCAACATCATTGCTGGAGACAATCTTGAGGATGTCCAACATCCACGCATCGATATCGTCAGCATCAGCCTGGAACTGGTGAAGGAGAGAGGCTTCCTCCAGCCGCTTCTTCCTAATGGCAGATAACTGCTCCAGGTTAGCCCACTGCTCCCGGATATCCTTAATTCTTTCTCTGATCTTCTCAGACCCAAAATGCTCTTCCGCGATCATGTCTTCACCTTCTTTTATCGCCTGCTGAAAGTGGCCGCTGCGGCCGCTCATCTCATCCTCAAACGCCTTGTGTTTACTCAAGAGTCGGACGACACTGGTTAGGTCCTTCCCATAGTCATCAGATGACAGGATCTGCTCCTTCTCCCTGATCCAGCCCTCCTCTTCAGCCATTTCCCAGAAGAATTTCCAGAGGCGCCGGGACTCCTCGAGGCGCGCGCGGCGCTCGGCCGCCAGCTGGCAGAGCTCCTGGTAGCAGAACTCCATGTGAGCCACGCGGTCCCGGATCACCTGTGGGTCACAGGGCTTGTAACCTGCTGGGACAGAGAACGTGGGTTACCACCTGGGCTGGCTCACTGCCATCCCCACAGCTCAGGGGCAGCTCTGAATTCCTCTGAATTCACAGAGCTCTGAATTCCTACATGTGCCAGCTACAAGGTTTACATGAAAGAATCCATGGTTAGTCTAAGGAAAGTGAGTGGGAAGTGTTCAAGCTCCACCACACAGTAACACAGATCAGAAAATGCCATTCTTTCCAAAAGAAAAAAAAAAAACCCAAAAGGAAAGATATTCACAACTGTTTCCAGTGAGACAAAATTCACTGAATTTAGATTTATACACAACTGCACAAAATGGACGCCATTTACTCTGTTAGCAGCGCTGGGTTCTAGGGAATTGCTTCCTTTTAGGATAAATCAGGACACCATCAGACTGGGTCCAACAATCTGTGAAAATGTTTGCATTAGGAACACAGCATGGGGAACTGTGGTGACCTCTACAAAGTCACAGCAGCTGCTGGTGAGGAGTGTGACATCCTATGCAAGGCACAATGCCACACTCAATTCCTGAGCAGGCTCCTGGACAAATGAATCATTGAAAGGCTGAGTACGGAAGGAACAATGGAGCTGGATTCTCTCATTCTGGTGGGGAGTTCAGCTAACCTATCTTGCAGAACTAATGAGTCTCACAGATAACCTCATAGGTAATTAAAGGGGTATGTTGGGTGCTGGTTACCTTCTCCATCAGTGGCAAACTTCTGAGCAGAGGCATTGACCCCTCTCACTCTCTCAGCCTGAATAGCAATGTCAGCTTCCACCAGAGCGTGTTTCTGCAGCAGGTCCTCAACTCCCAACAAATGTTTGCCGTAGTCTTGGGACAGTAAAAGCACCTGAACAAAATGGGGAAGACAAGTAAAACAGGCTGAAGGCCATAAGCTGGTTGCTTCTTTGGGACTCCAGGCACTGTTGGTACATTAGGTCAGAGGAACTCCAAGCCCAGAAGGATAGAAATTTCAAATGTAGAGACATGGCTGATACAAATTTGAGCCAGCAGTTTTGAAATCACTGGCAACCAAGAACTTGACTGCTCTTTAATGAACTTGCAGTCTAGGATGCTGAGAGGCTGAGTTAGCTCAGCAGGACTCAGGCCAGGTGCTGTGAGCTCCTGCTGAGCTGTTTCTTTCCTCCAACAGCTTCCAAGTTCTGCTGGCTGATGGACAAGTCATGGTCCTTTCCCTTCCCAGATCCCAGGAGAACAGACAGGAAGAAATTCAAGCTTTTTAAAGCAGAGAGGTGAAGAGGTGACTTGCTCCCCATGTAAATCATGATGGAGAGAGATTATTTCATTCCCTTTTACCAAATCTGTCATCTTTACCCGAGCACTGTGACAAAACTTCTGGGCTCTATGACACAGACATGAAGCTGGAAAGTAGCTTTTTATAGGAGTGAATTTGTTATTTTTTCTTAACATGTTTTTTATCTTTATTGGTCAGAAATCATACGGAATTTGTTCACTGCTCTTGAAGTGCCGTGAACAAGTGCAGTGATGTGGATCTTGTGGGTCTGTCTACTAAACCAGAGGGGCAAAATGAATCTTGAGAGAAAGGGACACGTACACCTCTGAGCAATATTTGTTGGCATTCTCAAAGGACTTCCACCCACCTTCATCTCGTCCATCCAGTCCATAATGTACAGCATTTCCTGGAAAATCTTCTGCAGCCCGAGGTTCATCTCGAGGCGCTGTCTGCGTGCCCGGAGCAGCTCCAGGAGATACTCCCACAGGCGGATGACATTGTCCTTCCTTGCAGTGATGCGTTTGATGTCGTGGTAGTTTTCGGTCTCGAGCTCCTTCGCCACGGCCACCACGGCCTGCACGCGCTCCTCGTAGGCCGCGATGTCCGTCTCGATGGCCTCGTGCTTCTTCGTGGCAGCCTCCACTGCTGGGAGGTCAAAGCCAAAATTGTCCTGCAAAGACAGAGGCACTTCTTCAGGAATGGCTGCTGAGGACAAAAGTCTCACTGCTCAACCTCTGCTGTCAGTTCTGACTTGGCAGAACATGCTTGTTAGCAAATCCGATGCCTCAAAATGCTCCCAAGAGTCTTCCTTAAATAAAATAAAAGATGCCTCTGATAATAAAGAACTACTGATAAAATCAGAGATATTATTCACTGCCTTTGGGGGAAGAATCACATGGCCATCAGGATTAGTCTGGGCTGATCTAATATTACATCTCTAATATTAAACAATAAAATTAACTCCTGGGCTAATTTCACTGAACTCACCAAAATATTCAGATAAAGAAAATATTGACTGTGGGTAATTATTTCCTCATCAAATTCTCCTGACCACAGGCTGGTCAGTTCAAAGAAGGGAATCCCAAATGTATAAAAGAGAGGATGTACAGTACATACTCATATAGAGTAACTAAATACAATAAATAAATACACACATACATTAATGTAGTAAAATATGAGGCACAGGGAAGAAAATGTTCTCCTTGCAAGAACTGCATCCTGTAATTACTCATGGGAACCATTTTAGTCACCCAGACAATTTCTGAGAGCAGCACCTGAGAAACGAGACGTTGATTTTCACTCAGCCAAGTTTCTCTCATAGCTGCCTTGCGATCGAATCTCCGTGCAAGTTGTTCCAGTTTCTCTTGTCTGATGAGCTCATTTCGCAGTGCCAGTTCTCTTTCATGTTCAGCTTTTTCCAGTCTTTCCCAGGCCTGAAGATATGGAGGAAAAACACATGGCTTCTAAACAACACATTCTTACAAGATTATGATAAATCCCATCTCCTTTGCATGAAATCAGGGCTGAAGTCACCACAGGCAACTTTCACCAAACTGGTTCAATTATTTATAAGCCCATAAATCCAGTTTGCACTGGCTGGCCCTACACCTTGTTTGCTAATATAAACACATGACTTAAAATCTGTTCTCAATTAATCAGTCATTTTCTGAGCAAGTTGTTTATCCCAGATTAATTTTCTCTTGTCCTTTCTTACCCCTCTTCCCAGTAAAGCCTAAGGAAACCACCTGGCTTGAATATGTAAGAAAGTGTTTATTTAAAAAAATAAAATCTCCTGAGTGCTACTCCTAAACATGCAGATTCTATCTTCCTCCTTTAGGAAATGGGAATTAGAGATTCATGGCCTCTCACCTCCAAAATCAACATACAACTGTTGTTCTTTATCACACTTTGGAAAAGAAAACAACTGCAGAATTTGGCTGCTTCTGGTGCTTACAAGTCCTTTATTCCCCCCAAACCAGAAGTTATCACATGCATGATGATAACATTACAAAAATCAGCAGTCTTAGAAGCATGTTGAAAGTCAGCTAATCACCTCTCAGATCTTACAGACAACAAAAAAAACCCCTCAATTAAACACAAACTAAATCTAATTCCAAACAGATGTGAAACTGCTTGAAACATGACTATTTTGGGCATTCCTCCTGCAACCAGGAGAGCTGAGCAGTTTGCTGCTCCCGGGGATGAGGCCACAGACACCCACAACAGCTGGTCTGGGACTGCCAAGCATGATCAAACACAAAGGAGAAAGCTGCCAGGCTGGAGCTGTTTGCTATCCTTGAGTGCTGTGCCCAGCCCTGCCCTGGCAGCTGCAGCAGCAGAGAACAGGCTGCAGGACCCCAGAGGGATCCACAATGCCCAGGCAGGGCACTGGGAGGTGAAGGGGAGGGCACAGCACCTACTGCTGCTGCCTTCTGTCACTTCTGTCCCACAGCCAGGACCACGAGGGGCAGGGCAGAACTGGCAGCCCCCGGAGCAGAAGCTCCTACAGATGCTGAGGACACCCCAGGCCTGGCTCAGGGTACTAAGTCTGGCCTATAGGAAAAGGTCACCCCACCTCACCCATCCCTTACAGTCCCCACATCAAGGCTGGAGATAAAAATGTTTTGAGAAGAACAAATGTTGTTGAGAGAAAACAGCAATACCCTGAGTCACAGGGGAGGAGCTGCTCAGTTTACCTTGTTAATGTCAGAGATGAGTTTGCCTTCCCTTGGCATGTACACTTTCTGATTGTTGGCTCTCATTTTGCTTTGGATGGTAAAAAGCAGCACTTCCAGGTTGCCTTTTTCTGTAAATCTAAAGAAAATTTTGCAAGAGAATTGAGTTACAATCAAACTTTTATTACTAAGGTATGCATTGCCAAGGTATAATCATAGAATCATGGACTGACAGAATGGTTTGGGTTGGAAAAGACCTTAAAGTCCATCCAGTTACACCCCCTGTCAGGGCAGGGACACCTTCCACTATCCCAACCCTGACCCACCCAGTCTGGAACACTTCCAGGGATGGGGCAGCCACAGCTTCTCTGGGTAACCTGTGCCAGGGCCTCACCACCCTTACAGGGAAGCACTTCTCTAAAATATTGAATATAATCAGCTACAAAAAACTATAATAAAGCACTTGTTTAAAATGTTGACACAGTGAATGTTACATTCACATAAACACCTCCATCTTGTGTGGAAGCTGGGAGCAATGGAAATAGCCCACACTTCTCCTGGAGCCATTTGGGGCAGACAGCAAAAGCAACTTTACAGAAGTCAGCTGAGTGTTTGGATTTAAACCCCTGGGGGACAGGAAAAGACTTTTTTTTTCATTCTAGTACGTGCACTGTCCTCGTTCACTCCATCAGCACAAGAAATGGAAGTTTTATTTAAAGCCTCTGCAGTCAGTAAACTCTTCCCACTGTTTCCCCTGTGCTGTATGCCTGGGAAATAAACAAACTCCATGGGCATTAGGGAATAGTCTGCAATTTTAGAAGAAGTCTGGATCCTGTGTAATGTTTCAGGTTGTGATTATTATTCACTAGAACTCAAATTAGACACAAATAATAAACAGATTTGATATCACAATCCTAAAAGAGGCTTTCCAGAAATAAGTTGCCCCGTTTTGCTTGTATCAGTTTGAGCAAGTAGGGCTGTTTGACAAAGCCAGACACGTTTCCTCTTCATGTTGGATAAGCAGTAGGGATCTTTTAATAGCAGCATTTTGGTATTATCCAGTGCTATTAAAAGCACGAGTGGCGACATTACTGTACTACCACAGTATGCTATTACCACTCATATGATAAGACAGGCATCCCAGGGCAGGGACAGCTTCCAGGACTCCCAGATCCTGTGGGAGACACGCTTTTCTCTCTGCTGTTGTTGTTATCTGCACACTGAACAGCACGAAGCAAACGTGCCCCAAGTAACGTCGACAAGCACCAACCAGGAATATGAGAGCTGGGCTTGCTCAGGAAAATAAATTCTTAAGCCACAACTAAAATTACTTGGATATGTTTGGTTTTTAAAGAAATCAATGAGTGACTAAGCCAACAAGACCAGTGACTGTTGTGTTAAGCTGGGATTAAACTCACTTGGGTGGTTTCTCCACTGTGCGGTAAGTGTTGAACGCCTGCAGCTGCTGCTGCACCCCAACCAGGGAGTTGGCAAATTTGCGATTGTTGAGGATGATAATGGTTTGCTCAATCCACTCCAGCAGGTCAGAAGCCAGGGACTCGTATTTTTCTATCATTTTCTCTGTTTCAATGGCATTGTCAAGCACCTGCAGCAGCAGCACAACACACATGAGTCACAAGGGCAGTGCTCTTCAGTCATTTAAATCCAACAAGCCACATAAAAGAAACTGCTGGGAGACTTGAGTTGTGAATCAGAGTACTCACTGCCGGGATCCCTGAGAAATGAGAGCTTGGCATTTTGCAGCACTAAATTCCCCAAATCCCACAGCAATAGGGGGGCAGAGCTGAGGCTCAACAAGGATTCATGTTCAGTCTGCCAGCTGTAAGGACCGGGGCAGTGTTGCCAAAGGACAGAGAATGACTGCACATGTTTTAAATTAGGGACTTTTCCAGAGGAGACAGAGGGCCCAGAGGGTGAGGAGCAGTTAATGAGAAAGGAAAAGTAGCAATGATGCAAAATGAACAAGCAAAAATAAAACACCAGCCAAGTGTTTTCTAATGTGAGGCAGCTGGAAATTAACTACTCCTCGTAGTCACATGGGAATATTTAACATTCAAAACATGTTCAAAAGCAAAAAAATCAAAACTACCAGAGAGTGGACTCTTTAAAAATTAACATCCAAGAGGAAAAAGAAAATCAGAAATATTTTGCCTGCTTTGTAACAATTTCTAATTTAAACTGACAGACCTTTCCAATACGTTTTCCTTCGACAGCCAAAGCTTTCATCTTGGAGAAGTAGTGGTAATATGTCACCACATAGGTGATGATTGACTTTTCATCAGGGTGATCAACACTGATATCTGCAAACCAAACAAGAGTTATCTCAGCATGCTGAGGCTGCAGGGTTACACCAACAGAGCTCAGAGTGCACCAAGGATAAATTTGGGAGGCAGAGATGGGTTCAGTGGCAGTTCAGCCCCTAAGGTTGGTTTCCTAATAAAAAATGAATTGAGCAGCTTTGCACTGGTTCTGGCAGTAGTGTGGACTGGGGCTAAAGCTTGGGGCCTTTGGGTTTTACAGTCAAGTTACAGACTTTGCCACAGCTTGTGCACAGCCAAATAACTCCTGAGAGGTGTGTGTGAGTTGACAGTACTCTTAATTACAGCAACTTCAGTGCTGTGTCAGCATTTGGAGACAGGAATTCAAACTTGTGTCTCTCCAGGTGAATCTGAGAGATACAGGTGGAAAACAAAATATTTCTCAGCAATTCTGAGGCACTGGAACATAAGCAAGAAGAAACTTGCCCAAACACATCACTCCTGCCCTGTGACACAAAAGGCTCTTGCCCCAGCACTGGGAGCACACACACTCCCACAGAAGCATAGGCTGAGGCTTCCCTGCTCCTCTGCTTCTCTTCTTTCTCAGAAGGAAGCCTCTGACTGGAATGACTTTATGGACACATGGCCAGGCCAACAAGCTTGTCAGATGGCAGTAAATAAACACAGGATTAAGGGCTCTTGTGCTACTGCTGCTCAGTTTGCTGCTGGAGAAATCTCACATTCTCTCCCTCCCTCTCTGCCTGTATCACCAGGTGAGTCAGCAGCATCCAGCTGCTCCTGGACACAAAAAGCTGTCACAGAGATGTGCTCTGACATGGAGGGGTGGGAGAAAAGAGCCCTTAAGTGCTGAAACTGCTGGAATTCTTACCCTCAGGGTCCAGGAGCTTGGTAAGACCAAGGTGCTGCTCTGCAAGGTTAAAAGCATTCTGCAGATTGTAGTGTGCATTTGATTTCTTCAGCTTGTCAAAATCAATCAGATCAGGCCTAGACAGGATGGAAAATTCTTTAGATTTCCCAAAGCACAGTGCAGCCACCCTCAAATGAACTAAAATCTCCAACCCTTAGAAAACCCAGCCCAGGTTTCACATGCCCTGTGCATTTCCCAGCAGGGTTACAGGAATGAATCAATGCCCAGCACATGGCACAGCAGGACCTGGCCATGGGAGAAAGAGGGGGGGCTTGACAGCAGGGAAGGTGACCCTGGAGAAGAGAAGAACAAAGCTGTGGTCATGAGTCTCTCCTCATGCCCATGGAAGCATGCAATCCATCTGGATTAACTCCACCTGAGCAGCATCCCCAGCCATGGCAGCCTGGCACCACATCTGTCCACCCTTGGGCAGGGATTTCCTTTCCCTCCAGCTGCTCTGGGTGTACTTCCCCACTCCTGCCCCCCAGTTCCAGACCTGGGCATGGGTTACTCACTGAGGTACAAGAGCCAAACCAAACCCAAATAATCACAGGTGTAATTTATACCCTTGAAACCAAACACAGCCTGTTTTGACTTGTGGTGTGAGAAGCTGCTGCCCAGCCAAGCTCACAATGACCACAAGAGCTGTAAAGCTCAAATCAAGGCAAGTTGCTCTAAAACTCTCAGCAACTCCTCAACTTCCTGCTCTTCACAGATTTTTAAAATCAAACTCCCAGGTAGCTCCAAATCAGGGCAGACATTGAGCCACACATACCTGTGCTTATGGATCAGTGCATTGAATGCCATCCCATCCCTCCAGCTTGTTGTAAAGTTGTGGATGTTGACATTGGGGTACCTGCAGAACAAAAACAAGGAGAGTGCAATCAGCACAGCACAGCACCCCCAGTGCAGCTCTGCACACTCTGGCACCAAAAGCCAGAGCAGGGAGACATTAAGTTTGTCTTGAAATTGTCATTATTTGTTCAGAATAGGGAGAAAAAGAGTCAGAATATCACTATATATATTAATTGATTATCGGATTGGTGTGTTTGTCATCCAGAATTAACATCATAAATTCAGACTTTTCTGACTTGTAAACATCAACTCATGTCTTGAATTCTGTCTCTCTAAACCCACTTAACAAGATATATGTTTGCCCATTTAAAATTATTTCAACAAAAACTCAAAATGCTGTAAGAGCTTTAGAGATAATGACTTATTCCACACTCACCCAGCTGTTTTCATCTGGCACCACAAAAGCAGAGCATCTTTAGCAGATTTCTTCTCTTTGTTGTCCTCAGTTTCAACGCTGATATCTTGGATCTATAAGTAACATAGAAGGTTTCAATATTTCTCTGAGAAAACACATTGCCTTTTTGGAAAAGGTGAAAGGAATGCTGGGAAACACCAAAAATAATGCTATTAAATGTTTATTACTGGGCGATTTATTATGAGTTATATATTTATTGTATGGATATATTATTCTTTCTGCAAAAGGACTTTCCAACCTGAGGGCAAAGACCAATCTGGAACTTGCTGGAAAACAAGAAACCTCAAGCCTTAGCTGAGACTCTAAAATAATTCCTGTGGGTACACTTAATCCATGTCAGTGCCAAGGTTATAGATAACAAGCATGGAGATGGACAGAAGCTCAGAGCAGCATTTCCTCCTGGATTTAGTGTGGAGACTGGAGCTTCACATTTATTAGTGATTTTAAAAGAAAGCCATAAGAATTTCACCACAGGAAACTCCCACTACAGGTCAGCAGCACCACAGACACTGATTTATCCTGACAGATTCCCAAGCACTTCTCCTTCCCATCAGATGGGAGCACCTGGGAGCCCTCTGCTCCTAAAATTCACAGTGAAGCATGTGACAAACAGGCATGGAAAGCTCATCCATGTATCTGTGTGTGCACACAACTGTACCTGGAATCTCAGGATAATGGTCCAAATGAGGCCAAGTGTCAGCCTGTGATTCCCATCCACAATATCATGAGATCCCATGTTCTCCAGGTGCACTCGCTGCTCCTTCAGGAACTGCAGGGCTTTGTCCACGTTCTCCAGGCAATGGATGCGCATCCTTCCTTTGGTTGGTTTAGGCTGGAAGGCAAAAGGAAGAATAAAAACATTTATTATTGTAGATGGGAGGGGAAAATCAAAGCTTGTAAACTCCTCAGTCCTGGCTGGGGCATCACCACTCCCAGGCAGCAGTGCAGCAATTGTTCCTCAAATTCCAGGGACAAACCCACTCCTTGCATCTTCCAGCCCATTTTCACCAGGATAATGGAAGCAGGTGCCAAACCCACGGTGGAAAAACCAATATCCTGGACCTGAGCTGGACACATGGCCCCAGTTTCATTTGCCTTTCAAAGGATTTTTCCTGCTTATTTCCCTCATGTTTCCTCTCCAGGATATTCACTCACAAGCTCAGATTTGAGCTGTGAGCTAGTCAGTAAATCTCCTCCAGAAGGAAGTGGCATTGGTTTTCTTTGGTCAGAAAATCGGATAAAGAGTAAGAAAGTAACAGAGATTGATTAGAAGTTTTTCTTCATAGGAAAAAAATACTAATTAAAAAGTCAGCTACACCAACATAACACAGTCATATGAAGGCCCAGTACAACTGCAAAAATGCAATGAATGTGTTATCAGCATGCAGAATTCTGCTGTAAACTGAATAGAATTAAGGGAACTTTGTTGTGCAGATGAGGATTACAGCTGAATAGCCTATTCAGTGTGCACTGGGATGTCACCAAAGCTACTCAGCCAAACAACTAATTGCCATAATTTCCTTGTTTTCTGCAGTGAATGTAATTAAGTGGCCATGGAAATAGCTCAGGCAATATCCTTGCCCCAACCTGCATTCAAGGTGAAGAGTTTCAGCCAGTGCTGAAGGAGACAGCCTGTGCCACAGGGGATGGAGGAGAGGGAAGCCATGCAGGAAGATGCCCTTTGGGACACACAAACCCTGAGGCCACTGGCTTCAGCCTCAGTCAGCCTGGGTCTGTTCTCCTCCCAAGGCTGGGGAATGATGAAGGATTAACCCACAGCTCACAGCAAGAAGGAGAATTTCCAGGAGACTCCTGCTTTGGAGTATAAAAGGCCCTCCAAAGAGGCCCAAATTGCAGCCTGTGCACACCCCATCCATCCCAAATGCTGCCAGTGCAAAGAGGCACAGGGGAGCAGAAGAGGCAGGAGAGAGCTGCACAGTTGGTTGAAGCCTCCCAGAGATTCCTCAGCCAGCAGGGACAATCTGGGATGAGCCTTTAGCTGGCACCATCAATCATTAGGGGTGTAGAAAGCTGGACCTAAGGCTTGGCTGAACCTTGCAAAACAAAACCCAGGGAGGAGGCAGTTCTGGGGCAGGAGGGAAGGCGGAGGCCCAGCTGCACCCCCAGCTCCAGCCCACGGCTCCTCTCAGCCCATGGCCACACCTGGAGCCCTGGAGCAGCTTCCCAGGCCTGCTCACCTGCACAGGGATGTTCCCAAGGCTCAGCAATGACTGTCACTGGGGCCACTTCTCAGCAGCAGTGGCAGACCCCAGCCTGTCCCCTCTGCCTTAACACAGCCCTTCCCACTGCCGGAAGCAGCACCTGCACCACCCCTATTGCCTCAAACTCAGCAGGAAAGGATTCAGAAAGCTCATCTCATTTTGTGCTCTCAGCAGCTCCAGTGTCATGGTTACAGAGCCAAAAGCATTCACCAGAGATGTTTTATGTAGAGGAAGAGGTGTCTGAGTCTGGTTTGTGCAAGGTGTGGCTGTGCTTGCCACACTCCTGCATAGCCCCAGGATGAGGCACAGTGAGACATACCTTGCACATTTATTGGGCTGACACAGATCCAGACACTGAGTGGAGGGAAAGCAAGTACCAAACCCAGAGTCTTCACATACAGGTTACAGGAAAACTGGTTCTACATGAAAACGCTTCCTCTTTTCCAAGTGAAAATATGACAGAATTCACCACAGAGAATGTGCTTAAGTGGTTTGACCTTTGAGCATCCAGGAACTGCAAGGAATTTACTAATCCTTAATTTGGTTAGGGAAGAAACGGAGCTAAATGCTTAATCTTAGGACAAAGACAATTCCCAGCTTTATTTTTCTGTTTGGGAAAAGCTGGTTAACAGTGTGTGCAAACCAAATTACAACTGTCCTTTCATGCTGGCTGGATTCTTTCCCACTGTGCTCAGTGAGAGCATTGCATGCTATCAGTTTCCTTCCAAACACTGCTGTGCAGAGGACATTATGCTGTAAGGCCTGGACTAAAGACCAGGATTAGGAATCAAACTGGGCAAGGTCAGGAAGATGGAGGTGTTGCTGTTATTGGTTGTTCTCATTCTGAGTTTCTCCAATACACCTCCAAGGACTGTGGGTTTTCATCAACAAAAATCACAGTAAGTTTTGGAAAATGCAGGGTTTGTGCAATCAAAGTGAGAGGGCAAAGAGCAGCCCTGCTTCCCTGACTGGCATCCAAAATCCTGGACTCTGCTCCACAGGCTCCAGAATCTGAATCCCAGTTTCAAAAGAGAGGAAACAACTTCTGTTTGTTCCACTGCACCACTAAATACACCATTTTTATGGGATACTCATCTATGCTAGTTTCTGCTTTCTTACCATTTGATGTTTCTTGTCTTGATTTTAAGTCTTCTGCATAAGATCTGCCTTCATATTTCTCTGGGGTGCCATGGAGATGTCAGAACCTACCTAATACTGACTAAAATAAATTCCAAAACCTGAAGAACATCAGCATGGCAGTCCTCCTGGAATATTTTTAGTGTGTGTAAGATTCTCCTGGAGTACTTTTGGTGTGTGTAATTGTCTCAAGGTTTAGTGCATTGCGTTTACTCTTGTTTGCAGAAGAAGGTGTGGTGGAATGCACTGTTCAAACAGAGCCTACTGTCCTCTAGCCTCAGATAAGGAAGCTACAAAAAGAATGTGTGGTGGTGCAGACAGCTGCCAGTGCCAGACACAATGATGCAAGTGCAGCTCCAGGAGGCTCCTGTCCTCTCCCCACCCCACAGCTGCCCCAGCCCTGTTTGCATTTTCCAAAACCTGGAGTGAAATATGGAAATGAACAGTGCAACCACAGTCATGGGACTGCTCTGAGCTGCCTATTTGCAGCTGAAAGTCAAATCTGGACAGGCAGACAGGCAGACTTAACCAGAGCTGACACAGTTGGTGTCTCAGCCCTCAAACAAAGGGGCATGTTGGTCTCAGCTATCCCTGTGTGAGGAATACCTGCCACCTGCAGTGAGCACATCAAACCCAACACTGGCTGAGGCTGAGGTGAGTGGTCTGGCAGAGTCAGAGAGGGGCTCAGAGCAAACTGAAGCTGATGGAACACCAGGATTTGTTACCCCATCCACAGAGGCACTTGTGTGCACATCCCAGCTCCCTCACCCTCCCAGATGCACTCAGGCAGCTCCTCTCCTGCCTCCCCACACTACACACACTACACTGGGCCATATGTTCCACTCATTAACCAGAGTCTTAAGTCACAGAGCTCCACTAATAGGAGAGCTTGATGACAAGTGATTACCCAGCCCCCTGCAGCCCTGGGTCTTAGCTAAAGACTGGTATTTCTTTGAAAAGATTGCTCCAAATTAGGCAGTTAAGAGCATCGCCATCATTTAAGGAACTGAAGGAGAAGTTGATACCCAACCATTTCCTGGCACCCAATTCTCCCCTTGTGCAGCAGCATTTTCCACTACAAGGACTTTTTACTCACCACTCCTTGTGCTGGTACCAAGGGGGTGCTCAGCATACCCAAAGAAAGAATTTGACCCATTTATTTATATTGATTTTAGATATTCTCCTTACCAAAGAAAGCCCAAACCTTATCTCTCTGAGTAAAATCAAGCACACTCAGGGACATTCCTCAGCAGTGGGTGGAATGAACACACCTCCAGCTGCTGTCCTGCACAGCCCTGGCGTGCTCTAGGACGGGAGCAGGGATGTGCCAGGCCTGCACACCTGCATCACTGCAGGCTTTGTTAGCACAGAAATGGGCCACTGCCCACAGGGCCCAGGTGTCCCAGCACATCTAACTCACCACCACCAAGGGATCCAAGGGGCTCAGGAACATTTTGTACTCTGTGCCTGTCAGATTTGGGAGCAGGGAACATGCTGCTGGAAGCACTCAGCTTGTTACCAGCAAGGAACCTTTGAAGAAGACTTCCTTTGATTCCCACTGAAGCCACTAGGAAGGCATTTTAGTGGTGTCTGGATCCAGCTGAAGCAATAGAGCTCTTTTTTTTTCTTTAATGTATAAAAAGATTTTCAGTGCTGAACCCTCAGCACCCAGATTTCCTATACTGCAGTTGAGACAAGGATTCACAAAACCCCACCCAAACCCAACCCAACCCCCCCAATGGATACAGATAAGCACTTACAAGTCTCTCTCCTGAAAGCACCTCCAGGAGCTTGATGAGCATCCTCCCATCTCGCAGGTCGGTGTACAGGTCTGTAATCCGGCAGGACACACGGGCCAAGTGGGAATTCACCCACTTGGTGAAGGTCTTCTTCTGAACTGCCTCACGTTCATCTGTGGGGAAAGCAACAGAATGTCACTCAAAATAAATCACAGCTCATGTTTCTGTGTGAAAATGGGATGTTCAATCCTTTAAGATTAAATCAAAGGTATGGCTTGTCTTTTGGGAGAATCACTGATGAAATTAGGGCTTTTCATTGAAAACCCACCATTCTTCACCTGCTGAGTTCACCGGCTCTGGAACACACACAAATCTGTAACAGATCCCCCAAAATACCACCAGTCCTTTTGGATTAAGACAAATATGATAGAGAGCAGAGACCAAAGCTTCCCACTGACTTTTTTCCCTTCTCATGGCAATATTTATTTGCAGATTCAACATTTGTAACTGTATTTACACAATGTCAGCACAAATTTTTCCATAACTGCATGCCTGAGGTAGACAAGCATTTATATCAAGCCATAGAAAAATAGATTCTTTCCACCTTCCCTTCCCAGAGTCTTTCACAACAGTTTATAGAGGAAAACATTGGCTGTGAGAGCTCTCTCACTGCACAGGCTCACTGCAGTCCACATTAATTCACAAACTCCTACCCAGCTCCTACCTGCCAAGCCCAGAGCTCTCAGACAGAAAACATTATACATCCCTGTGGTTACATTCTCTTGCCAAGGGCTTTGGATGAAGCCTTGTTAGCCAAAAGTCATTTCAGTGAGCTGGGAAATACTACAGACCAAATTTGTCAAAACACAGGTGCTCTGACTCGGCCTCTGGAAGCCACAGATGAATGGAAGCTCTGCTTTCCCAGGCAGACAGGATTCCTCTGTAAAGATGTTGGCATGTACAGAAACAGGACATGAAGACAGATTAATCCTAAACTGCAGTGGCCCCAGCTCTGAAAGCTCCAAGAATGTTGCTTAAAACATGGAGAACATTCCAGATGTGGCTGCCCAGGGGTTTGGTGGATGCTGTCCTCCCAAAGGAAGGATGAGCTCCTTTCCTGTCATGGTCCCAGCATGTTCATAACCACTCACTGCCTCCAGGACCGTGGGAACAGCAGCAAAAATCTGATCATGGTGATGGGGGATGACAAAGATGCTGAGAGTGAAGGGGACAGAAAGCTGGGGACCAAGTGAAATAAGAAAGGTCAGTAAGAAGAGAAATCTGATAACAGAATGGTGGTGAGTGGGAGAGAGAGCAGACCTGCACAGGGTGGTGGTTTGCACAACTGCACAAACCCCACCCTAAGATTTCAGTTCCTCCCACTTATTTCTGAAATCTACTGCCCTGAAACTGCCCCATTTTTAACAGCTTTTACCTACCTGTTAAGGTGTGAAATTACAAATGTGGCTTGGAAAAATGTCAAAACTGGGGTTAGTGACAAAACAATGTGCTTTGGGTGAACTGACAGTTTGCATTTTTGTGTTTGCCCTTACTCTGTATGGAGCAGAGGATCCCTGTGATGGAGGAAGAGAACAGGAGATCAGCAGGAACTGCAGCCAGTGTCTTTAGCTTTAAATATACTTTTTATGAACTATTTATAGCAAGTGCCTGGGAATGCTGTATCTGCATGTCTACTTGTCTAGTAATCCATGCCTTTACTTGAAGTATTTTTTTGAAATGAGTCACAGAAGAGAAACCTTGCAATAGTTGGTGCTTTTTAAAGAAAATTCCATCAGAAATTGTCTCCTCTCACCAGCTCATACAAGCCCCAGAACAGCTCAGCAAGTTTGTTTATTTAATCACTGTAGTCTCTACACAGAAACACAACATTCAGTGGTCCCTGTGCTTACATTCATTCCAAAGAGAAATGCCAATGTACAGGACCAAGAAAATAGAGTTGGATGTACAAATATCATATAAAACAAAAAGAGCTATCAAATACCATCTTAAAGCCAACCATTAAAAAATATTTGGTCAAAAATTATGGTTGCCAATAATTCTCCCAATTTGGGATCACAGTGAAAGAAAAGAATGGGAAAAGAACATCCATGTGGCTTTAGTAAGAGGAGATGAAGAGTCGGGACCTAATTTTGAACAGATGAAAGACACACTGTGGGAAATGCAGTGACACATCAAGTCATGTTGTGAAACTTTTGGAGCCATGGTATCAACTGACACCAGCTTGAGATCTTCTGGTGCTGAAAGCAAGTCAAGGAAGCCAGCAGAGCAAGCAGCCCTTCCAGGCCAGGGGAGACAGGTCCCTCCTGGGCACAGTGTCCATGTGGCTCTGAGGCTGCCTTCCCACCCCAGCACTCCCAGTGGCCCCAAAGGAGGACAAAGTGCATTTTTCAGACAGTGAGGACTCGGGGGAAAAACCCTGAAAAAGTTTGACTGACTTCTCCTCTTGAGTGTTGCCTCAGCATCCTGAAGCACAGTGAGCCATCAGGGAGGGAGAGGATGGGAGTCCAGCCTGGCTAGAGGCGCTGATGGCGGTGTCTTTAGGAGTGTTTTCTTTACTCTAGAGTTCAAAGCCAGTTGCTGCCTCTCCCCTTCTGCCTTCCCGTTTCCTCAGCCGTGTTCTGGGCGGCCCCGCTTTCCTGTTTACAGCGGGCGGCTGCGGGGCCCGCTCGGTTTCTCCGGCTCCCGCCCCCGCCCCAGCTCCTGCCCGAGCTCCTCTCACCTGATCCCCACCCATCCTCTGTGGAGCCTCCTCCCTGCCGCCTCCACCGCCGCAAAATAGTGTGAGAGTCTGCTCAGCGCTAACTCCTCGTGCTGAGCCTACAGTCAGCTTCAGTGCTGGAGCCATTCATGGCTTTTCACTTTCTTTCCGTCTCTGCTCTGATTTACAGCAAGCAGGGACATCCCTGATTGTCTGGGTGCAGCCCCACGGGAAAACGCTGAGGCACCACACAAGGGCCAGGCCCCACACGCCACTGCCAACTTTTGGGGACAACCAGCAACTTAGGTCAGAAAAATGCCACTGGAGAGACACAGCAGCTCTTTCAGGCTCCTAATGGGGCAGTCACCCAGGAAGGCCAGGCTTTATCCTGCTCTTGGCACAGGCAGAGCACAGCTCTAATTCTGCACTGACACTCTCAGCCAGAGAAGCCCCTGGAGGGAGAAGGCACAGCCCTCCTTACCTCTTGCACTCCCACAACGTGGGAAAGCAAACCAAGCCCATGTGGAAATTGGTGTGACTGGGGTTGGTCATGTTAAAACCTCTCCTGATTATTTCTACATGGTGTTTCACAATGACAGGAGGTTTTTGCAATGCTTTTATCAACCCTTTCTAACTGATAAACTATTTTTCTGCTCTAGGGTTTCAGGTTCAAACACACACAGAATTAAAACCAAGGAACTTTGGTTGTATGTTTCAAATAAAGAAAGATAGGCACAGAAATGTGGTGCTTAGAGCCCTGACAATTTGGTTTAGCAAACAACACAACTGTGACTCTCTTAATGTGCAAAAACCTCCACAGTAAGGGCCAGGTGCATCCATGAACGGTGATTCCAGGGATTTAACATCAACCATGGGTCTTGAGTGCTATTTACAAACCTCATATGATGGCTTTGACAAATGTCCTTCATATTTTCAAAAACACAAGTTATGGATTTTGAAGATTAATTAAAATGAGAGGATATGGGTGGAGCTCCAAGTGTCCTACAGCTTGTGAAAACATTTGTTTCCCAAGGGTAAAGAGAAATGAGCAACATGCAAAACATGCAGAGCAGGAAAACGGAAGGCGCTCTCCAAGCAGTATCAATAATAGAGAATCCAACTTATCTTGGAGCAACACTGGGAAGGAAATTTCCTTTCTGCGGAAGGCCCCATGACAATGCCACCACCACACAGGGGCTTGCAAACCCCAGCACTGGGATTGTGATGCATCAAGGACTGATTTTGTTTTAGGAGTTCAGTAAATAAACCAGAGCTGGTACACTGAAAGCATAAACTGAGCTGGGCAGGATCACAAACAGGCATCTAACCCCTTCCTCGCTTGAGGGGAGACCATTCTTCCTCCACTAATTTGATGAGAAAAAATCTGACAAAAATGCAGCCACATTCTGAAAGCCCAGAGCTCAGTCACTGAGTCCCCAGTGTGGGACAGTGACGGGGGGGGGGGGGTCACATACAGCACCCCCTTGTCACACACTCAATAGGGCTGTGCCAGAATAATGGTGAATGTGTTTGAGTAACTGCCCTGGGAAAGGCAGGGTGCAGGAGCTGGCTGGGAGCAGCCTGGGCCCCGTGACCCTGGGTGCTCCCACATGGCAGCAGTGCAGCCCTTGTGGGCCCCAGGGCCTGTGTGTGCAGCAGCTCTGCCCACAGCCATGGCAGAGTTACCCCTTACCTGCCTGCTCAAACCACACACCCTGATCGCTTCCACACCGGTCAAACCACACTGCCAGCACTCTGACCTTCAATCCCTTTCACATGGAGGGGTAAATCTGTCCAGGCCATGCTGCTGCCAGCCCTGCACAGCTAAAATGACTTTGGGTGTGTGACAGCTCCCACCAGCCCCTGCACAGGGGCAAAAGCCTCCACACAGCAAAGGGGGTGCTCTCAAAGGAGCCCAAACAGTGAAACTGGAGCACAAAAAGGAGCTGAAAGGAGCAGTCTGGGACAGCCCAGCCACCAGTGGCACCTGCAGCCTCCCTGCTGAGCCCAGCCCAAGGACAGCTGCTCTTGGCACTGGCACTGCCCATGGATCCCTGCAATACTTCAAGCAAGACAAATTACAGATGACTCTTAATCCCTAACTCCAAAAGCTCCATCTCCTGCAAGTTTTCATCTTATACTTCCATGCTGGAAGTAATTTCTCCAGCTTAAAATGATTATTATTTTATTATAGCATTCAGTGTGTGCCCTACATGAAGCTCTGCAACATCCACTGACTCAGAAATCAGCTGAGTGCTGCTCTAAGCACACCATTTCTGCTGATATCCACTATCCACAGCTTCCCAGAATTTCCCAGATGATATCCTCATTTCACAGAGCACAGAGAAAACAGAGCTTGCTTTCACAGGACAACATTCCCATTGCTGTTGGTGTTCAGGGTGCAGGATATTCACCCTATGCTTTCTCACAGATCCAAGGATGTGGAGTGAAATAGCCAGTAACAGTCACAGCTTCACAAATTCCAGCTGTGCTTTGAGGTTTTTCAGTTGAGAAAGATTTGTGAGGAAAGAGCAGATCAGCTACTGGGACCAGAATGTGGTGATCAAATAAGATTTTATCAGTAAACAACACGAACAGATGTGCTGTGATAACCCTCGCTGTTTGCTGGAGTAAGGGAAGAGCAATAGAGAACATGAAATAGCTGTGACATGGCCCAGCTCTGATATTCCAGGCAGGATTGAGTGGAACAACCTGGCCTGAGGCAGGCAGAGCCCTCAGCAGCTCTGACACAGCTCCTTTGGTCACCACTGCAGCAGCACCGTGACAAACAGAGCTGGCGGCTCCTGCTCCTCACATTGCCTGTCCAAACCCAGGGCTGTGTGCTCAGCTGGGGACTGCAGCTCCCCTGGGCGGTGCCTCAGGCTGGGCAAGGAGGCTGAGGCAGGGTCTGGGTGCTCCTCACAGCCCTGCAGGACCCACCCTGGGCTGAGACCCCTGTGGGACTGCAGCCTGTGGGGTGTGCAGCTATGCAAAGCACTGAAGTCATGCAGCACTAAATATAGCCCAGAGGGTAAAATGCACCTCAGTGTATCCACTGAGGATCAGCTGAGGAGAGAAACATCTGGTTTGGGTAAACACTCCTGAAATGATGGCCTTTCCACATGTCCCCACACATGCTGTGTTCATCCTTGGGCATCAGGAAGCCCCGAGAACAATGCACAAGCATGCACAGCCAGGCACAGACTGTCTAAATGGAAATACATTGGAATTGACCTATGGGGAAGAAAATGAAGGAAGGAGGAAAGATCAGTATTAGCTATCAGTACAGAAAAGGAAATTTTCTCCTAACATTCAAGGTTTTTTTAATATTCAGGTGTCCTATAGGAATAAACTGAGCAGTGGATGCTGCTTTTCTCCAGCTGCAGATTACAGGTTAAGACTGAAAATTTGGATTGATAAAAATGGAAGAAACAGTTTAATGCAGAAAACACAAGTCCATAGCACACACATGCAGGAACAAGGAAAGAACTGAACATGACCTGCAGGAAGCCAAATTTACACATGACACACAGAGAATATGATCCACGTGGGTCCAGTGCTTAGAAAAATGCATCTCCTTCACTTTAATCTTGCTGACAGTTTACCATGGAGGAATGGGAGGGGAGCAGCTGATCATTCTCATGCAAATAGATGCATTTTTTAATGGTTATTTTATGGCACAAAGTAATCTGTGGAGTGATTTCCAATCCAAACTGGTGAGATCACACCAAAGCTTTTACGTGCTCCAGCATGACTTAAACAAGAACTCAAATGCAAATGTTAAATGACAAAGCAATGAAGGGATTTTGTTTGTGCTGTGTTTAGCTGGTGATTTCATTAGGAGCAAAATCTTTGCTGCTTTCCCACTCTGCTACATGGAGACAATTGTGGAGAAACCAGGGGTGTGTTCAGCAATCCTTTTGCTTTTGCTAGGAAGCACCAGCCAGCTGCTAAATCCTATTAAATATCTACCCTTCCCTAATAAACGTTACAACATGTGACCACTTTCACTGCAGACAATCCTCTGGAAAAGAAAAAAGGGAAAGCTCCAGAATGCAGCATGTGGGACAAACAATTCTGCTGCTTTCTCTCTTTGATGGCACTAAACCTCCCTCAACGACATGATGCACAGCACAATGTCCAGGAGCCAGCCAAGCATTGCAGGTGTGGAAGGGCAGGTCCCTTTATTTTTACACAGAGTTTATGGCATTTTGGTGTCAGGAACACAAAAATGAACCTTCCACAAGCCAGATGTAGATTCATGTACAGGAATGATTATGTTCATCTCCAAAAAGTTACTGTAAAGCCTCCCACAGGAAATAAACATAAAAGTCATCCGGGCTTAACAGATTAAACTGGTGGAAAGACTCAGCTTTTGATTTATAGTTTTTGTTTCAGTTCAGAAGATAAGATGACATATTTAAGCAGATTTAGAGAAGCAGGTGCCAGCTCTCCCTGCATTGGTGATGAACTGCTGGTTTAACTTTGAGGGCCTGGAATAGAAACCAGTGTAACCATTTCCCACAGCGTGCCCAGCTCCTCTGTGGAGAGCACCCATCACAGGGCCCTTTGCAGCAACAGCAGCCACTCAGCTGCTCTTCTGGTTCTCCAGGAACCCCAGCAACTGCTGGCTCTTCTGTGTGAAATGCAAAGCAGCTGCAGAAACACCACCTTTAGTGGGCAATTCAAATGATTTAACACTTCTGGGGGCTGCTCTTGGAAATGCCTACACACTCCTTCAGCTTCAACAACCACCACCTACGCTGGGTTGCATGACAGCTGAACAAAATGGTCACAAGGACCAGGGCCTGAATCCCAAACTGTATCACAGAATCACAGACTTGGGTTGGACAGGACCTTCAATATAATCCAGTTCCACCCCTGTGCCATGGGACATTTTCCACAAGGCCAGGTTGCTCAGAGCTCCATCCAGCCCAGCCTTAAACATTTCCAGGGATGGGGCAGCCACAGCTGCTCTGGGCATCACCACTCTCACAGGGAAGAATTTCCTCCCAATATCCCATCTAACCCTTCTCTCTGTCAGTGTGAAGCCATTCCCCTTTATCCTGTCACTCCAGACTCTGGTAAATAGTCCCTCTCCATCTTTCTTGTGCCTTCTTCAGGCACTGTCAGGCCGCAGTCAGGTCACTCTGCAGCTTCTTTTCCTCGGGCTGAACAGCCCCAACTGCCTCAGCCTTTCCCAAAGCAGAGGTGCTCCATCTCTCTCACCATCTTGGTGGCCTCCTCTGGGCCTCTCTTGCTCCTTTCTGAAGAAAGATGTTACAAAGCCCTATCTACAGCAAAATAGCAGAAGTACAGATGAATAAAGGAGAAACTTTTTGGCCTCATGACGTGCAGTGTTCAAATGGGCCTCCTTTAAAAAGCAGCAGGGAAAATGTCTCAGTGCTGTTGGCATTTTACACAAAAGGACACAAACCCCTCCTGGCTGATTTGATGTCAGTGCTCATTGCCACTTTTCCCTTTTGCGTAAGAAACAAATCCCTTCATCAAAAGGAGCATGGAAAAAGCATCTGCCTGTCCCAGGACACTGACTGCAGCATTCCCACAGCAGAACAATGAGAACCTGAGGTCACTGCGCTGTTTCAAGCACACACAGTCTTGGGGGGTCTTGGCAGTGTCCTTTAAAACACATTATATGCAAAATGCAGGGAAGTGCCAGGGGATTTTTGAGGGGGACAAAACCATTTTTCTATACATGTCCAAACCACTCTCTGACTGGCAGTGTTGAATGAGTATGAGAGCAAGGCTTGGCATGGGCAGGGAACATGCCAGGTCCTTTCCTACATCAGATCCATCTTATTTCTCTGTGTTTACCAAACCCAGCAGAATGAGAGTTTTTACAGTGGATTCCCACTTGCCTGTGGGAAGGAAAGCAAAGGTAGGAAGAAGGAGCTGGAGGGTTTTGTTATTTCTGTTGTTCTATTTTCCTTTCAGCATTCCTCCCTCTTCTCAGCACTGCAGGAAATGCAGCTGCTCTGTACTGGCCCTGCAATTCCTACTGCTCCTGTGTGCCCAGCCTGGGAGCCTCATTAGCCAGGGGTTTGGAAATACAGAATTGTGACATTAACCAGAGATGAGTCCCAGAGAGATGAGCATCAGCACTCAGCACTCCCTGTGAGGACAGCAAAGTGCATGGTGAATCCCACCTTTTCCAGAGCACCCCCTGCACTGTGGGTGACCAATTCCAGTGGCACATGCCACCCTGGAGGGAGGAGCCCTGCCAGGATGCATGGCTGGCACTCTGGAGAACAAATCCCTAAGCACGGGCGTTGCCCCTGCCTTGAGCAGGTGTGCTGGACCAAATAAACTCCTCTTCCAACCTGAAGTATCCTGTGATTCTATGAACGCCAGCAAGCTTAAACAAGAATAGGCCAGAAGACTGCACTGCCAGTATTCCTATGGAATCCCACTGAGGATTTCAGAGGGTTGTGGGATTTCTTTTTCATCTGAAGCACAAGTTGAGACATTACATGGAGAGCAAAGTCAAAGCTGTAGAATATTTTGACCATGATTCTGTAAAAACTCACTGCAATCAGAATGAAGAATAGATGAAAGAAAGCCAGACTTTTGTTGGTTTCATGTTTAAATCTAATTTCACCTTAATGACAGAGAAGCATGAATAGAAAATAAAGAAATCTACAATGACTGCATTTAATCCTTTCAAAATATTAAATCTCTGTGCTAAGAGATGTTATCATTATAATTAATTGCTGCTAAATTATAATTTTCATTATCACAGAAATATTTTAAATGGAAGAACATGTATTTAAATAACCACTGTGTTGATCAGGGATTAATAAGAGCTGAATTCAGAGCCTTGCTGAACAATGTGTTTAGTTCCTGCAGTTTCCATGGCCACACGATAATTTACTACTGTTAACTGTGTGCCACATTGTAGAGTCAGATGCACTGCACTGTGCTGACAGGATGCTGAATAAAAGCACCACAGGTAAGCCAGACCATAGCTCAGCAAACTAAATCCCAAAGGTGGAAACTGAATGAGTAACAGCAACAAAAATACTATAGGTCACAATGAAAATCACTTGTATAACTGAAGGAACCTTGACATTTATAAAACGCCATCATTTCTAAAAAGAGAGTTTTAAAAATGCATGTATTTTAATGAGATTTGATACAAACTGCTAATAAGAAGCATTAGAGGAAAAATCCCTAATCTCCTCTGGCTCTAATCTGCAAACCCATCATGCAGGGCTCCCAAGAATGTCCTGGAGTTGGAGTCTTTTGAGATTGGCAGAACTGACACCTTCACCTGTTTGCTTGCTTAAGGAAAGCTCCAGAAAACTGAACCATGATCTCAGCTTGAGCACACATTCCAGTCACTCTGTAAGGAATCCATGTGGCAATTAAAGAAATAACAATAATAAGAAATCTTTCTTTTCATGCCACACCTACGTTATTGGGACTTCTGAGGCACAAACAAGTTGCACATGCATTCTAGTTCCTCACCTCAACATTTTCTTACTTGCCTGTTTGATTCCAAGCCAAAGGTCATTTACTGATCTGCTTGTGTGGGACAATGTGACATGCTTAAGCAAAATCATTTTAGCCTTTGGAATTATGCAAGAGGGGGAAAAAGAGATCCCTTTCCAGCACAGTATTTCCTGCCCAGGTAATAACTTTCAAAGCAGTACCAGAAAAAAACCCATTTGTTTGAAACACTCTAAAGTCTCTCTGAGATTTAAAAGGTGATGCAAATTTGAAGAAATTAGGGTAAAATTATACTTTTAATACCTTAAATGTGCATCTTCATCCAGAAACATCACTTGTTTCTTGTTTTTCTAGTCTTAAAGTGGACTGGTGAGTTGTACAAGGCCTTGACTGCAACAATTGGAAGGCCCTACATGGGGACAAAGGTGTGGCTCCTATGGAAGGGGTCCAGGACAGCTCCCAAGTATTTACCTTCACTTTCTTTCATTTTTAGCACAATGAGAAAATGATAAAAGCACTCAAAGACTCCTGATCACAGTCATTTCACTGATGCCTCCTCAGCCATGTTGCACATTGTCTCCAAATTCTGGGCTTTTCCCCTCAAAATGTGAATCAGTGATCTGATGTTTTCTTTAAAAAAGCCAAAAACAGAATAAAGCCCCAAACAGACTATGAGGTAATGGCAATTAATAAGGAAAAGCAACTTCTGGAAGTTCAGTGTCTAATTAATGCTCAGTGTTCTGTTAGTGTGACAGCAATGTCATAAGAAATAGTTCAGGTACTGCTTAAACACAGAACTATTGCACATTTGCACAGACTGTTTGTGTTTGCACCCATCTTACACCTCCAAATCACACAGACACAGGGGTGCACAGGCATGAGAATGCACTGTGGCACCTCACCCTCATTTGTGTCTTCCTGAAGCCTCAGTCACAACTCACTGATTTTCAGCTCTCCAAATTTACACACATTTCACACATTTCAGCCCAACTGAGCTACACCAGATGTTTATGCAAAAGGAAGAGTCCCATGAATACACTCCTGAATGTGAAAGTCATGGTGATCTGCACCAGATGCCAGGGAAATGTTTTTAAACTTGGCAACAGGAGCCAAACCAGAAGGCAGAGCTGAGTTGTGGAGCACAGAAAACAAAAGGTGTTCTGGCATTAGGTGGCTGTCACAGGGACACCTGAAACCTGCCAGGAACTGGATGAGGCTGGAGGAGAGGGAAAGGACAAACCCAGCACCCTGAAATGGGCACTGCAGAGATCACACCACCCTGCCCAGCCATTTCATTCAGGAAAAACAGGGGGAAGTCCCCTTGGAGCTGTTTTATTCCCTGCTCGTCCCAGCCCTGCCATAGCCAGCGTGGGGAGCAGCTCTGCTGGCGCCAGGGCAGAGCTCCAATCCATCCCTGAGGGGGATGGCACTGCCAGGATGTGCTGCATGGTTAAAGGGTTTACATATTAGGTGTCCTTAAGTGTTGTCTGCTCTCCAGGACAACTTGTGACTGCTTTTATTTAGGAAAAAGTATGTGCAGTGAGGAATGAGCTGGAGCACGGCTGGCGCCAGGCGCTGAGGACACAGGAGATGTGCCACATCTTTCAAGTGGCACAGAGCATCATTAGCATCACTGTGCTGGCAAACACCAGGGCGAGCCAACTGTTAGGAGCAATGGCTCCAGTAAAAAAGGTTTATATCATGGGAATTTTATTATATAACCTATCAAACATACTTATTTTGGAGGAGAGGCAGAGAGAGAAGCATTTAGCAATACATCTGCAGCAGGGGATCTATGGAAAAAACGTTCCATAACTTCCACGTCTCACCCTGAGAGTTCCTCTCATAAGGACTCAGGCCACAGCTAAGAGCAACAGGTCCAGATACAACCTGCACTGAATCTGCTACTAAAGGCTGACAGATTATCAGGGCACCTGCACAAGTGACAGTGGCCAGGATGTCACCAAGGGAACAGTCAGGGAACAGTCTGCAGGCACTGCCAGTTTTCTGAAGAGACTTCCTTGAGCTAGAGGAGGCACACTCTGTTCTGATCCCAGGGGAGGCCAGGAGGATGAAACTCACACCCCACAGGGTGAACAAAGAGACAGGGAGGGAGAACAGAGACACTCAGCACCCAAAGGTAAAGGTAACCCAAATTATTGAACTTCCCGTGACGGGGATAACAGAAAGGTCAGAAGTTCAGAACACCACCAATATTTGATGTTTCCAGACACCTCCCCTGTTTATTCAGAGCCTGCCTTAAGTGCCATTCCATAATGGCTCTTACTCATATCAGCCTGCAATCAGAGCACAGTCACATCTGTGATTTCACAGCAGTCTCTCCCATTATATTGCCAGGCAATCTGAGCTGGCAGAGGAACACACCCTGAAAAAAGCAGCCGTTGCACTATCAAGGTCTAGCTTCCCTCCAAATAACTATGGAAAGATACTAAAGTAGATGTGGAATTAATTATTACCCAAAGCAAACCGTAGTTAGCTGACTACAGATGGGATGGTCAGGTTTTCACTTCTCTTTTTTTCCTGGAACCAAATCATGATCAGATCATATTGCCAAAAACTGGGAACGCTTGGACAAAATGAACATTAAGAACTGGACTTTGGAGGCTTTTTGAAAGGAGAAGGCAGAACCAAATATATGGTATATTAGCATGGAGGAGCTGATACCAAGGAGGAGCTGTTATTTGAGAAAAATGTAGGAAGAGGAGTGGATTTGAGACACAAAATCCCTCAGCACTGTGCTGTTTGTGCAGTTCCTTTTAATGGGGCTGCATTGGTTTATACTATCTGAGACGTGGGTGCTGCATATGGGCTGATTTTCTGCAGTTTGCCAAGCCATTAAGTGAAATTTAGGTATCTTTATTAAACCACAGGGGTTTCATTCCAAGAAAAATCTGGGCAGCCAGCGTTTATTCTGTTCAGATAAACTCTTAAATCTCCTTGTAACCACATGTTGTTTTGTTTAATCTTTGAAGGCATAAGGTCACCCTTTGCTTGTGATTAGAGTATTGTGGTCACACAGATCATGTTTGTACCTTGCCACTGCACTTTTTCCACTGACCCTTTGGTGAGCATTTCTCCAGCTCCTCTACCTGAAAACAGCCCCAACAGAACTAAAACAGGTAAGAGAACTTAAAGTCACTAATCTCAAAACCAAACCAATCCTAAGAAGCACATGCCCAGCCATTTTGGCAATACTGTAGGCAGTAGAGATGTTTGAAGTCTCTGCAAGGACACCAAATATGCCTTCTGTACAAAGCCATTTGGGATGATACTGCTCTTTTTGGTTAATATAAATAATACACAAGAATCCTATTTGTGACCTCCTCCCCAAACAGTTATGCATGCTACTGATTCCCACCAAAGAGCAAACTGACCCTGTCCAGTGTCACTTTGTCACGTATGTGTAACTGGGCTTGTCCTTTCAAGTTCCAGCTTACATTTTTATGAACAAACCAAACTTGACTGAACAGAGAATTATCAGCACTTCCAGTTATCCCATGAAAAGGCCACTTGGTAATGCCAGCTCTTTCACAAGCTCTTTGAAAAGGCAGGAGCGTGGCCCCCAGACCATGTCCCAGTGGCTGCCTGCGTGTCTGCCGGGCTGTGCTGTTCCCTGCACACTGAAGGGCCTTTCTCTGTAAGCTCCTTTCCAGGGAACAGTGGGGCATTGAGCAGGGCTACAAGCCTGGTTAATATTAGTTTGGCTACAGCAGTGCTCTCCCAACAAAGGAGGCTCTCAGCCCGGGATACCCTCGCTCCAGCAGCAAGTGCACAAGGGCTTTTGTGTGAGCGTGGGCTCTCCCAGCCAGCGCCACCTCGGGCTCTGCATCACCAGTCACACAAGCACGAGTGCTCCCCATCCCTCTGGGCCTTTCCCATCCCTCTGGGCCTTTCCCATCCCTCTGGGCCTTTCTCCTCTGACAGAAATGTGAGGACTCAGCTCGATGCATTTTCAGGAGCAGTGAGCAATTTCGGGCTCACGTGCTCTCCTTAACTGCACGAGGCTCTCTGTGTGGACAGGAGGGCCACAGTGACTCTGGGTCCCAACAGGGACAGGACATGTTGGTGGCACAGCTGGGGGTGAGGCCCTGCTCCCCCAGCACCCCTGTGCTCACCAGGTTCTGCTCTGCTTCTGCACTACAGCAGCCACCACCTCGATGCTGCTGCGCTGAATTTCAGAGCTGCTGAAACGCTGAGTAATCCACCAGCCTCTAACCCCTTTGCTTTAAAAGGACTTGTTTTGAGTGGGAGGGGAGTTGTTTACTGATACTTATTAAACAACTTTAATCTTTGATGAAGTGTCACTTCACTTGGACAATCGCACTGGGATAAAGGCCATTCCCTGCCAGGCCCAGATACAGACATCCAAATGGAATTTCAGGTTTGATTTCTTCTGGGAAAAGCAAAGCAGATTCTCAGCCACCTTATTTATGATATTCTACCTCCTTTACCACAGCTTTGAAAGTCAACAGAGACTAATTTCCAATATTTGGTGAAAGAGTTTTCCCAAACCTAGCTATTCAATGAAGATAATTCATTTTCACATGAGGAAAAGATGTCATTGTCATACTCTGCTACTTAATAGCTGATACTTAATACTTCTCAATTCAACTTAAACAGGAACAAAAAGACCTTCAGAGCCGTTAGTAATAAAATACTCATGAAATTCAGACTCTGAGCAGAAGGGGTGCAGCTACCAAGCCACACTCCCTGTGCTGGGATCTCACAGAAGAGGAGTTTAGCAGAGGGAAGAGAGAAAGGAGATTTTGTGAATCACATAATTAGATTTTCTTCACCATTTCTGCTATGCTTAGATAGCAGCTCATCCACTTTAATAGTCAAAGCATGCACCCAACAGAAAACAGAGATGAAACAAACTGAGGAAAAAGAGGAAATCACAAAACCAAATTGGGAAAGAGCTCAGGAATGGAAGACAAGCATTGTTCTGTTGTTTTATCACCACTTTCATCTCTTTTGTAGGCTTGTTTTATTGCCCCACTTTCCACACAACTTAATGGCAAAACCCACAATCCATTTGAATAGGGCTTTTGGATAGGAAAAAGCTTTGGGATAGGAGCCTGTACTCCCAGGTGATTACAACATGCCCATGAAGCACTGGGATGGTCTATGACACCGAGCTCCTTGGACACATGGAATGCAGAAACACCCAAGGGCTGATTCCTGTGCTGCATTCCCAGATCCCTGAGCTCAGGAGATTTACACCACTTGAGCACCACACAAATCATTTTGCTCTGGATACATTTCTCCTGCAGGGTATTCAAAACACCCACTGTCCCATGTGAAAATATCTGCTTACAAGCTTTGTTTACTTCATTTCAGAGCCTCAAAAAGTGCTCCAGAACTGCCCTTTTTAAAACAAAATTAGGCTAGAACACCTAGAGATTTCTGATTGTTTTTTAAAATAAGTTCCTTACACACACAGTTAGAAAACTAAATGTTACAAGCATACTCTAAATGAAAATTCAGAGAACAGACTATAAAAAATCTGAGCCAACAGCTCAGAGTTGTAAATGTTCACAGTTATTTCAGTGAGAAGCCAAATCCAATTTAAATGTTTACTTTTGACCTGTATCAACACTGACCACAGGAGCAGAAATACCTTACTCTTAGCTCCTTTAATTTGCCTTCTCTATCTCCACAAACTACCAAAATCCATGACCAGAAAAAGCAAATTTCTGCCCAAAAACTGAGTCAGGATCAGGATGTTTGCAGGAAGGAATAAGGGCCCAGCTATCACAGAAATGCGCATTTAAGTCAGTTTGGGATCCCTTTAAAACTCCTTGCAAATCTGACAGGATTTCCAGCCATGCAGTTTGTGCTCAGGTGTTCACCAAACTGGAAGACTGAAGAGTGCTGTGACATATTCAGGCTTTGGAGCTGCAGACACCACAAAATCAAACAAAATTTGCCACACAAACAGGAATTTCCACTTTTGGTGGATCTGAGAACATGGGGGGGAGGGGGTAAGCCAAAAATCCGAGTAACCCAGACACATTTCATGCAGAATGAAATTCAGCCTCCCTGCATTTCAGCTTGAACAGAAATTACCATGACAAGAAATGCCAGTGACCCATTTGGTAGCCAAAGTAGGGTGTCCCAGGTCAGTAATCAGTGCCTGCAGCTATGCAGGTCACTGCTCCCAGGAGACTCAAACCTTCCCAAGGAAAATCAGGAAGGCACTGCTGGAACTGCTGCTCAAAGGGCACCCACGGGAGCAGCTCCCAGGACCCTGGTGTCACAGAGGAGTCTCTGCCTTAGTGCAGGACAGCACTGAGATTCCTGCAAACTGCTCTAATGGCAGCAGGAACTCCCTGTTTAACCTTGAGCATAGACAGGGATTTGGGGGAAGATTTTCTTGCAGCAAAAGCTGTGGGAAAGCCCTGCTTGGGAACAGAAAACCAAGAAAATCTTCCGGCTGTCCTTCAGCATGGATGGGAACCAACCTACACATATATTCATACATGATCAAGCTAATTACCAGTGGCCACTTGAAAACTGAAATGATGTGTGTCTCTTTTTATGCCAAACCTCCTTGGGTCATTGCAGATCAAAGGATTCCAAGCCAAGGAGCTCCTCTGCTGAAAGGCTCTTTTATCAGAGAGAAGGGCTTTGCCCCAGACACCCAAAATACAGTTGCATTGCCTTTCCTGGTGCAGGTAGTGCTGTGCAGCCACAGTCAGCTTTGTACCCCCATGAAACAGAGTTTAGAACTACTGATCTTAAACACCTCTGATGAGAAAGGCAGCTCACCTTTCCTACAGCTTATTCCAGTGTCCAGTTTTTCAAACATACTATTTCTGACACGGCTCAAAATAAAGGCACTTTGTCTCGTGCAGCCTGAGCACCAAAACACACCAGGCTCTCAATAAATACCCGGTGTCCAGCCTGAAAGGCAGCATTACAAAAATGCCCAAACCTGAAATGTCCCGCACAGCAGGACACACGGCAGAGCTCCTTTGAAAGCTGCCTTTCCTCTGGCACTTATCAGGAGTGCCGATCTAGCTCACCCCCATCCCCCCAAGATTTCACATTTGTAATTACCACTGGAAATCTCACACCTCGGGCACAGCCCCGGAGCTGAGACCCAACTTTCCAATGACAGGGCAGGAGCTGATAGAGTCATCCAGCTCCCGAATGCCAGCGAAGTTAATAAATACCACTGTCCTGCTAACCGGGAGGGAAGGAGCCCTGGAGCAGTGATGAAAGCTGCTTCCCCGTGGCCCTTCCCGCTGCAAGGTGATACAGCTGCAGGGATCTCCTTCCAAATTCCTGACTCGTGTTAACCTCTTCCTGACAGCTCCTACAACAATCCACAGGATCCTGCCACATTACCATAGCACGGGTGACAGCCTTCCTTTTATAATAACAACAACAAAATATCTGGCTTAATTTGCATTTAATTCTTAAACGTAGCAGGACAAACTCTCCACTGAACCTGCACAAGCTCCACGGCAACGTGTTTCCCACAAACAAGTTTTGGGGTTCTGTCTTTACTTGCAGGAGTAACTGCAGCCGTGCAACCTGATCCCTCTGCACTGCACAAGTGGCCATGAGAACCAAAACTCCACGCCTAGCTTTAAATGATAGCAACCACTGATAGGATCGCTCACTTATCATTCCAGGACCAGGTGAACTAAGCATAATAGGAACTTACTGAAACTTAATAAAGGAAACACAACTTGCTAAAACATTTTTCTCCCCACACCTGTGCCAGCATTCTCACTGGCACTCTCAAGTATGCTAAACTCCTGGATTATCCACACTGGCCTTCAGGGCTTCTTTTGACACAAAGAGAGTCTTGATTCACTCCTAGCAATGGCTTCTGCCACATCCTGCTTCTCTCTGGCCCATCAAGGCAAATGGGAGCTGGGATCCCCTGCCAGGTGACCCTTCCGAGGGCAGAAGGAGCCAGTCTGGTCCCTTCAGTGCAGTCCCACAATCTGCACTGGCTTTCACTACTTGGCTGGAAAATCTGCTTCAATCACCCCACAACCATCATCTAGCTTCCTTACAATCATCACTTCAAGGCATTTAAAAGAGGTGGAACATAGGAGTGCCCAGGGAATCAGGTATGGTGTGAATTTGCTTTGTCCACAGCATTTTGGGGCAGAATTAGGCTGGCTCCTCTCCTCATGTGAAGCTGGCAGTGTCAAACCTCATGTGCTGTCTATCTTAGGAAAGAGGAGATCAGGGAGACTTGTATTCTACCCATTATCTTTGTACAGGGCCTGAGCACTTGCTCTGTGTTATTTTGGATAAAACAATATATTCCCAAGTGCCTTTTTGAGGAAATCTCAACATTTACTAGATCTAAACAGTACCTTGCTATAATCTAGTGCAAAGTTGGGGATTCACATGGTAACTGTAGGAACTGTGAAGAAAAGAGGGGTAAATTCAGTGTGTGAAGGACATGAGCAGAAGTTAATCTGTGTGGTGCCAATGCTGGTGCTGCTCCAGAGAACCCTCCTACCCAGAGCAGGAGGGGAGAAACAATTATCAAGGAGTATCTGATTATTTGAAATGCGTCTGCTCTACTTGTTTGTACACCTCCATTGTGAAAGAGGTAAAAGTGGTGATAAATCTCTAATTTAAAAAAATTACATATAATCAGCTCATCTGTGCTGGGCTTGAGCCTTGCCCAGTGCCACAGAACTCTCCCTGCTCCCACCAGAGCCTTCCAGCAGGAATGCCCTGAAAATCTTACAACTCCAAAACAATGGCTTTGTAGACATTCTTCAAGCAAAGAGCCACTAATCCGAGGAAAGACCTCTTGTGTCAGCAGAGCTAAGCCACTCCCTTTCCATCACACACGATATTTTGTATGGTTATTTAGCATTTCATGGAGTATCTGGTGCATAATTTACAACATTGCCTGCACCTATGCTCCACCCTGAACAAGATCACTGGCAGCACTCCTTTTCAAGCCTGTGATGTGAATAAACAGCCACAGGATGGTCTGCTGCAACACTGCACAGAATTTACTGCACTTTATCTCTTCTGCTGGAGGAAATTGCAGTACTTTAGGGAGAGCACTGCATCTTTTTTTAACCTTTTTAAGTCAACTCAGTGCATTCCACTGAAGGGAAAACTCACTTTCTGTGCTTTCAACAATGCAGTCTGCTTTCCTCTTTCAGTGTGATGTAAACACACAGATAATGGATTCCTGAAGCAGTGACCCTGAAAATGATAAAATCTGCCTTCTTTAGACTGCTAACTAAAGCAGCAAAGAAAGAGGCATGAGCCAGGTTTTTCTTCATGCCACAAACTTAGTTCTTTCCAGCACAAGTACCACAGCCTAAGACCTGACAGATGTCCAAGATAAAGCCTGTAATGTATTCCCTTGTGTGCAGGTTTGGAGCCTGGATTTTCCATGCCTTGTCCCAGGAATTTCCATGTTCCCAGTGTTTAGGATGCTGTCATTTTGCCTCGTTACATGCAGTGTGCAGCCATTGCTGTGAGCCAGTTTACAAGATAAACCAAGTGCTATGAATGAAAGATTTTTTTTCCCTCCCTCCTTAAGCCGGCAAATAGGAACAGTCTTTGCACTAACCAAGCTCTTGCCCCCTCTCTGACAGGAACCACAGACCACACTTGCAGCACAGACCAGAGTAAATTAAGAAACATGCACAGAAGGGCAGCACTTCACTGTACTCAGGCTGCTCTGGGACTACCTCCAGAGTCACATGGATCTAGAGGAGGAGGTTTGGTTTCAGTGAAGAATTCTTTTTTATTTTGCAACTGCAATCCCAGAGTTCATTCATTGTTGGGACGTGTCTTCCACAGAGAAACAGCAGGGCTGGTTTTACCCTGCCTGAGGCACAGAGCTGCTGGGCACCATCCTCCCCCTGCACCGGGGGTTTGCAGCCCGGGCCGAGGCCTACCCTCCCTGCAGAGAGCACACGGCACCCCCAAAAAACCCTCTGCTTCTTACACAGACTGGGAGTTTAAGGGGAACATATTAAAGGACATTCTCCCTGTCTAAAAGCAAAGAAAACTGGGAATATTAAAGTACACGAGTGCTTTCTCAGATATCTATAACGTGAGCAAACGCATTCGTTAGGGAATTATGCAACTGCTCTTCGTTTGAAGAAGTGAAGCCACCCGCCTTTGCAGGAGGTACACAGGGGTTGGAAAGGGCCCTTGCTCTGCAAACTGCACCCAAACACAGCCAGGATTTCTGAGTGATGGTCGCTTTTAACTGTACTTTATTTAAGAATAAAATAAATAGCAGGCTGCTTCTTCACTCTCCCGCTTATTGTTCTAAGAGACGTGGTGTGGCTTAGCCCTCTTTGCAAGGCTCAGAGGCTGGACACACACCTGAACCCCGTGTAAGGCTCGGGACACCTTCGGAGTGAGAAAAGCCACAGAGTGTCCCTTAAAAGAACTCGGAGCTTTTTCCCACAGCACGAATTTCGTCCTCTCTCACCAACACCTTGGTGCAAGTCGAATAAGCCCGGACTAACATGTTTACAAGGATCACAGCATGGCAACACCTCCAAAAACCCCGCACAGGCTTACCTTGTAACTGCTTGAATCGTCCTTCTAACTGGTTATAGTTATACGGCACCTGAGCTGCGTATCCTGGGGACAACGGCCCGGGCATACTGGTTGATTTTTGTAATTCCATTTACAGGTAGCGCAGGGATACGATGAACTGCAGCATAAAGGAACCACAAGTTTCTTTACCACACATCCAGGTAAATCCCAGCTTCCTCCAGTAGTTTGGCGTCAGTCCCTAGCGAAAACGCTCCCCCCTGAGCCCTAAGTAAATAACAGCTTCGGTTCAAAATCCAGCAGTGTGGCTTGGCGGCAAGCTCTCTGTAATGGATTCAAACGTAAAGCACCAAGAGGGTGGTTTTTGGTTTTTTTTTTTTTTCCCAGTTCCACAACAGGCACCTCTTAAGTGCTTGAATCTGGTTCAAATGCTCGTCTGGCTCTGGCGAAACCAAGTGAAATAAAATCAAGCGTGCGATTCAGGCCGAGGCAAAGGCAGCATGGAGCCACGCGCTGCCGCCCTGGCCGGCGCTCCCAGGAGCCGCGCACACCTCAGACCTTTCTGCTGGTTTGTAATATAAACAGCAGCCGCCCGGGCGCAGGCTGATGTCACTCGATTACCATACGGCACGGTGGAGCAAGGGAAGGCTGTACCAAGGGCGAAGGGGCGGCGGAGCAGGGGAAGAGCGGCCCGGCTCATGCAACGCCCCAGCGAGTCCTTCCGCCGCGCCGGGAGCGGCTGCCGCGGGGTCCCGGCCCGCCGCCGCGCACGGTGGTACCTTCCCAGCTGGAATTACAACCTTTTGTTAGGAGCCTCATGTAACGGAAAAGTCTCAGATTACTATCACTTGAAAAGGAGGGCACTTTTCTTTATTTATCTGCGGGGCTGTCGGCTTACAGAAGCACCACACGCACACAGAAGCGCTCATTCAGTATTTAGCACCAGGCGAGGAGGGGACGCGGGGAGATGTACGCTCCAGCACACCGGGAACAAACGAAAGCTTTGTCGAAAGGTTCTTTAAACAGGCAATTCCTGTCACTTCGGTTTATGTTACTTGACGATATTGAGGATTTTGACATGCCCTGTGCATGTGGCTCCCTGCCCAGTTATCAGTGTGCTGGGTATTACTGCGAGATTAATGGGCTGTGCGCGGAGGGGGAGGGCTCTAACGTAAATGAGGATGCCTCGCCGAGCTCTGACTGGTACCTCAATACCCTGCCGAAACACAAACGTGCACAGCGGCAGCAGCAGCTGGGCTTGGCCCTGGAAGCCAGTTCCTGCAGATGGTATTAGATACAGGATGTCAGTTTTCCCTCAGGGACTTGAGCTCCCAGCCCTCACTTAGTTGTAAGTGAAATTAAAAGGTCAATTCCACATTCATAGTCTCGGTATATAACATTTGCCTGCTCATTTTTAAAACTGCTGATAATGTTCACACAAATGTTTTCTCTTTTCTTCTTGCATTTCCAAATTCCTTTCCACTGGAATCCATGTTCTCTCTCCTCCTCCCACTCCATCCCTTCATTAAACATTTCAAAATGTTGCCTTTGTTTTGATACTGTCATTTCACAAGGTTTGAGCCATATAGTAATTTCTGTAAGGACAATTTCTGTGGGAGAGGCTCAACCCACTCCCCTCCTCACTGCAGACCAAGGTCCTGCTTGGTGCAAGGTGGAAATTCAACCAGCCACTACCAGCACATCAGGGAACAAATGTGCACAAATCCAACCATGAACACTGCCAATTTAGTGAGAAGTGATGGAAGCTGACATTTCTCAGCTGAAACTGGGGTTTCCAAAAACACTTGGACTGTTGAAAATGTCTGGCACACTACTCCTGAGGTCATAAATGCATTTAAAATATTTATGGCTTTCAACTATACTGTTTTACTAAAGTACCACCATAGCTCTAGTCCATAGTTATTTATATTGATACAGAAGGGCTTTTACTGGGGTATTTCAGTGCCTCCCTTTATTTCAGTATAGCTGTATTTAGACAAGACTCCTGGTACTACAGCACAACTCAAGCAGAGCCTAAAACATTTCTGAAAGCTGGCCTTCAACGCCTTCAGCACTACCCACTTGGTCACAAAGGAATCCTCAGCTGCCCCAGACAGGTTTTACAGTACCAGGGAGCAAAGTGGCTGCGTAGGGGACCAGGCCCTGCAGGCTCATGCCCTAAAAACACGTCTGGAAGGAGTCAGGGGGACCTGAGGAAGCACCTGCAGTTGCAGCCCCAGCAGGCAGGATGCTGCTCTCCAGACAACAATGGGCTGATATGGCTCCTGCTAAACCCTCCCCTGATAATCTCTGTGCAGCCAGCTGTCCCTGCAGCACACAGGCACCCCCACCAGCCCTGGCCATGGGCTTTCCAGGCAAGAAGGGCAGCACAAAATACCAAAGGCACCCAAATTCCCAGCAGCAGAGCTGGGTAAGCTGAGCCTTTAGCACAGCAAGTGAACTCTGCTGAGCTGGAGGAGCACGTTTAGCCCAGCACACAAGTACAGGCTTATTTCCATCACGGATATTTCTCCTGCAGCTTCCTACCAACAGCAGCTTTTGCCTGCCATGCCTGACCTAAGTTATAATTAAATGCAAACCCTTCTCCTCAAGAGCAGGCAGGCAGCCAGGCCCTACCTGCAGGCATATCAACTCATTCTGTCCCACCTTGAGCAAACAGGTGTTGCTATGTGAGCTCAGAAGGTAAAACTAAAGTCCAAGTGACTGACGGGGAAACTGGAGCATTTTTAATGCCATGAAGGCCGTAAGTCAGGAACTTTTCCCCAGCTGAAAGCTTTCCCAAAACCTTTGGCAGGCAATGCACTAATGCATGTGGTCATTGTTAAAAATATTAAGAAGTAAATTATTACAAAAGGAAAATATCGAAACCTAAAAATACTTATTTAGCTTAGGCCCATATAAAACACAGACTGGCCTTACCCAACCCATCATGAAGCATTAACACCACACACACACATTTACATTTCAGCTTCTCCCCTGTGGGACCCACTGAAGCTGGCAAGTTCAGGAGATACTGAACAAAATTTGGTGTTTAATATATTTTTTATCCCTGTCCCCTCTCTGTCCCTCCCAATTCTGGCCTGCCCAGCAGCACTAAACACTACCTTAAAGGGAAGGAATTGCAGCAGCTATGGAGCAATGCAGGCTACACAGTGAATAGGGTGGAACTTGTGCTTGAACTGAGCTTATTTTGTTCAAGGTTTGATAAACAGAGACACCTGATGTGTTGTCAGCAGCACTTGCTGTGCTGTGAGTGTCTGACCTCATGTGAGCTGCCATCCAGGTTGGCATTTAGCAGAACAATGTGCCCCCCAGCAGCAGATGTGACAGACTCTGCTGCTGATGGTTCAGCTCCTGGGGCTGGCCCTGGTGCCAGGCTCAGCTGCCAGGGCCTCCCTGCTGCTCTGCTGGGTACTGCCGCTCATCTTAAAGGCTCTGCTGAACAGGTTGGTGGGAATTCAGTGGAAAGAGCAAAGCAAAATGGGGACATGTCTGTGTTTGTGAAATGCTACACCGTATGTAGCAAGGCTGCTTCCAAATGGGCACCCTGCCAGCTCCCCATCGGTGTGAGTCACACCAAGCCTAATCCATCGGGCTGCTGCTGCCTGCAAATGAGTGAACCTGAGCCCTTGTCTGCTGCCGTGTGGCCACGATGCACCGGATCGACCACAAGGCTCTGCATGCACAAAGCCCTTTGTGACACCCCAGTTCTACTCATTTTCCCTGTTTATCTTTAACTGGCTAAGCCCTTGACAACACTAATTAGATAATATGTTATGGAGGGGATTGAATGCTTTAAAGCCATAGATAGCTTTGGAGTGCTGGGCCAAGTGCAGCATATCACATCAACACAGCTGGAAGCGGTCCATGGTGTAATTCATTAGTGATTACAGTAGTGGAGAAAAAGAAGGACCAGATCATATATTAATCTTAGCATATTGAGAAGGGAGGGGAGTGCTGGGTTTGGGGGTTTGTTTTTGGTTTTTTTTTGTTCTCTAAATTTTGTTCTCAATGTTTTGCCCATAACTGTGTAATAACTTTTGCTGGCACAGTTTGAATTGTCCCAGTCTCACAGCACCTGCCAGGTGATGATGGCTTGTGTACTTGTTCAGAGTGAATAAAACACAAGTGATTATCCACTTAGCCATAATGCAGAGTGTCCTAGCTGACATGATCAGAGCTTTGCAAAGCCTCAAGGAGAACAAGAGGTTGATTACAATAATATTATGAATGTACAAGCAACATTTAGAAACAGCTGCTTACCCCAGAACACAAAAGGGTCTCTCCTGGGCTCTGTCTTTACATGGTTCTGAAAAATGCTGCTGAAGTGAACAGGATCTGACACAAAGGAGAAAAAACTGGGCTTTCTAAGGAAGAAACTAGTGTTAGATCCAGCAAAAGTGCCTTCCAAATTCCTAATTATCAATGTTTCTAAGCCAGAGCTTACAATAATTATGAGTCTGGTTAATCATCACCCTTGTCTTTACTCTTTTTTGCTCTTGTAAATTCTCTAGTTGGTGGCTAACTAGGGAAAAAAAAAAAAGAAAAAAAAATTAAAAGGCCAAGATAAAAAGGATGATTTATTAAACTAAAATGCCAGAGAAATCACGTAACGTTTTTCTCCTCTCCTGAAGTTGGGTAAAGTTCCTACACATCCCCTAAGTGCTACAATTAGGAACTCAAAACTCATTATCACCCTTACCTCCATCCTCACAGTAAAAACAAAACCTTTCTTTATATATTGGAGCAAAGAGAGAGAGGTTTTGCTGGGGATTGTTCTAGAACATAATAGGAAATAGTTATTTTTACCCTATTTGACAATTTGCATAACATGAATCCTGAAGAGTTAGCTGGTTTCCCTCCAGTTTTTATCTGAGATGCTGGAAGCAGGGAGCAGCAGCCCACACACCAAGCAGAAATGAGCTGCCAAGCTCATTATCTCTGCTGCAGGTATTGGAGGGAACAGAAGCCTTCAGTTTGTAACCTGCCATGTCCTGCAACACTTGGTAACTCTCTCACATGCTGCTGAAATGGTGAAATGAACACAAGCAAACCAAGAGATGTCCTCTTCAGTAATATTTCCACTGCAGAAAGTATCTCAATGTTTCTGTTTAAAGGAGATTTTAGGACAGTGGCAATACCCTGTCATTGGTTCCTCCCAGTCCCTTTCAGATACATTCTCTGTGACTCACACGGGTTTTGGAGAGCCAGTGCAATGCAGAGGCAGGGAAAAGAGGCCCATGAAAAAGTAGGAGACAAGGATTTTTATCACAGAAGGGTCTGTTTACATCCCTTCCTTTTGCCATGTCTGGGCTGGCCTTCCAGCAGCTCAGCTCTGAGTCCCAGGTACAAACCAGCTTTGGGCTCCAGGTGAATCTCTAGGTTGTGACATCTGAGACCAAAACCTTTGGGAATTTTCTCACAAACCAGGCCAGAATATCAATTTATTACTGAAACTGGGTCAGTTCCACCTGGTTTCAGGTTTCAGTTTACACAAGTCCCAGATTAACAGGGAAGTTGACATGACTTTTGTAACAGCATGTCCTTGCTAACTGCACGAGTCAAACACCTGCCAGGAAGGACAGCAGGGAAGAGCTACAGGAGGCACTTGCAGAACATTTCAGAAGAAATTTCTGTTTCTGTGGGTTTGCATTCCAGTCTGTACTGCTTCCCATACTCCATGAACTCACCCTGAAAAGCTGTAACTACATTCCCAGGTTCTATTTGTTGCCAATGGAATGCACTTGGCTTGCTCCCTGCCATAGATGGACAGCCCTTACAAAGCCTGTTCAAACAAAGCACACTGCACAGGTACAACTTAACACACTACTGGCTGGGAAATTTTGTCATGAAAACACTTGCTCATTTTCATGCAGAAAATTCTTTTTGATGGGTTTTGATTTGCTTTTTCAGAAGCTGGCATTATTGTCATTGCCTCTGTCTCCTTTGCTTTCCACCTGAATTGCACCTATGTTTATATTTATGGGAGGGAGACACAGAAATGCCCACTCTCCTTTTTCTCCCTTTTGCACCATTTTGTTTCTCTTTCTTTTTCTTTTCAGTCTGACCAGGAACACAGATACACTGTTGCTACACCATAATCACTCAGGCATGACAGTTCAACGTCTTGCTACTCTTGAGTGAAATGGAAATTGGATGGAAACAAGCAGCAGAATACAGTGATCTTTAAAAATCTCCACAAGCCAGAGTATGTTCCTATCTAGAAATTGCCACTTTCCACAAAAAAGCACAGTGATCAGTTGACAAGTATTAACTGTGTCCAGCTCATGAAATTATTATTCAGAGCAACCAACTTCATTTTTATATGATGTATTGAAAAAATAATACATTGTACAAAGGGATGTGCAAACACTGCCACTTGACACCTCTCTGCCTTCAAGGCTTAATAAAGGAAGAAAAACTTGAAAAAATCCTCACACAACATACACATACAAAGTGGTTGACAAAAAAATTAGTAGTGATTGCCTTGCTCACTAAAAGAGCTGGAAACTGTCAGGGAGAATGCTGGGAACTAAAGAAGTGGAACTTACAAGTGGATTTTCATCACCCTCTCTACATGGCTGGTTTCTCATCCCCATTCCTGTTCGTTTTGCCTCTTCCCCATCAAGGAAATTCATCTCCAGGCAATCTGGGTTTATGTCTCTCCAGGATATTACCTCAAGATAAGAATCAAAGCTCTGATCCCAGGGAATGATTTCATCACTAATCTTTCCCCATTAGAAGAGCTCCAAGGTTAACAGAAATTAGTAAACATGTTTGAATCCTGCACGAATTTCACTTTGCAGTGTGCTCTGTTAGACATTATTTATACTTCAGGGAGTGCTTTCAGGCAGTATCCCAGCAACAAATAGAAGGGGAAAATGCAAGGCACACTGCAGATTTGGCTGAATAAATAACATAAATACAGAAACATTGCTAGTTAGATGCTAAAGACATGAGATGAGAACATTCTCTTCTGCATACACATTTTTTGTGGAAAGACTTCTTTTGAATTACAGACTCATGACTATGTTTTGAAATTCATCCACAGCTAAGCTCACCCGTGAGAGAAGTCATAACCTTAAAAAATATATATATTGCCAATATTGGCATGTAGTTTCTACACAGAAGAAATCCTTTCCATTAAGATTATTTAGCAAATTATCTAAAAACAACCTCATTATTACAGTGAAGGGTCTCATGGTTTCCCTGTATTAAATATCCCTAAAACATTGACTCCAACAGCAAAGAACATTAGCAGCCTTCTCAGTCTTCAGGTTTCCCATGAAGGGCCATCTCTGGTCAGGTTCCCAGCTGGTGTAAGACAGCATGGCCTCAGAGCAGCCAGGGGAGAACGCAGTTTATACCAGGTAACAATCTGGCTGGGAGGTCTCCTCTAAATTGTCAGCTTCAGCATATTATCCCAGGCTTAAGAGTGCCTGGCTCAGCTCTCACTGACTGCACAGAGGGTGTCTCCCAGGGAGCATTTCTCCTTTCCCAGAGCAGCTGCTGCAGCCTGAGCTCTTTACCCCCCCCTTCACAACTCCTGCCCTGCTGATGCTGAACACTGCCTCCCACTCAGCTCAGTGTTTTGGGCAGCCAAAAGCACTTCCCTTGGTGCTCTTACTCTTCTCTAATGCCATGGGGATGAATGGATGAGGAAAACTGGAGTAGACAGGAGAGCAATGTGCTGTGCTGCTCTGGGAATGAAGGCACAGCTCCCACCTAAGGAAGCTCCCTCTGGAAGTCAGGGCAGTGCCATGGCATTGAAATGTCTGGGTATGGCCATGCAGGCTGACATGCTGCAGGATTATCTCCATGCTCAGCTCACGGGTAATATCCCAAAGGCAAACACACCTATGCACACAGAGTCAGCACACATGCATCAGCTTTCTCTGGGTACAGATGGCTTTTTATATTTAGGCTTAACTAGAGCACAGAATTCTCTTGTACCTTATTTTGTTAAATTACTGCATTGCTGTCCAGGTACAGAGTCCTCTGTGCATAAGGACTGGCTGATGCCTGGAGCTCTCCTCAAGGAACTATGAGAAGAAGATATGGACCTGTATTCCAGCCCAGGAGCTTAAAGAACAGGAATTCCAGGATCCAGGGATCAATCAACACAGGTTCATGCTGGCAAGATGCTGGGCTCTCCTGTATACGTGTCCAACTCAGCAGTGCTGAGTGCGGAAAGGATTTCAGTGGAGACGCAAAATGACGGCAGCACTCAGACTTTCCGGACTGGGGCTGCCAGAGCTGCTCCTATCCTGCTCCGTCCCCAAAGAAACAATAATCCTCTTTTTCCAGCCCCAGCTCATCCTGCCTGAACAATGCATGCCAGATTACAGCCATTCACCAGGATGCAACCACTGTCATGCACCACTCTGTTACTAAGTACTCTTAAATCCTGTCCATGGAGCAGACAGGCACACGCAGTTCCAGACAATTCCTAAGGTACATTCAGCAGGACTTCTCAGCAGCTTGGCTCTCTACTCAGGAGGCTGCACAAGGCCAGGGATCTAATCAAACTACCAAGAACCTGACTTACACCTTGTAGTTTGCAACATGACTTCTTGGATTCTAAAGAGAGAGAGGGCAAACCCCCCAGCCATGCCCAACTGAAACCAAAGATCACCTTGTTACAGCAGCAAGATACAAATTACCTAAGTACTGAGCTACATTTTCTATCATTGAATACATTGTTTGCTTCTACTTGTGGGTTATTTTATATTTCACAGAAATACTGGCTCTTCTTTTTGGGTCAGTCTGCTGATAATCTTTAAAAATAAACCCACTAAGAACAAAGTATTATTTATTATCTGGTTTTTGCTATCTGCTTTAGAAGCAGTTCTCCAAGAGAACTTTAAAAGCCAGCACATTAATGCACAGTGGCAGATGAGCTGAGCTTTTCCTTGCTCTCTGATAAGAGCACTGCGTGCATCAGGAGTCCTAGCCAGCACCACAGGTGACATGTGGCAGTACAGCAGCCTCTCTGCTGCCCTGCTCCTTCCCTTTGTGCCTGCACGACACACAGCACACCAAATGACACTGCTGCTTCTAACAACTGCGCATTCTGAGAGGGGCAGAAACGACACAAGAAATTGTTCCAGAAGCAAAATCCAGAAGGAAAGCATAGGGTGAGGTCAACATTTGGAAAAGCTTTTGTTGAAATAATTCCATCGACTTTTATCTGAGCAAAACAAGATTTTTGAAAATAAGCTTTTTCATGCTCAGCTGGGTATGCCTGCGTTAGCCTGTAGCTCCAAACAAACCCATGGGCTGACAACCAGCTCTGCCACACCCGTGCAGAGCAGATTTCACTGCTCTTTTATTTCTGTTTAGTCTCAAGTGAATCCTTCACATGCCCTCTCAAGTTGATTTACTAGCATCACTATAATGCTGAGCTCTCCTTTCTTATCACTTGCTGCTATTAAAATTAGTGACTGATTTTTAAGTTCTGGACAGCTCAGGGACAGGATACTTAGGAAACGCCCTGCAAGAGCTTATTCTCAGTATGCTCTTTCAAAGCCAAGAACAAATCCAATGTTTGTTCTCTTGAGCTCTAAGTCATTGTACTTTGCCCTTTTTTATTGGTTTGAGACCTGAAATTCATTCTGTATGCTCAGAGTGAAACAGAAATTTTGCTATGAGAGAGATGCTCGACAGCAGGGCCAGGCAGGTGTGTGATACCTAGTCAGTACTAGAAGCAGAATCTTCCTTTTCACTTCTTTGTGGGGTTGTACTGCTGACTTTTTGCACTGCAGCTGTGAGGGGAATGGCTCAAATATCAGGGCCACAAGGGGCTAATTAGCCCCACTTAAGGTACCCAGAACTTTCCCACTAGAAGTTTTCTCTAATTTTTTTTAACCTTATGAAATGGCTGTTGCATTATATTAGAAAGAAAAAAAAATTCAATAGTGTAACTTCAGGAACAATTTCAATGCTTTTTTCCCCCTCTTGCTGCTGGGAGAATTTAAGGGACTGGCATGAATGATGAGCCTATTTTGGGCAACTAAGGAAAGCTGCACAACAAATGCAGCCTCCTGGCTTGCCCTGCAAGGCTCGTGAACACCACATTGTGCAACACCAGTGAGTGCCCCAACCTACGCACGGCCACACGGGTGAGGCTGGAAAAGGAACACACTCCTGCCCACACTAGGATTAGGAAAGTCCTCTCATTTCATAAACTTTGATATTGGTTTTAATTCATGGGCCAGAGAGCTGAGTCACAGACCTTCTGGTCACTTGGATGAACCCAGAGGATAAAAGGGCAAAATATAAATGAGCAGAAAAGCGAGTAACTGTAGCCAAGTTTAATATTGAATTAGCTAACTGAAGGAATGGAAAGTTCTGGAGGTGACAACTCTCACACTACTGAAAACAGCACCTGAGCTGGCAAGCATGGCACACCTGAGCCTCACAGCTCAAAGGCTGAGTGGGAAAAATTCTGCTCAACAACTGAACTGTTTCTTAAGATTTTTGCAAGAGCTTTGTGCACCAAGGAGCTGCACAACAAATCCTGTTAGCTAATGGTCCTAGACAGACGAAATCCAACCCTTGAGGATTTGTGAATGAGGAATCTTGCACAAACACGATATCTTTTTGGCTCCTACAGAGCAGGTAGAATTACCTGGTCTTCCAGCAAGACCTTCCAAAGAACCACGGAGAGCAAGGACAGGTGAAAGATGATTTCCTACAGTGGGATACCTTACTTGGTGAAGAAGGGATCAGTTACCTTCTTCTCATATCAGTTGCAGAGTGAATTACCTCAACATGAATGGCAACCAATCTGGTTGCATATCCCTCCAAATCTGGATTCTGATTGAAAGTTGAGTTCCCAGATGATTTCTTGGTTTTAAACCAAAAGAACCCTTTGCATTCTGGTTTTCATGGTACACAGACTGCTTTAATAACATTGATTATCAGATGCTGTACTAACAACACTGGTTTTATCCTATTATTTTATCATACTTGCTTTACCTGAGCTTTCCTTCAGGACATTGTTCCAATCACAGATTATTCTGACCACCACCTCCTGCCTTTGTTGTTTAAATATTTCAACATCCCAATGGAATGTGGGGCCATCAGGATTCTTCCTACAGTGGAGTATCAGACACTGGCTACAAACCTCACTTCTTATTTCCTCACTCTTTGCCTTGCTTCACCTCAAAGGAAGTAGGTTTCACTTCAATTACAGTGAAGCAGAATGAACAGGAGATGGAAGCCCCGCCAAAGAGGCACTTCACAGCTTGTGGAAGAGTGTGGAAAGGAGATGCCTGCACCTGCAGAGAACACAGAGCCATTAGTCAGGCACTGTAACATGCCCACAGCTGTTCTGCTTTGGAATACAGCAGCTTGCATCTTGGTGATGAAATTCAAGGAACCAGTGCCTGGTGTGTTCACTTGAAACCTTTCCTATTAGGACAAGGGGATGATGATGATGATGATGCATGAGCATTTCACGGACTGCAAGATGTTGACAGCCTTTTGTGATATCTTGTCACTGACACACTGCAAGGGGACAGCCACAGGCACTCTTGAGACACAGCCCACCCATGACCTCTGGACAGAGAAATGTCATTGTCAGAAGGATGCCCAGGCTTGGAGATGTGGGGAGGTGCTCGTGCCCACAAAGAGCCAGCTCTCACCCAAGTCAAGCTGCAGTGTTATTCAGGGAATCCAGACCCCAAAGGTGGCACACAGCTGCTTCAGAGAGCACTGAGGCTCACACAGAGGGAAATGATGGTGACAGCCGCTCACACACAGGGGCTGCAGAGCCCAGAAACACCTCCTGACATGCCCCAGCTGACTGTGTGTGCACCAGGCTTTCACCCCGTGGTCACTGTGCCCAGTCCTGTGACAGCAGCTGAGTCAGAGAGCACCTTTCCAGAAAGGGCCTGTCCCCACTGAGAGAGGACAATGGCAGAGATTATTGCCAGCCCAGCTCCAGGCTGCAGCTGTTAAAGACCTGCCAGTGCCTTTCTCGGGAGATGCAAGGGGAGACTACCCACCAGACAGCATATCTGTAAACAAATGTTGAACAGTGCCAGGAGTAGCATAGCTCAGCCTTTAACCATAACCTTGGATTTGAAATACAAACCTCTCCTCACTCCTCTCTCCCTGCACCATGATTAAGCTTTCTAGCAGTGCTGCAGCAATGCAGGATGCTAAGCCAAGTTTTGGCAGCACACAGCATTCTCAGCACCAACCACAGAGAATTATAGGTATGGAAATGTATAAAATTAAAATAATCATGAGTAATGCTTATTCAGAAGAAAAATAAATACACCATACTGTGGGGGAAAACGTTTAAATATCTGAATTGAATCTTCAGCAAAATTATTTGCTTTGCCATGGGTATGTGTTTTAGGCTAGCTAAATAATTCAAGTACTTTCCTTACATTACTTCTCCTTGAAATGAGAGTTTCATGTTTATTATTCATTACTCAGGTGGGGAGCTCTGCTTGCTATAAAAGTAAGTGGAACAAGCAGCTGCAGTAAGGTGAGATCTGGGACCCAAACATGGCTCATGAGCTTTGTACTAAAAGCATTTCCCACCCAAGGAACAGGATACAACCTACAACCGCTCACATGGCAGGAGTAAAACAGTTTCTTCCTCAAACAAGAGTAAACTATTAAAATAAAGCAACCCAAGCTGAGATTCATTCTATTTCTCTCCACAGGTACCAGCAAGCTCCTTCTGACTCCACTCAGCACAGCCCTGCCCAGGGAAGGCATTTCCCCTATCATTCCCAATGCACGCCGTGACGGGAACTGCTGTAATTAATAGCAGCAAAATTTAACACACGTCCCCTCCCCGTGAGCAGTTCCATTAAGTCAATAGCATTACAATCCCCAGCAAGAGTTATGTGATCTGCTCTCTGCCCACCTGCATGAACTACTCCATTTCCCTGTTGCTGAGCTCCACACCTGATCCTGGCCTGTGCCTGACACATAAAGGTGTTTGGCATCTGATGCACCTCCGTGGCCAGAGAGGAGAGCAGAAAGGGCACGCTGCACTCCAGCCCCAGCCCCATTGGAATCACAAATGGAACAGGTGATACCTTTGTCTCAGTGCAGCTGATTTAATAAACCTGTCTCAACACCTTATGAAGTGTCGGTTGTAAAACCATTCCTGCAGCTCAGATTTCACCAGCAGAATGCTCAGCATAGTTTTGAGCTGTTTTCTGTGCCTGTCCCACACTGCCAAGACATTCTGTTCAGAGGTCAGAAATGTGGGCATGCTACCATAAAAGTCAGGAAATCATTTACAGAATGCATAAAAATTGCTTTGCAGGGCAGTGACTCAGAGCTGAGAGGACATGACATAATCTCTTTGCTCTATAAACAAATGCAGTTAATGTATAGCCTTTAATACGCAATAATCAAACGCAATCTTCTTTCAAATGAGAAAAGATCCAATCCAGTTTCATTTCTCTGCTGATGACAGTGGAATTTAGCAGAAGACAGCAAGCATTTCACAAAGAATGCATCATTCTTTACTGCATGACAACTACCTCCACCTACCACATTCCTCTTTCCAGGACTAGTGAGCTGTTTTGCACACTTCCAGATGGAGGTATTTTGAAGGAGAGCTTTGTTACCCATCTTTTTATTTTCCTAAACCCCAAGTCAGTGCTTACCAGCCAGGGCCTTGATGCGGGAGCGCTCAAACAGCCGAGCAGAGCTGTTCTCATTGTCCCAGTCGTCCACATCCCAGCGGTTGTTGACGTCGCTGTACTGCTGTTGGATCTCAATGTTGTCGTAATCTGTCGCTACTGTCGTCGTCATCCTGAGTCTTCTCCTTAGCCTCTCCTCACCATCAGATTCTTCCTAAAACCCTCTGTCAAAGAAATATAAGCATTTAGAGGGTGCTCATATACTGGAAGAAAATCGGAAAGGTCAAGCTCAGGAGTCTTGGTTTCGAAAATCAGTGACTTTTACTTGAAGACAAGATCAAGAACAGGAGATACCAACCACTCTTTCAGAGAACAAATATTCTCAAAAAAATTAAGTGCTTTACCAAAGCACAGAAGCTTTGCTGCATACACACATCCAGGATTGTCATGTTCAGCTCCACAAAGCAGAACATGGATGGAATAGTGCAGCAAAACACCCCCACAACTGTCATTTTCAAAAGCAGACCATTGGCTTTAGAGATCTGTGAGTGTTGGTTAAAGCATATGGAACTGTGAATAACTTGGCCTCAAGCACAAAAATGACCTCCATACCTTTACAAAATGGTGCAAATAACTGATGGGAAAAAAAAAATACAGATTCTGAAAAAGCTACATAAGCATTTGACAAGCAAAAGCTTTTTAACATGTGTTAATATTTCTGTCTCCATATGCAAATACTGACTTTGTGACCGGTCCTGGCAATTTATTTATGAACTAATCCAGATAAAACCAACTAAATGATGCATTACTTTGAACTCTCCACAGGAACAACATGGCACCCACCAACGCAACCCTTGGGGTGAAGTTCTCCTCTTTCAGGGTGCTGTTTGCATATTTATTCTGTTTTCTGACTAGGATTTCCATGTATTTATGGGTACTAGATAGAAGAGAGGCAGACACCTCTGGAGGAGGAGGAGGGAGGTTATACAACGCTGGGAGCCCAGCAGGAACAGCGCTGAGAATCCCCTTCACCCTTCAGTGCTCAGTGAGACCTTGAGGAGCACAGAAACTTACAGTTCACCTTTGCAAAACGCAATTATTACCAGAAATGCAGTTAAATACAGGGGCAAGGGGGAGCCGGGGGCCGCCCTTTTACCTGGGCGGGGCCGCGCGCTCCCCTCACAACGCCCCACCCGGGGCTTCTCTTGTATTTTCTATCTTTTATCTCGCTTTCTTATTTTAAAATAAAATTTAAAATAAGAAAAAAGAAAAAGAAAAAAGAAAGACGAGCCCCACAGCAGCGCGGAGCGCAGGGCGGGGCCGGCACCACCCCTGAGGGTGAGGCCGAGCCCGCCCTCACGGCGGGGCCGGCGCTGCCCCTCAGGCCCTCCCCGCCCGCCGCGCTGGCGCCACCTGCCGGCCCGGCCGCTCCCGGCACCCGCATGTCGCGACATCGATCCAGCTCGCCCGCGACAGGCGGCGGGGCTGCCCTGCTTCACCCGCGGCGTTTCTTCCCCGTCCGGGCCCGGGACACCAGAGCCGGCCCCCGGCCCCAGCCCACGGCGGGTCCGGCCCGTGCCACCGCGCGGAGAAATCCCGTGTCTGGCGCAGGAGCGGGAGCGGAGCCGCGCTGGGGCGGCTGTTACATAAGGAGCTGTTAGCGAAGGCTGAGCGCGAGTGCTCAACCTTCACGAAAGGTAAAAAGGAATCGCTTCAGCCATGGGAAGCTGCCAAGAGAGCGAGGGAACGCTCTGGAGAAGAACTGGCCCTGGGGAAGGTCGTGGGGACGATGCTCCCGCGGCGCATCCCGCAGGAGCCGGGCATGGATCACCCGCTCCGGCCGGATCCTGCGCTAGGAACGAACAAAAGCGTGGAGCGAAGACGGGGGAAGGATTAAATCCCACTCGCCGCGTTTCTGCACAGCACTCACCAGCTGATCCTCACCGAGCATCAGGCCTAGACAAAAACCTCCCATTGATCCCTGTACACAGGCTGCAATCAGGGTTAATTCCAATTAAATCCACGGAGCAGCCAGGATATAAACAACGAGTGGGAACAGGCTGGTTGACAGCATAATTTTCCATCTTTTCTATATTCACCAGTGCTCAAGGAAGAGAAAATGTGCCACTGGAAAAGCTGCAGTTCCAACCATAAAAATCAGTGAACCCAAAATCGGGATGGAGTGATATGTAATTTAATATAGATGGAACAAGCCATGGGATTTAATTTATTTCTATGCCACTGCTGTTTAGAAACACACACAACTTGATCCAGAATAAATTCAACTCCAACTTATGCTTTATTACTTCTCCCATCCTGAGCATCTCACAAGCCAAATCTATCCCAGATAAAGCTAAATTGAGCATGAAATGGCCTGTTATCCCACACCTATAGGGCCAGAAAACCCCCATCCTTGTTCTGATTCTGATAAAAGCAGCTCCTCGCTCCCTGACCTCAGGCTCCCTTTTCTGGGATGCCGCTCCCCACCACAGGGACAGCGGAGCAGGAAAACACTGCAGGGATAAAAATGAGCACCTTGCAGCAAAGCAAGGTGAGGAGAACACAATGGAATCCTGATTCCAGAGACAGACCCAGCTCCAGAGAGTGCAGCCACCGCCCTCAGCCTCTGCTGGAAAACAGCTTTCCTTGAGTCCTGCTGCAGCTCTGATCCAGCACAACCCACTGGTGCCTCTGGGAACAGGGAGGGAAGATAAACACGAGTCCTGGCAGAGACCTGCAGGCTCCTGACTGCAGGGATGGAGGTCCTGCAGCTGGGATGAGCTACAGCAGCACATCTTGTGTCTGCTTTAGGGGTGTCCTGATCTGACATGAACAACACCAGCAACCGCCCAGGGAGCAACAGAAAACGGTTTGGAATTTTCCTGGAGCCCTTAATGCAGCCGAGTTCACTGTTAATGACCTTGAATACAATCCACCTGTGAAATCAGCCCTGCCATTGAAGGACCACGCTGAAAACCCTCTGTGTGTGTGTGCAGCACACACAGACATGTGACACAGGTATATTTACAGATTCGGTTTAAGCCTCTGCGTGAAGCACCCACCAACACCCACAGAGGGATCACCACGGAGCACAGGGACCGAGGGAAGCTCGTTCTCCAGCAGGAACAACCTTTGTCACTTAAATATCCTGGTCTGGCTTTAAGCTGAGAAACCCCTCTAATAAAGGAATGACATTTTCTGCAGAAAGCCAGAATTTCAGCTGCTGACATCCCGAGCAGCCTCCTGCAAGCCAGCCCCTCTCAGGACTGGGCAAACACACTGAACAAGGCATTGCAGAAATGGCAGGGCACAGCTCCTTTATATGCACAATTCAGCCTCACTCCAGGATGACATACAGCACTCAAACCCAGGGACAGCAGGCACTGGGGTTTCTCACTTAATCCACTCCCTCTTAAACTCATCTGCCAGTGCTGCTGCACCTGGCTTGGAGATGTTAGCAGGCAATTCCAGGGATAAACAGGCACAAGGGTGAGCTAATAAACAGCATGGAACTGCTCCAGGCCCTGAATCCACAGGGCCACCACGATGGGTCTGGATCTGAAAAATTTACAGAAAAATCTGTAAATTCCCAAACCTCTTCCTCATTGATAAAATAGAACTCTGTTGCCTTCTGCCATGGGTACCATGCTAAACGACCTCATGAGACAAAAGAGATCAAACCATTTAATTTCAAAGCATTCCTTAAAACCTATTGCATAATCTGAGGGCGGGAGGGAGGGGGGTGGTTGGCATTGTCTTCAAAAAGAAGAAATGGCTTGAAGAAAAAAATCAGCTACCAGGAAGAGCATTTTCTCAGACAGTTTTCAAAGGCCATATCCAGGGGTCAGACCTTTTGTGTTTACTTTCATAAATAGACCAGATTTTGCTCTGTTTGTTTCTTAGATAATAGAAAACAAACAGTTTTATTCAGCCCATCTGAAGAATGAATTAATTTTTTTAAAAATTCATTGGCTACTCTTAAATGCAATCATGTAATTCACTAAACAGCTATGACTATGATCCCTGAAATTTTGCCATAGCCACACATCTGGAATTACTTCCTAATAGTTACATTTATCTTTAAAGCAAACATTGTTCTTTCAAGAGTTACTATTCTTCCAGGAAACATGCTAAGCTGTAGTTAGATTCATGTTACTCTAACTAAGGATTGTCAAGAGGTTTTTATGGTGCTGTGATTGAAAAAATATAGTTTGAACAGCAATCCCCAAATGGTCTCATGGTTTATGTAAATACTGTTCCCTGGCTAACACACAGGCCAACCTATTGCAGCTTTCCTGGCATTAAAGACAAATTGTAAATTCATCTCCAACTCCCACTGATGGTGTGACAGGACTGAAAAGGGGACACAGACACTCCCATCTCCAGGTCACCAGAGCACATGGGTCTGGTGACAAGCAGGGACACAACCACTGTGACAAAGAGAATGGTGTCCTGACCCCACAGATCAGATATGTACCTCCAAGAAACCAAAATTACACACTGCCTCCTTTCTAGTAGCCCTCTGAAACCAAGGCTGGATGAGCACAGAAAGAATTCCATTACCCTCTTTGCAGGACACTTTCCCTCCCAGTTGGTGCTTCCCCCTCACTGATGCCTCAGATCATCTCACCAGTCCAGCTCTTCACTTTAGTGCAATGATTATTACTAAAAATAGGGAAATTTAGATAATATGTAACCAAACTTTGCATTTATTCTGAGTAACATTCAGCTCCCTCCTAGCAACAGCACAACTGACATTTAATAATTCTTAAAATGTCATTTTAAGCCAATATTTAAACTGGAGGATGGAAGTTCCTCTGAACTCTCAGGGCCCACCCACATCTTGTCACCCAACAAGGTGAGATTCTCACCCTAAGCTTCCCCACAGGGCAAGTGGCCTGGTCAGAGTCAATAGGGGCACCTTGGAGAGGCTCAGGGCTGGATGCCAAATACACATCAAACATCCCCACAGGTCAAGCTCTGCAAGAATTTACAAAATACTGTATAAACTCAAGACTTGTACAGAACCTCCATTCTGAGAAATTGAATTCTGAGCATAAAGCTTAGAAAGACTAGGTGATGCATGTCCCAATTCCAGCCATTTCTCAGCCTGAAGCCCCAGGAGGTGTTTCCAGGCTCTCTCCCTGCTCAGCCCCTGTGATGCTGAACTGCAGCACATTTCCAGGGACAGGAGTTCCCCTGTCCTGAAGGGGCAGCACACTCACTTATGTTCTGGCTTTTTGTTTCAGCTGCTGAACCAATCCCAAAATAATAAAGGCAGTAATTCAGCAAGGCTGTAACTCCCTTGACCTCCAATATCCCCTCTCCCCCTCTCCCAGTCCCATCTTTCCTTCCACAAACAGAACCATACTGTTTCTGCATTTCCCAGCCCAAGAATGCTCTGTGTCTTTGTCTTTGCTTCCCTTCACCACTTTGTGGTGCTGGCTCCTCTGGCTCTCCATGCTCCAGGACGTGGAGCCCAACAGCCCAAAGCACCCTGAAAGGTCACAGCCAAGGGGGGACAGGCTGTGCTACCAAATGCCACAATCAGCCCTTGGGGCACTTCAGGAATGCACAAACAAGGCAAGACTGAAGCCTCTTTATTCTCAATACAGGCTGGAAAAGCATGTGAAGGTCACTAAAATCAGGCAGCCTGTCCTTCACCAGGGAGGTCTGCTTCCCACAGCTCAGATAACCCATCACTCCAAAGACCAGGCAGTTAAGAGGGAATTCCAGGCTCTTGTTTTCATTCTGAGCTCCCCAGGATATCATGCTCTAGCTGGGAGATGGGTACATAATTAAATAAGCACTGAAACAGCTTCAGAAAGTGTTTGTGCTGCTGCCTGAAAAGACACAGCCTCGCTGAACTGGAGTTCAGTGCTACCAGCAGGGCTGAGCAGAGCACACCCAGCACCACATGCCCCACACAGGACAAGGATTCCAATAACCAAGGGCACCAAGGGCACAGAGAAACTCAAAATAGCTGAAAATAGGTTATTTAAAAACACAAATCTCTATTTCAAACCTTTCAATTCCAGCACAGACCATTAAAACATTCTGGTCTGATATTCTCTGCACTTGGAGCAATAAAGTTTCACCCCGTTTTTCATACATCACCCAGTAGATCTGGACTCCAACATTTTATCCTGGAGACTCCAGAATAATTTAATTGATATATGTGGTCCAAATTTGCCCTCTGTAACCTGAGGTAGCTCCACCCAGCTGGGGATACAACCCAAGGTTTGCCAACATTATTTGAAGAGCCTTCTTAAAACACCAAGAGGGTAGAAGGAGGCTTCATTTGGATTTCATCCAATGTCAGACACAAAACAGGAGTTGGGGGTGAGATTCTCTAGGCCTCAAGGTATTTCCCTGTGGAACAAAGAATGTAAAACACATTTTGCCAAGCTGCTGAGGAGAAGGCTCTGTCTCAGCCATGAACAGCTCCTAGGGAGTAGCATTCCTGCATCCCTACTGAAAGGGAAAGTCTAGCAGGATCTAGAAGGGCCTGGAGTGACACACAGAGCAGGAACATCCACGAGGGCTGTGAGAATAAAGCTCCACATACTGGGCCCAGCTCAATGAATGCTCAAGGATCTAAATTCCTTATTTAGTTTTTAAGAAAACCCAGAGTACTTGACCTCTTTCAGCATGTGTTTGTGGTTTTCCCTAAACAAGCACTGCTGGGCAAGGTAGCATTAAAGCAGTAAGAGCTTGGTTCAGCTCCAATAAGGACATCATGAGATAGTCCATGGCTGCTCCAGCGAGATCCATCAATTAAACACAGCTTCACTCCAACTCACAAACCACCTCTGTATTCAACACAGCCAAAATAAATGTAACTCAGGACCCAGAAAATCTTATGAACCATCAGCCCAGGCATTTTCTAAACCTGCCATCCTGTATTCTACTTCTAAGTCAATAAAGAAATTCCCATATATTTAAATTCATGCAGCTCTTGATCTTTTGCTTTTAAAAAACACTTTCATCATCCTCTTAGTCTTTCCTGTGTCAGTGAAAGACAGACCCTGAAATTATTAGGTTATGTGGGAATGCCCCACCATGCATATGGCTTGGCTGGAAAAAACCTGGGTGACCAGCTCAGCACAGCAGTTCCTCTCTCTACCTCCATTCCTGCATTATTTATGACTTCTACATTCCAATTATTAGGTTTCCCATCCATTTTCAGAAAGAGGTGCATTTATGAGTAGGGTAACCCATCCAGAAGGTGCCTTTTCCAAAGCCTGGGCCAAGGGAGGATGGAAGAAAATTCCAGAGTTCATGAGTTTTAATTGAATCTGCTCTTCAGACTTTGCAGGCTTGTTCTGGTGCAATCGCAGCTGGTCACTTTGAAAAGTGAGGAATGAGCAGCAAACCAGGGATTATGTTCTGCTCAGGACTGGAATAGCATCCTGAATGTTGTGAGGGCTTTACAAGACAGCCAATATGTGCTGGTGCACCTGTGTGCTCTGATCTGTGGGGTCAGCAGCTGGCATGCCACTCCTTTTTCTGGGGAATATGACTGCCAGCAGGCCAAGAGCCCTTCAGCTCTTAGAGCCCATGTACTTGTTTTTCTATGAATTCTTAGACAGGAAATTTTGACTGTAGAATTACCTGAACTTTTTGATAAATAAAAGAAAGTGATAGCAAAAACATTCTGATGGTGGTAAATTAATGTAAAGTGATTAAAAATGTGAGTAGGATTAACATTATACTGTCTGTATACACCACAAAGGGTGCTCTGGGTTGAACCCAAATGAAATCCACAAGAAGAAATGAACTGGAGGGGGAATCAAAAAGGCCCCAGGTCAGCTGAGTGCCTTCTAGAAGTACAGGAAGGACTTTTCTGACATAGGCTCTCACTGAAGATAACCTTTATCCACCCCTCGGCTTCAGCACATCTCAGCCATCTCACACGGAGGACATCAGGACCTTGTGTCACAAAACCACCTTGTAAAGTTGTCAGAAGTCTCTGCATTTCACCCTTTGCCATCCTGATCATGGAGCAAGGCAAAGATCCACTTTCCAAACATATTTAAGTACTTGTGGATGTACTGGTGGACAATACCAGGGACAACTTGTCTGGCAGGAAGAAAAACTGATGTATTTCACTACTTATCAACACATTTCCAAAGAAACTACCCAAAAAATTCCTTCCACAGCCACTGAGCATTTAAAGGACAATATTTAGTATCACCGTGTTCTGGAAGCTATCTGTGGGCTGACCTTCACCAAAAGAATGTGAAAATACAGGGCAATTGTCTACAGTGGTATTTACCTTTTCTTCAGCAGAACAAAACAAAAAAAGTCTTTTTTAGTATTTTTCATGCACTCACGCAGAGCAGAGCTCCAATAAAAACCAGGTGCCCCCGGAAAGGAGATCCCCATTTTCTGGTCCTCACTCTCTCATGACCCAGCTTATGAGAAACAGAGCTGAGCTTTGGGAACCTGCTGTGTGTCAGGGAAGGGCTGAAAGCGGAGACGCTCCCGCTGCCTCCGGCCTGCCAGACACTTGGCTCTGCTTTGGATGAGGGCACTGCTGTCAGTGCAGGAAAAGCTTCACATCTTGACCCTGGCCATGACCCTCGCTTGGCAGGAAGTCCCAGGCAACCTGAATGCCCTCAGTGACATCACTGTTTGCTTGGGCAGCAAACTGGCAGTGCCAGGTGGCACCCAGCTGGCGGGCATCATGGAGACCGCGCCTCAGTTTGCAACCCACAAGGAAACCTTCCTCAGGAAAAAATGGACAACTCAGACATCCTTGGGTCATTCAAGAAATGCTGCGATTGCCTCTGTGTGACCACACAATTTACCAATATCAGTTTACATCTGTTGTATTAATTCAAATGAAGAGCTACAGCTAAGTTTTGGGGGGTGGGAAAGGGACCAGAGGCTCTGGGACTGGAGTTTCTGTCCCACTTCGCACTCCTAGCAAGGGGAGAAATGATTTCTCACACAGAAACGATGGCCCTGGATTACTTTTGGAAGGAGGGCACCCCTGAGCCTGCCCTTGCTACAGAGCTGCCTGCAGGCCCTGACACACTTCCATCCGGAGCACATTCCTGCTCCTGCCGTCCTCTCCTGAGATGCGATAGCTCTGACCTCCTTACAGGAGGAGGCCTGCCAAGTAAACAGCCCCGGCTCATCAGCCAGCCAACTGCTGTCTCCCCTGCCCTTCTATTTTCCCTCTCCACTTCCACACTCACCCTTCTGAAAGGTCCCAGCCCAATCCAACCTGTGGGTGAGTGGGAGTGAGGCAGAGCCGCTGCCCGTCTCCCTTCCCGCCATCCCTGCGAGCTCCCGTTTCCTTCCCGCAGGGAGGAGGCTGCGATGCCCGCCCGGGTCACGCCGCGGTGCTGAGCCCGAGCCCAGGCACAGGCAGAACGAGCTGCAGCCGTGGGAGGCTGAGCACGCTCACGGCTTGGCAATCCCGGAGTGTCCCTGAGGGAGGGCACAAAAGCAGGGAGTCATGTCAAACCACCCTGATCTACGCCTAGGCAAACCTCCTCCGTGTTGGAGGGTTTTATGTAAGGGCAGGGAAAGGCTCCATCACTCCCAGCCAAGGAGGAGAAATTGAGGACAGGCTGTGCACAGGCACCTCCTCCCTGCTCGGAGCTGCTGGCCGGGGGAGGCTGCCTGGTGACAACTTCCAGGGAGGAAGAAAGACTGAGCTGCTTTGGCTCTGCCCCCAAACTGCAGAGTAGCGGTGGGAAACCGCACCCAGGGAGACGCCCAGGGAGAAAAGGATGTTTTGTTGTGGAGGCTTTTGTTCTGGACTCTGTTTATTAGCGAGAGTTCACAGCCAGGCAGGCAGAGCAGGGAAGCAATTTAAAGGGCCAGCCTAGAGTAAATAACCTGCTACGCCATCGGCAGGTTTGCAATCAGCAAACAAACAAACAACAAAACCGAAATTCTGGGGGCAGGAATGGGGAAGGATTTGCTGACACCCTCCATAAGGCAGCAGGGCTGAAGCAACAGCTGGTTTCAACAGCTCCAGCACCAAAGCAGGAAGGAGCAGCGCCAAGTCCAGACACGCAGAGACTCTCATTAAGAGGAGACACAAGGCAGCACTAATTACCCCACAGCAATGATCCACCTGCTCCCACACAGGTACCAGAGATTCCTGAGACCTCCCTCACTGAGAGAGCTCTGCTATAGCCAGAGCTGCTCCATCAGTTCCTGAAACCTGGACAAAGAGCTGGCCTGGTAAAGAAGAATTTAGAAAAGAACTCGGATTTGGAGAGTGTGGTGGTCCCAGAGGAGGCACATCAAAGCCTGCTCCAGAACAAGCACCTCCTGCAGATGCTAGATCATGCAAAGCTTGGCTCGTGCACTGGAATATGATATAGGGATTATATGGATTCTAACTGTTCTCTCTTGAATGAAAATAAACCCAGAATAACCAACAGAATTGGACAACTTTTGCTTTGGGGAGATGAAGACAGTACTTGACTGTGGGTGAGGGAATGCCAGCATTTCTCTGGGTTAGAGCTGGTTGGAAAGTGAATTGAGAAATGGAGCGGTTTGATACTCAACACCCACTTGACCACAGAGGTATTAAGAATTGTCCTGCAAATCAGCACAGCCTGCAGCAGCAGCATTGCATATGCACATCTTCAGCCAGGCTAAACCAGAAACGTGGCTGAAAGCAGTCTGGAAAAGGATCCCTCCCCAGGAAGAGGAAAATGTCACATGTCACACGAGTAAATCACCAAGTCAGATCGTGTAAGGTACAATTCCATCAGGCCAACAAGATTCCTTGTTCAAGTAACCAAGCACAGCTTGAGCCACTACTTCCCAAAGAGCAGGAAATGTGTCTCATCCTGCCCAGGGGACACAAAACACACATCATCCACTTCTTGGCAAGAGCACCACATCCAAACTGGTCTCCTCCAAACTAAACATTTCATGGGGTAGTGGGCACTGACCAGAGGAACACAACAGGTAAAACTGAGCAGCCTGCCTGCATTTGCCCACATGGAAGTTTTAAATGGACACCAGCTGTTAATTCCTTTCTACATTCTTCACATTTTTTTTGGCCAACTCCCCGACAAGACTAACAGAAACCTTTCCCCTCCAACTTTCATCTGATGCATAGATAAAATAGTCAGGCAAGAAAAAGAAATCTATCTCATTATTGCCTTCATTGAAATGCATGCCGGTAGGTCCTCAGTGCATCCCTGCCCTTTGAGATGGGTTAAAGAGCCTTAATGCCATCTAAATTAAGTCAATTTGTTATTCAGAACATTTGTGAGCAAACAATTTGCATCCTGGGAGGAGAAAGCACATGGGCCAGAATGTAAAACCCTGGGAAATAAGATGATAGATGGGAAGAAAAAACCCAAAAAAAGCTATGTCTTAAATAACTCGGGTCAGTATTTTGGTTCTTTGATGTTTCCACTATGGTTGAGTCCTTTTTTTTTTTTGCCTTAATAAATATTTTAGTGCACATCCTCGTGTGCTGATTTATGTGAGATAAGAGATATTTATCATTTTATATATGATAGAGTGATGACACTTTCCAGGTTTTCCATGTCAGTTTGCTAATCCTTGGAGTGTTGTTGTGTCCACCATCCCCAAGACGTTACTCCCTGTGAGTCCAGCCAGGACACAAACACTGGCCAGCCCTGATCCCTCCAGCTTGGACCTTGGCTACACAGCAAGCCAAAGGCCTTTACCAGGAGCCAGGGCCAGGAAAGGGCTCCTCAATTCCCTGGGGCCAGGAGAGGAGCTCAGATGTTATTCACAGTTGTGGATTCTCTGAGTAAAACAGGCAAATAAACACACCAATGACTTTGGCTCCTCCAGAGCACCCAACTGTTGTTATTGGCACTTGGATCCAAACAGTTCTGGCCACACCTAAACACAGCCTGCCTTGCACAGGACCCCGGGAAGGGGAACAAAAAGGGTCCAAAAGCTTTATGGTCCTTTGCATTGACTTCCCAGGGGAATTGTACCAAGCACTGTCACAACAAGGGCTCCAACCCAACTCCTGGAACAGGAGGAGCAGAAGGAAACACGCTGGAGCTGTGTGATCACTCCATGTGCACAGCCCCAAGCTGCCCACAGACCCCACTGCCACAGCACCCAGGAAGAACCTGCATGGGGCAGTGATATGCAAAATATCTGATTCTTGTTTCATTCCGAGCTGAGCTCCTTGTCTGGGAAATGGATCCCCAGCTGGCACAGCCCCAGCCCAACAGCTGCATTGCTTTTCTACCTCCACAAACACCCGGAAAGTTCGCCAAAGCCCTGTTTGTGCTGGCACACAGCCAGCACTTTATTATTATGTACTATTAGTTCATAGTGAGAAATGTGCACTACAGGAAAAAAAAAGGCCCGAGAAGCTCAGTAATTGGGCACAGATGTTGAAGATTTATGGAGCTGTCCCCACTGGACAGGATCTTACAGATTGTTTCTATCACCTGTTTGCTTTTGGAGTTTTTAATAAGATAACTATGTGTGCTATCCTGGAAGAATATTCCAGAATTCCTCCTTCAAAAACCAATAACTTTTGATCTCCACTTGTCTCCTCTCAGTAACAATCTCTCCTCAGAGTTCCATAAATGCCTCTTGATATTCATTTCATATTTAAATACGATCTTGGCTGTTGTTTTCATTACCCAGCAACTTTCAAATGCAATCAGACAATTTCATTCTTACTTCATGGCCCGGAAAATAAACCTCACACATCATGCCAAGTCCCCAGCAGTTAGAATCCATGATTAAGTCTCTCAGTATTCAAAATAAGTTATAATCTTCACCTTTTTTCCTATTTTCTGGCAAACAACATGTGCTCAGCATTTTTGGGGACTGCTGCTTGCCCAGTGCACAGACCTCACTCAGCTTAAGATGCCTGCAAAAGTATCTCAGTTCCCATCCGGATTTCTGAATCTTGGTCCATTAAATTAATTCTGCAAAATATTTGAAATGTGCAAAGCTCTGCAGCTGACAGCAAACACCATGAAAGTGAAAACACAAGGAAATCACTGGCATTTTTCATAACTGACCTGTAATGGTTTTGCCATTTCAAATTACATCAGGAATGATTTCTTTCCACCAGCACAAAATGGCAAAACAAGGTGCATTTCACTCAGAAATTGTTTTTCCAAGCATTTACAAAGGAGGATAAATCCCAAAAAAAGGTTATATCTCTGCAAACCAGCATGTGGGACCACTGAATTTCTGCTCTGACACCCATCAAGGAGCACCCAGGCTCCCTCCCTCCTCACGCAAGGCACACCTCAGTTTGGCTGGATAACCTGACACTGCCCTTCACCTTTCCCACATGTCACAACTGCTGATAAATTCTTCCTGAAAAATGATTTCATCCTTCCCGACAACGTGGTTTACACAGCACAGATCCTATAAAGGTCAGGACCTCGTTACAGATTTAGACACTCAGTTCCCACCCAAAAAACAGTTAATCTGATAAATTTAAAGGGCTGGAAACAAATCTATGGAGATTATGTTTTTCCCACAGCTCTGAAATCGACCTTATCAGTCGCAATTGTACTTTTAGCTCAAAAAAAGGTTCAAAATGTTTTGCTATTCCTGTTTATATGGGTTCATACAAGATGACTACAGCCTCTACACTGAATGTGGGAGACACTGAAGAGAGCACACAGTGGGGTGTGTCCACCTTCCCTTTCTGAAGGGAATTCAGATGGCAAAAAGCATCATGAGGAAATTGCAAGTAGAGAAGTAGAGGAAAGCAGAGAAAAGCTCCATTTCTCACCATGTTCTGTCCTGGCCATCAAGCCAACATCTGCCGCAGAAAGCAACAAAGCAACTGCCCCTTCTCTCTGGTTTCTTGAGTCACACTGCCTGCATTCAGGGCTTCCTATGGAAAGCCTCCCCCTTTCCCTGAATTACAGAAGAGTAAAGCCTGGAATTATCTTGGGTTATGGAAACACATGAAGTAATTCCCACACAGGAAGAAAGAGACATCCTTCACTTGCCATGATCACTTGCCTTGGATCCTGAACAGATTGGGCCTTATGTCAACATTATCTTATTTCATGTACCCAAATGATTCTTTAATTTAATAAGAATTAAAACATTACCTAGGGAGAACAACTACATCAGGGGTGATATGGTTATGAAGGAATGCTTGCACACAAGTGGTAGCACCTTCTTTAGCTTTTACTTTTTAAAAATTTCAGATTGTCATAAATTTCAGATTTACACCTGCAGAGTTACAGTAAAAAAAAAAGAAAACACTTTAAAAAAAAACAAACAAAACCCCCCCCCAAAAACCCAAACAAACAAACAAACAACAAAAAACCAAAACAAAACAAAAAACCCCCAAAAAACCAGAAGAGCCCTGGAGCCATTTAGAAAGCGCTAATCCTGATCATTTTCCACCTAATGACTGTTTACTACACAGTCCTTTTAAATGCTTGGCAGCTGTCCAGATCTTCCTGCTTTTCCTTTCTCCCACACGTCCTGTCCTTCCTGCCAGCCATCTTGGGTGAGGACAAACCTCCGGAGGAGAAAGCTTTCTGCTGCCTTTTCAGCCTCTCAAAGCTCCACTCCCCGGGGAAATCCTGAGCCTTCTTTCACTTTCAAGGCAAAACTGAAATCTCCAAGCTTTCAAAGCTTCACCAAATGAGAGCACGGACCAGAAAAATTAAAACCAACCAGAAAACTTGGGTTTTTTCCAAGGATTTCAAAACCAACATTGGTTTTAAATGAAGTGGGACCAGTTCTGTAATTCTGTGACCCCTAGCAGGAACAGCTTTGAGCAGACCCACCCCAGCACTTGTTTCAAATGCCATTCACTGTCACTTGGCATTCCAAGCTGGAACAATTATTTGTGGCCAGATGCTCTCCCTGCTCCTGACCAGCTGTGCTTTGATCTCCTCCTCGTGGCTCCCATGGATCTGGAGGAAGCCAAGCTCCCCTCCTTCCCAAAAATGCAGCGTAACAGTTCCTTGGGGAAAGTGCAGCCCCACTGCAGCTCCCAGACCTCACACAGGCCTGGGATGGGACCAGATGTCTCCTGGAGCCCTGACCACCATCCTGACCGTGGCTTCCACCCACACACCAGACTCCAGAAGCCCCGGTGAAAGTGAGGAATGAGATGGAAAAGCACAGTGGGATTTTTAGCTGAAAGGATCAGGTCAGTGCTGTGTCTCTTTTTGATGGAAATCGGGGTAAGACAGGACCTCAACACACAGATTTGAGTGAGTATCGTGGCTGCTCTAGGAATAAAGCAAAAGCATAACCAATCCAATGAGCTACAATTAATATTTTAAATGAAATCAGTCCAGCCCATATTCAAATCAGGTCACCAGTAATTAAAGCATCCTTATTTGGAATGGCAAACCCAGAGAGCGCCCAGATCAGAGCATTTCTCAAAGAGAATATATTAATGGGAGTGTTTGGAAATGCATGATGCACTCGTAAGAGGCTTTAATATAAACCTCAGGATTACACTATGCCAGCTTTTCAATTATTACAGTCTCCATGAAAAGCCAGGCACTGGCAGCAAGAGGTTAAAGCAGACCTTGGAGCCTGACTTTGCCCTTTCTCTTCCAGAGGATCTCACTGCTGGTTCCTATTCCTGCACCAGCTGAACAGAAGCACTGAAGGTGGGGTTTGAAATAAAACATCTCTATTAGTGATGCCATCAATGCCAACACAACACACAAGGGGAAGCCTCATAACTTCACCAGGGACAGCAGAATCAGCCTGTGTAATTTCTAGAATGATCTGCTTGGTTGGCTCCATCTTAACACTCACCACACCCCAACTCAGCCATTTTAGTTCCTGTATGGCTGGAGTCTGCTTTCCCTTCACGTGGCACTGCACAGCAGGCTCAGCTGTCTGGAGACCAGGGATCTCTCCCTGTAAAGCACATGCAAATGAAAGATGGAGACAAAAAAAAAAAAACCTGAGTGAGGCTGAGGGGAGGTGGTGAGCAGCAGAGCGAGGTAATGTGACTGAATAAGTAAAAATGCAGAATTTTAGATTGCTCTTGTTCCAAACAGGCATCTCAGGAAAAGCTCTGTGCTCTGGTTCACTCCAGAGGGTGATGATGAATGCAGGCTGTGTCTGTGCTGCTCTAACAGCAGCCCCAGAGAGAAATCTGCCATTCCCAAGCCATAGGAGTGGCCACTGGAGCCTGATGTGCAGGGCAGGAGCAGCAGAGCATCCCTCCTGCAGGCCCACCTGCCCTGGAGCCCCTCTGGGATCTCTGGACCCTGCAAATGTCCCATATTCTCCATAATCAGGCATCTCCTGTGCAGAAGAGAGAGTAAAACCCAAATCACCACAACCCCAGCTGTCCATCCATGGACACAGTCCCCAGCTCTGCTCCAAAAGGAATTTCCTTCTCTCCAACAGCAGCTCCCGGCACAGCAGGCTCTGTAACCCACAAGGACACAGGGCACTGCAGCAGCTTTGGAAAAACATCAAAAGAAAAGGTTACCTGCAAATCCCAGAGTTTATTTTTGCCCCACTGCAGTGCTGTTCCTTGCACTCCCCCAGCACTTCCAGCTCACACAGACTGGCACAATGGAGCAGAAAGGAAACCAAATCATTTTCAATATTCCTTTCTGACATTCCACCATCCTAATGCAAATTCCGGGCAAACAGAGCCTTCCCAGAGTAGCAGAGAACAAACAGAAAACAAGCTGTGGGCAATAGATCAACCTGCAGGATCCACTTTGGTGCTTGTCCACCTGCAAGTGCCTGAAGGATGATCCCTTCCCTCAGCTCTTCCACAGGAACTGCTGGGAAGGTGCTGGAGCTGTAAAATCCCTCTGGTCAACCATGACAAAAAGATATTTGTGCTGACCACCACATACTTGTTTACCAAATACATTACAAAAACTAGCACCAAACACATGTTAGTTACCTGAGCTAGAAACATGAAGAGAAAAGTATTCCCCTGACCAGAAATTTCAATTTCATCTACCCAGCACAGCCTGTGGAAGGACAGACCCAAACAAGCCATATTTGACACAGATAGATTAGACAGATGGTACAGCGTGGTATAAAGGGGATTTGTGCTTGCTTGACTTTGGCATGGCTGAATTACTTATTAATTGCAGATACACAAGAGTTGTACTGGGTATTTTACCAAGATTTAATGCCTATTAAAACTTTATACCATTCAAAGTTGCCACAGGTTGTGTACAACAACAGAGGAGTTGTTTGGCAGCTCAGTTCTGCTGCACACCCTGGGTATAAGCAGCAAAATTACCAGTCCTGTGCTATTACAGAAGCTTTGAGCTACCTGTGAATTTAGGGAAATTGGCTGAAAGATGAATAGAAACCCTGATTTAAAATAAAACCTCTGAATTCCTGAAGGCTACTGAAAATCTCAAACATCACAAGGAAAGCACCCTCCTCTGTATTCCCCTGCTCCCTTCCCCAGTGGCTGCTATTGGATTCTTCCAGGTGAAGCAAAAGATTTAAAGAAGTTGTTGCAGGGAATACAGAGCGGGGTGAAAATCAAAACATTCGAGCCCCAGTTAATGCCAGGAGCCCACCCATATGGCAGGAACAGCAACACTGAACACTGATTTTAACCAGGCCATTTTCCCTAGAGTTTCTTATCCTTCAGGATCTGCATTTCTGGCACTGAGTGACACCGCCCCAGCCCCATCCAGCACTGGAATTCCACAGTCTGGAGCACGCTGAGATGGGGTGGGTTTGTTGTCCTGAGAGCTGTAGCACAGCAAGGCACCTCTCCAAGCTGTCCAAAGGCAGAACAAAGCAGGGTGTGGGTTCCAGGCAGGAGGGGGATCTGGAGAGCAGGAAATGACAGAGAGCCTCAGACATTCTGTGCAGAGCAAGGGCTGCCAGCTCCCACCTCCCCTCCGACACAGACCCAGCCAGGGCTGGCATTTCACAGGACAAAAATGACTCCTTACTCACAGCCTCCTCCAGGCCAAAGCAGGCATCCATGACCTCATCTCCCACCGGCACAAGGGGAGGGTCTGGGCTCCTGTGGGGAGGTGTCAGTCAGGAGAAACCCAACCACAGACAAATTATCAGCTAAAATAGAACTGCCACTCTCAAGTGTCTGACAGGAGAGTGCAGGCGAATAAATAACCCAGCAAGGGGACAGGCTGTGGGTTTGGGGAAATGGATACTCACATTTTCAATTTACCTCTCTGATGTTAAACCTTCCCCTACTGATTTGTGACTCTGAGTGAGCACAAATAACACATTAATTAACCAGATCTACTGAGGGGTACAAATTTAGCCTCACCATCACTCTTTTAGCAACAAAACTGGCAGAAAAATATCAAAAGCAACGTTTTACCCCCAAAGTAATTACTTCTGTAACTCTATAGGAGTCATTTGGGAAAAAAACAGCACTGACAGCACAGAGCCAATTCCTTACCTGCAGCAAAATGCTGGAAGTTTCATTTTCACAGGTGTTGGACACCAACAACTCCCATCAAAATTAATTTGGTCTCCAATGCTCCAAGCCTGAGGCAAAACTCTGATCTCCCTCCTTTCATTATCCCAAACAGTCAGCCTACAGCAGCTGTGTCTCTAGCAGGGATTTTGGGATACCTCACCCTGCCCAAGCTTTGGGAAGGCTCACAAGGTCAGAGCAGGGAAAACAGAGTCACCATCTGCTCTGCAAATCCAGGGAATACTCACAAAAATTTCAACCAAGAAAAAAATCACACCCATTAGTACATTTATCTCAGTGCAAGTGAAACAGGAAAGTGGACACAGCACAAAACATCCTGGGAGGAGCCCTAAGGGCAGCAGGTGGTCACAGGGCTATGCAGGAATTCTCTAGCCCTGGAATACTGCTATAGGGCTTTGTCTGGCCTTTATTTTTCCCCATTTAGGGTTTTTTCCCCAGATCACAGGGCACATGAGCCCACATCCTACTCCCAGAAAGGCTCTCCCAGTCTGTGTCCTGGGAATTCTGGTCCCTACCTCAGCCCTCACTGCTTTACTCTGACAAATGAAGACATGGACACATTTGCCTGCAGGAATCCATGCCAAGATTTGGAGAAAAGAGGTTCTGAATCAGCAAAATTAGGGCCATGTTTGAAGCTCTGCAGGAATTACAGCTTGGATTTGCCTGCTCCTCGGGCAGATTTTCTTTCATCAAGACCAGCACAGCTCCCTCTCCTTCCTCCCACTTGGACCTGCTACTAAATTAATCAAGGATAGTTTATGAGCAAGTTGATGACAAGGGATCTGCAATTCAGCCCTGCTGAGAACTGCCAGCCATAAGTCTGAGCAACTTCTTTTTCATTCCCTTCCAGAGCAACACTCAGCATTCCTCTTGACATAACTTTAAATTTTGCTCACCTTTCCAAAGCTGGTCTGGATTTTGTCAATGAAAAATGAGCACTGAAGCCAAGGTCCCTTAAGATATTCCAGATACTTTTACTTTCATAGCCTCCAAAAGTTATCTGAGAAAACCCAACAGCTGGGTACAGGCTGGCTGGTTCATGAGGACACTGTGATTTGAAAATGAAAATAACTGAATAAAACTGAAGGAGACAAAAGATGTGGGGATGCCAGACAGAAAGGTGATACCTGGCAGGAAGCATCAGGATCACTGCCACCAGCAGGCAGTGCCATCACAGCCATGGAAATGCATACCTGGACTATCCAGACCATCCAGAGCTGATACAGCTCACCCTTCTTCATCCATAACTCAAATGTAACAGAGGAGAATAAAAATTAACTTATTTGGGAGGCCTGCTAACCTCTGTTATTTCCTGTGAGTGTGCTCTGCCCAGGAAACAATGCCAGTGTGCAGAATTTCATCCCTGCAGGATGTTACTGAATTAAAATAATGCACTAACTGCTCACCCCAGCACCATTATGGTGTGAGATGTGCATCAACATCTCTGCATGTAAAGTGGTTAATGGGACACAGGTAAAGGCATTAGGGGGACCCTGGTGGCCTGCAGGACAGCTCCCTGCACAGCACACATGGACATTGCACCACCTCAGCATGGCCTTCCAAAGACAAACCACTGAGTTCTCCCCAGATTGCTAAAGCAGGGGGAACTAAAACTCATTTGTGTGCAAATCTGAGCCAAGAGAGCCGCCTTTGGGGTGACAACAGGCACAAGTGCCACATCTGAGGGACCTGATACACATCAATGCTCAAGAATCCTGGCTCCACTTACAGCAACAGGTGACCTGGACAAAGGAAACATCACTGGCTAATTGAGAGACCCTGACTGTGAGGTCTCTGCAGGACGAGGTGAGAGATGAGAATTGACTCCAAGCTCTCAGAGGCCTGATTGCTTATATTGTGATATTATATTATTTCAAAAGAGATTATATACTAAAACTACTCTAAAGAAAGAGAAAGGAGACATCAGAAGGCTTAACAAGAATAAATAATAAAAACCTGTGACAGACCAGAGAGTCCAACACAGCTGGACTGGGATTGGTCATTAAGTAAAAACAATTCACATGGAACCAATCAAAGATGCACCTGCTGGTAAACAACCTCCTGATCACATTCTAAGCAATCAGATAATTATTGCTTACATTTCTTTTCTGAGGTTTCGCAGATTGTCAGTAGAAAAATTCTGACAAAGGTATTTTTCAGAAAATATCATGGGACACCAAAGGCCACTGCAAACCAGGGCTGGATCCTGGTGTGTGACCAGCCATGCCATGCCCTCTCCACAGCATGGGGGTTTTTTACAGGAGGTGTTTCATTTGTGACTGAAATTTGTGCCCTTTTGGGTTTCCAAGATGTGGGCTTTGTGACCAGAACAGGGTGGCTGGGTGCCAGGAGAGGTAGGAGAGCACACAGGGACCTTCCCTTTCCTGGAGCAGCTCCTAAGGGAGGGCAGAGCTCCAGAGGCAGCTGCTGGGACACAAGGGGCAGCGTTAGGGCGCTGAAACGCTGCGATCCCAAAGTGATTCCAGACACAGCGACGACACGGAGATTTATCGAGCCCTTCCCTCGCTGCCAGCCTTCTGGCAGCACATGTCCCCACAGCCAAAATGGCATTCCTGCTGGGGGAAATCCAGGACAAGCCTGTTAGGCTATGGATAATGCTGTCAGAGACAAAAAGCGTTCTGGTTTTGCCTTGTGGGATCCACCTGCTCCAGGATTCTCTCCCAAGAAGGCTCCAGCTGTGATGGATGATCATCAGAGGGGTTTCCAGCTGAACACAATTGGTTGAATCCAGCTTAAGCTGATAAATGTTAGTGCTGGTCTCCTCCCTACAGAAAGGGAAAAGGATCTCCTTTCCCTTGGAATTTATAAGGCAAAGAGAGCAGCCCTGTCACCACTCACCTGGACCCTCAGGATTATATGGTCAAATTATATTTTCCTTCACCCTAATTTTTGGCTAAACAGTGTTTGCTGAAAGCCTTCCTGGCCTTCACTTCCATGATAAAAGATGGGCATTGTTTGGTTCCCTCCTTGCCTTATAATATCATTAAGATGACTATCAAGCCACATGATAAATCCATTTTTCTCCATTAAATCTACAATGGTCATTTCTGCTTGCTTGTCCTTTATTTTACCCTAGAGGAAATTGTCTTTTCCAATATGCCTTTTGTTGATGGCAAATGGAAGGAAATTATTTTGCTGAAATGGTATTTTATTATTAAATTTTGCATTAGTTAATGCACAAGAGCATTGGAAGGGGGAGAAAAAAAACCACCTCCCTTTCAGTTTGTGCATTCTTGAAGCGTGTAGGCTGAGGATATCAGCACTTGGAGCACACACCCCGAGTTGCCAAGCCCTTGATCTTCCCACTGAGTTCAATCCTCAGGATGCTCCCACCCTTGTAAGTGGCCTCCCAAAGGCAATTAGTGGCTTGCTGCAATTTGCAGTGCTCCTGCCACAGGCACAGAGCCCACAGGCTGTACCCACAGCCCTGGGAGAGAGGCAGGGCTGCCTCACACCTCTGCCAGCTGCTCCCCAAATCCCTGTCTGGCAGCCATCAGGACCAGAGCCTTGTTCTGATGAAACACTCTCAATGTAGTTTGCTACTTAAATCCTGGTTTTTCCTCTCACTTTGCTTCCTCTCTTATTTTCTCCATTTCATTTTGGCCACTCCTCAGTTTCTTTTGATCCACTTCCTGCTAGTTTCTCTCTCCCACCCACCTGTCCTCTGTGTTCAACAACAACAGCAGATGAGGGGTGAAGAAACAGGGGTGAAGAAGCCTCAGCTCAACTCCCACACAGCTCCAGCCTTGGGACTGAGCCTTTGACTTGTTCAATATTCAACTCCTCAGCTGAGAATAAGGAAAGGATTTCTCTGTTCACAGCTATTTTTAACACTGCAGAGAAGGTTTAATATTTGAATATCAGAATTGTAATAGCATTTGCAAGAGGAATGGCCTATTTTTAGCAAAGCACTGGCTTTATGGATGCCTCACAATCAAAGCACTGTAATAGGGAGAGGCCACCAAAGAGGAGGCTGTGACACAGCTCTGTGCAAAGGCTTGTTCTTCCCATGCCATTTTGAGTTCTGCATGGAAACAGAGCTGGGGACACTTACCATAGTCTCCAGCAGAAACCACCATGCACAAAGCACAAAATTCCTAATTATGAAAGCTTTCCAACATCCAGCTGCTGAACCCAGCCAGGTGTCACAGCTAAAACCAGAGCTGGGAGGTCAGCACACACACACACAACATCCTTTCTTCTCCATCCCTCAGCAGCCCTTGAAATTAAAAGCCGTTAAAAAAAAACTACATCCCAAACTCCCAGCTAAAATTAACCATAGGCTTGTACAAAAATTCCCTCAGCTGCATTTCTTCTGGCCTTTGCTGGGTTTCTGTTTGCTGCAACACTCAAATTACAAAGCCTCCTCCCCCTTGTTGTTGACACCACAACACAGCCCCTGGCCTTCCTTCTAAACCCAGCAACTCAGGAACAAGCCCATGAATTTGGGCTGTTTGGATTCCCCCACCACAAAATGCAACTTTTAAACAACACACTTCCAAACACAATGCTAATCCCATTCCAGTCCATCCCCTCCAACACCATGGAGGATCCCCTGGCTCCCATGGCCACCATCAGGAACAGGTAGAGCAAAATAATTCCATACCAACAGAGCCAGGAAAATTCCTCCTTGTCCCTGAGGAGACCTGGGTTCTCTAGCAATAAATCTAGGAAAATGGGCCAAGTGCCAGTCACCACACACAGGGACACCATTTCCCCAAAGAAGTCACTCCTGGGAACTTCCTCATCAGTCTCTGTAGGAGAAACCCAAACCCCAGGCAAGGCTGGCATGATCATTCCACTGACAGAGGAGCTGTTAACAGTACTTCATTATTATTATTATTATTATTATTATTATTATTATTATTATTATTATTATTATTATTATTATTATTATTATTATTATTATTATTATTATTATTATTATTATTATTATTATCTGCAGTTAATTTGGAGCCTCCCATCATAACACCCTGATTCCCAAACCACCACCCCAGGGAACAGGAAGTTCTCTATGGCAAGTTATATTCAAGACTTCTCTGAGGAGTAGCAAAGGGTTTTCCAGGTGATTCTTGGGGAACAGATCCCTGAGGTGCAATATTCAAGGACCAAGTATCAGCACAAAACCCACGAGCACCTAGAGGCAGAACCCAATATCCATCCAGCTCCTGATTCCTGACACACCCTGAGGTCCAACTATTAACCCAACAAGGCCACCACTGACCATGTCCCCAAGTGCCACACCCACAGAGCTTTTAAATCCCTCCAGGGCAATTGTGCCAGGGCTGGGCAATCCTTTCCATTAAGAATTTTTCTCTAATATCCAGCCTAAACCTCTCCTGGTACAAACTGAGGTGGTTTCCCCTCTGCAGGGACATATGCAGGCAGCAGGTGATGCCAGTCAAATGGGCAAGTTTTTAAAAGGAACAAAGATTTATTTCTCCTGATGACAGCCTAAATGGGAAATCTTCTTAAATTTTAACTTAATCAAGGAAGGAAATTATGTACCAAACATTCCAGTCTGCTACTGAACACTGAGACCAATTCAGAGAAAGAGGAATGGAGTGGTATATTCTAATTGCACAGGTAATTTCAGTGCTTTGTGTTTGGGGAAAACAAGATTATCATTTGGAACTCTGAGACAAGAGACTTGGTCATTTGCAAGGCACAAAGCAAATTCAAAACCTGCTTTGTTGCTCTGGTAATATTTGCATAATAGTTATTTATATGTATGATGAGTGGAGCACAGTTTCAGGACAGTTAGCCAAGGTGAGTTGCCCTGCTCTTTAATCCTCTAATAACATGCTTGGGATACAATTTGGGAATTCATTCCCCTCTGATGGAGCAGCTGTGCTGCTGCATGGTGACCATTTCTCAATGCTCATTCCCATCAAATTGCACTGGTTTGATCAATCCACAAAGCATTAAGAATGCATACAAGGATAATTTTATGCCTTGTTTCATGTATCTGCATGCTCTCTTTTAGATATGATGGCCAAGCTACTAAACACCAGCAAGGGGCTGCATTTATCCCAAAATACACATAAAATTCTAGTGCTAAGTCTGCCACGGGCGCCAATCTAATCGAGTTGGCTGAAAATTAATTTCAGGCCCAGGGTTCTTCCATGGCTCCCTGGATTCCTGCCACAGCTTATGACAACCAGAAGTTAAAACTGCAAACAGCTGTCCTCCTGTTAGAGGCACCCTGGAATAACATGGATGCTGTGCTCAGAACACTGCCCTAAAGGTGACGCGGGGGTTCATCGCCCCGTGCCAGGAATCCGAGGAACTCTGGGACTCTCTGAACTCTGCAGCAGCTCTGCTGTGCCACTGCAACCCCAAGTGATTCATGTTATTTTCTGCTGGTCAGCAGCAGCTGTAGAAACATCCCTCATTGCTCCGCCTTGGCCTGGAATGCCCATGTGCTCCTCACCTGTCAGCCCTGCTGCAGCCAACACACCATTTGTCTTCACTGGGCTGCTTCCCCGCTCCTTCAGGGGAAGATCCTACAAAGCCTCCAAAGTCCTGCTTTGCCTCAATGAATATCCAAGCAGGCATCTCCAGATCCCACTCCAGCCCTGCAGCTGATCTTTGCTGCACTTGCTGCAGCAGCATAATCTCACTCAGGATTTACTACCTGATTAGGATTACTCAGACTAAAAACACAGCTAGATAAGAGCTGTGTGCTCTGTGTCACCTGCCCACGGAGAGGGAGCACCACCCCTGACTCCGACGTTTTGGGACCTTGTCACTTGTTTTACAATCTTCACTTTTCTAAAATGGTTGTGAAACACGACTGAGCAATACAAAATTATCTCAGATATAGGTTGGGCTCAAGGATCTCAAAGATCTTTCCCAACCTAGTTAATTCTGTAATTCTGAGATGTTCTTGTGCATATTTCTCTGTGAAAAGGATTTAAAACCTCAAGTCCCAGACTGTGATGGTGTAAATGGACACACCAGTGATGTAGTTGTGTAACTTGGCACAAGTGGGGATTCAGATACTTCATTCTCAAGCTTCACAGAGCAAGAAGAATAACAGTACTGCAAAGAAAATGAGCATGGAAGGTTCTTTTTTCCTTACTAAACAGCGAAGAAGCAGTTTTGAGCCTCATTCCTAAGCTGGCAGATAGCACAGACCGGTACTGCACCATGGGGACTCGTCTGGGGAAAATATCTTTACTTCTTTGTGGTATATGTTAAATGCAAAGTCACCTTATTCTTGTTTGTCTAGCATACAATGAGAATAGATCTCTAAAAATAACCTGCTTCCCCCCTCTTCCAGCTCCTCATGGCAGTTTCACTTATTATTAGCCATTATTCACATCTCTTACATAAACTGCAATTTCTGGAAATTTTTATGCCTCCTGGTACAAAACCTGAAAGTGCGCAAGGCTGGAGAAGGCAGAGCTCAGTGAAACTCCATTGCATTGCAGGTTTTACCTCTCTTTCCCTCTTACCTGGGTTTGATGTCATCATGTCCCTCCCTGGAGCAGCAATAAAGCTCCTTTACACACCAGGGCGCTGGGAAGCTGCAAAGCTGGATCAGGGGGGCACCTGGGGTCAGGGAATCCCCCGGGGGCACAGGGTGGGGCTGCTGTGCCACATCCTCTTCCCAGCCAACCTCAGAACACAACCACAGCACCCCACTGCATCCTGAGGGCCACAGCTTCCCCTTTTTGAGGAGCAGGAGAGCAAAGCCTGGCAGCTGTGGCTGAGTGAGTGTCCTCTCCATGGAGAACCTCAGTGGCACAGGGGATATGACCCCGCTCTGCTCCCAGCACAATCCCTGTGGGTCTGATTCCCAGGGCCAGGGATGGCAGTCCTGCTCCAGGCCTGTTGGGAGTCACACCTCGAGGGGCTCAGGAGCTGAAGAGACACCAGGCTGGCTGTGCACACCAGAAGCTGGGGGATATTTTCCACAAATGACCTCTAATCCATTTGCCTTTCCAAGAGTGCAGCTCATCCTCAAATCTGCAGGCACCAAGAGGTCACGACTTACAGCACTCCAGACTTTTATGATGCCCTGACAATCCCACTTTTATTTTCCCTTTCACAGAGCTCCTTGTGCAGGTCCCTGCAGCAGGGCAAACACAGTTCCATGGAATGGTTGTTTGGATCCATACTTTCCTGGGGCAGCCTCTCAGCAGGGCTAAACAACCACCTGCTGAGTCAGGATCACCCAGCCTTGCTCCCAACCCAGCTGCCCCCGCACTTTCCTCACACTATCCCATTTAGCAGCCAACTCATCCTCTTTCTGGAAGAAACTAATTCAGGCACCCCAGGTTTAATGTTTAACTGGCTTATGCTAACCACTAAAGCTGCACAATCAGATTCTTCCCTTGACAAATTTGACACGGGGCCGAAAATCAAATTTGCTTCTTTTTCCTCTTAAACAAAACCATCTACGGTCTGCAGTGGTAAACCACTGCTCATTTGAATATCCAAACACTGGCTGTTTGCATCCAGGGGCTGGTGCCAAAAGCCTGTCACCCACAGCCAGCCCAAGCACGTCTGAGGCCGCTGAACTTATTCATCTCTGCCCTGATACTTCTAGACCGTTCAAGGAGAATTTGAAGAGGCTCCTACTGACCTACACTGAGGTAAAACCCATCTCATTTCTCATTCAGGTGATGATGAGGATGATACCAATGGCTTTTCCTGGGCTGGGATTTGAGGGCTTTCACCACAGCTTTTTCCCTCTTACCTGCAGCCAAAGACTTAAGAGGGACATGACTGCTCTCAAAATGTAAATGGAATATATTACCAGAAAAACCCGCCCGAATCCTCAGTCAATAATCCATTTTTAGGAAAGAATTTGTGCGAAAATGAGGTAAGTGATAACTTTGCAGATCTCCTGTTATCCACAGTGCTATTTTAGGGAGAGTGTGACTGCATTGGGCTTGTCGCAGAGTCCTGCTTCCAATCTCCTGGCAGCTCCCCAGCACATTCCAGTATTTAACGCACAAGGCTCGTTGGGATGCAGTCCCACTTATCTCCCAGACACATTGACTAAGACTTTCCCACATAAACTGACCCACCCTTTAGTAGCAAGAGGTCACTCAGTACAATCAGCCTTCAAATGAGGAAAACAATCAGGAAAAGCTTCTCTGATGCCAAAAACACCAACAGAATAAAACACAACAGGCTCCAGTGTTTGTTTTATGAAAACTCGAAAAGTGCAAGGCAGATTTTTTGACTTGTGATAATCAGTGTAGCCCCAATAAAGTCAGCCAGATTTCTTTCAGGCTCAGGACCTAGCCTCCTAAAAGCATCTAAAATTGCTCTAAGAATACATTAATCTAAATAACGGTTAAAAATAAAAAGGTAGCAATTAATCGATTCTTCTTTTACTATGATGAAACTGCAGAGAGTTATTCATGGCATTATGCTCCAAAAAAGGTCACAATATTTTACATTACAAAAAAAGAAACGGCTGTTAAATTAAGCAGGTTATCTTTATTCCATATGGATCCTACATGACAGAGAATTCCTGTTAACTTATAGAGAACTCTCCTGACTCCTTCACTGCACGATCCAGGCTCTAGCAAAGGGTGATCTACTGGATGATCCTCCTGTATCAAACATCCAGATTTCTAAAAGGCAGATCTAGGCCCAAAGCCCCTTTCCAAAAATTAACTCCAAGCTGCATTCCAGAATTGCTATAAATGTGTGTGCCACTGGCACCCCAGAGCCACAAGCCATCCACCCCATCTGCAGGGAGTGGTGCAGATGACCCTGAAACATTTTCATTAAATATTTGTTCACTAGGAGAAAAGTCACTTAAAGCCCTTGACAAGAAAAGTCTCACCATTGGTTTAGTTACTGACAAAAGCCAACACCTGGAATGTACAAATCCAAAACCTGTGAATGTTCAAATAAATGTATCTACGTTAAATTAGTTCACATACAACAGGCAGCAACTTTTCCCTTCCAAGCCAAAAAAACAGAGGAGCTGCTTGCTATAATTAGCTGGAGCATTTGTGGTGTCTAGGCACTAAGCAAAATTGATTTAATGAGTGGGAAAAATCAGCTTTTGGTCCTGGTGCACAACCCCAGAGTGATCAGCTCCACTGTAGCCCGGGCAGAGCTCACCATGCACAGTTTCCATGCCTTGCAAACACAAGGCTCCCTTTTATCATGTAAGAACCAAAAGCAGATACCCATGTCATTCTGTAATAAATCAATCCATAGAGCAATAGGATTAATTCAGAACAAAAGGCAGGAACTTACAAAACCAAAAGCTGCGGATCTGGATTACTGCTGGATGGCAGGAAATCCCCACAACTCCTTGTAGAAGACCTTGACCACGTTCTTGGTCAAAGGTCTGAATCCCACAGCAAAAACTAAAGAATTCCCAATGAAGACTGTAGGTCTGGCTTGGGAAAAATATCTGCCAGGGATAAAGTGGGTAATCAGTATAACCTTAAAATGTCAGAGCCTGGCGTGGAGAGGAACCTCTGCGTCACCTCGGAGCACCTCCCACCCAGGCCAGCCACTGACGCCTCCAAGGAAGGGGGAAAATGGAAAATCCAGCTCCACAGTTTTGGGGTGGAGCATGATCCTCCCTGATCTCTGCAGGCACCACTGCAGCCCTGGCCAGGAGATTTTAGCACAGGCATGACCTCAATGCGATGCTGCTTTCCAAAACCTCAAGGCAAGCTGAAAAAACAAAGGCCAGAACTAAAGGTGTCTGAAAGAAGGGTCACAACAGCCACTCCAGCACTTCCTACGGGGAGACTGAGCACATGAAGCATAAATACTTTATTCATTAAGTTGGCTACTTCAAACCCATTAAGCCCGTGGCAGTCTCTCATGTGGGTAGTGGAGCACGGCTGGGTGGCTCCAGGTCTGCATCTCTTCCTCTCTGGTCACATCCTAAATCTGGGTCTGCAGCTACATCTCTTCCCAGACCCCACATTTCATGCAGAGTAGCAGCTGCCCATTCCAGAGATCATTCCACGTTGCATTGAGACATGATTAACAAAACCAAACCCAGTGGTCAGAGCAATCAAACTGAGCTCTCAGGCAATCCCTATTCCTGTCTTAAAAATAAAATACAAACACTTTGTTTTTCAAGGCAAGCTTCTCTGATGATTTGCTGTGATTTCTCTGTGTTTCCTATTCTCACAGAGAAGGAGAAACTGTTTTCTCTGGTACACAGCTCTGGACTCGTGAGCAAAACTCAAGATGAAATCCAGGAACATAATTCCTGAACCTTTCACAGATCACAGGCAAATCGCTCAGCAGGTCTGGCTACTTCTCCCAAAAAGGGAACAGCCTATGTTTGGAAAACCAGTCAACAGAAAAACCGCTAAATCTGGAACATTTACCTGTGAACAGTTTGGTGGCAGAGTATTTTTAGCTCTCAGGACAGAGTGTTAATGGCACACCTCTCCTGTTCCAAGGGCACAGCTATGACCAGAGAGGCTATTCCCAGTATCCAACAGGTGTGGGTCAGCATCTGCTGCCACCAGGGCTCCACATGCAGTGCCTCTTCTGTTCAGTCCCCACTGCCCTCTCAACATCAGGGGCTGCTGAACAAATCAAACCAACTCACCGTTTCTTTTTAAAGTTCTAACACTCAGCACTTTGTGGAATAAAAGTGGCTGCACAGCAGCGTAAATGTGTTCCTCTGGTGGCAGTGGTGACACACCAAAGGGGTTTCTGGTAGGCTAAAACACATGCATCTTAAAAACAAATAAAAGTTTGTGCAATGTAGTAGGAGAGTAAATACATGAAACAATCAAATAATATATTAAGAGAATAGCTGAAAAGTTAAAAGACATGACAAAGTAAGAACATCCTGAAATTATCACTGTTCAACGAGAAAAAACCTCACAGAGAAGAGAAGATGATAAGAAAAATGTTTACAGTGATGAAAAACAATAGCTCAATGTAATCCTCAACCTTAATCTGTCCTTGGGCATAGGGAGATGTACACAATCCCCAAGTACAACATTTATACATTGGTGCATACCTTTCAATAATCACATACATTTCACTGCAAGCAGAAATAACACTTCCAGACACAGCTCCCCCAGCCATAAAATCTGTTATGAACTCAACCCTCACCTAACAACACAAATCAAAGCTTTTTTCCATGCAAAACTGGCCTTTTTAATGAGGAATGGACAGTAAAAAATGTGTCTGGGATTAACAATACATGAAAAAGAAATAAAGTTGGACAAAAGAGAAAAAAACCTGCCTGTTTTAATATATATAGAATTGATCTATGTCACTCTGATCAAGCTGTTGAATAAGTTGGGGTCTACTGGGCATAAGAAGAATTTTTCTTACGTCTTTCTTTTTTTAAAAAACATGTAATCTCTCTGAAACCCTTTTTTCATTACAGGAAAGGCTTCCAAAGGTCCAGCTGTAACTGCTGCAACATTGTATTCATGTTCATTAGAAAAACAAATTCACAGCAGATCATTTTAAGAGTAATAATAAAAGGCTGACAAACAAAAACCACATGTGGGTGGGGGGGAAAGAACCTAGCAGTGGGGGAAGCAGGCTCCAAGCCAGGCTCTGCAGGACACGGATCCCACTGGATCACACTCCCCTCGGTGTGGAGCTGCAGCTCCAACCCTTGCTTCTCCACAGAAGCAGTATCTGCTCAGAACAATCCAACACGAGATGGTTTCTCGGGTTTAAAGCAAGAGAAGGCAACTGGATTTTCACAATTCACACCTCTAGGCCAGATTCCTGCTGGTTTCACTTGGGAAAATTGCCACGAGCCTCAGCAGAGGTAAGGGTCCAACGTGCTGGCAACCTCCCCAGCTCCATCAGCTGGGAACAGGAGCAGCCCAGAGCAGGAGCTGATATGCCAGGAAAGCCCTTATGGCTCCACAGGGCTCCTACCATGGAGCACAGGCCTGCTCTCATCAGGAGTTACCAGGCAGCACGGGAAAGAGCCTGCACCGCTGTCCTGTACAAGCTCAGCTGAGCCAGAGACATCCAAGGGCAGCCAGTGGCTCCTTGCCCTGACAGGTCACCTGTCTGGCCCCTGGGGCTCCCACACTTCCAGAAGTATTCCCAGACCCTAGGGAAAGGGCAATCAGGAAGCCTGTGGCCACAGACACCAGCCTGGGCAGGATTTAGTAGCTGACTCATGGCTAATGGGCAATGATAAACTGTTGTACTGGTTGTTCACTTGTGCCCAGATCAGATGACTAAGGAATTTAGGTGCCTATAGAGATTAACAGTCTAAATAACTTTTGCAGTCTGACCCTTAAACATCTGCATAAACAGACTTTCTCCTCTGTCTTCCATGAAAGATGTTCATGCACTCCTTGCTAACGAAATACAATTATTTTGCAGGCAATCCAACTACAAATATTTCATCCCATAACTGACCCACATGAAAAATAAATCCTTAGTCAGGTGACGTAATGCAAACGAGCAATCCAGGCCCATCCAATAAAGGGGGCTGAGCTGATTCCATTTTAGAGATGATGAAGGAAAAAGAAAACATCTTTCATAAAATGGTTTGTACTCCCACTCCCCAGGGGCTCCTGGAGCAGCACACAGCAGTATCCTGGGCTCCATACATGCAGCAGGAGGGTTTTGCCCCTCTCTGCCCCACTCCTGTGTGCAGGCAGGGCTCAGTGACACACAGCAGCTCCAGAAGCTGCAGGATCTGTGCCACCACCGAGATGAAACAGCATCTCTAACGCTTTTTGCCACATGGCTGCTGCAAGCTCCTATTTATCCCAAAATGCTGCATCCTGCTTTAGTGAGTGTCATTTGCTGCACTTAACCTGCATTACAGAAAAACCCAAAGCGGGTTCTGTTCCAGAACCTGACCTCCTGATTCCACATTCATAATTCCACGCTTATGTTCCTGAAATAACAAAATATACATGAAGTAACAAAATATTCCCTATTTTACTGCCTCTTCAGCACTAGTTGTGACACATGAGCCAGCCCTTCATCCCTCCTCGCAGCCCTACAACCACTGCTAAGTCATGGAGGCATCACTACAGCCATTTCTGCTCTCCCCAGAAACACAGAGGGAAAAAAAAACCCAAAAAAAACCCGCTAAAGGATAAGAACAAATCTTTAAAAATCACATCCCACTTCCATCACCCACCTTCCCAGCCCTTTATCCCATTCCATTTTCACTCCTGTCTCTCTCCAGAGCCTTCTGAGCATATGCAAGTCCTTCCTCCAGCGGAGCTTTCCTGCAATGGCCTGAGGAGTCGGAGCCTCCCCTGACATTTCCACACGGCTGCTATCTCTCGGAATAAATTCCTCTCCCTGCCCTGCCTCTCCAGCCCCGGCTCCGGGGAGCATTGTTCCCCAAGATGCCCGATGCATGATGCCGGGCTTGCGGGAATTCCAGCCCTTTTCCCGAACTGTTCAATAATCAGGTTTCATAATGCTGGTATCCTGTCAATAAAGGTCGAAGGATGAGCCGAACGCTCCGGATCTTGACAGTTTCTGTTTATTCCCTCTCCCTGCAATCCTGATCTGGAACATTTAGCATTTATACCTATGGACAATGAGAAGCACAACGTAGAAACACAGATCACTACTCACCTTTAAACGAGAATGCAATTTCATTCACGATTAAGACATCAACATCACAAATTCAGCGCTCACTCTAGCTCTGTATCATCACTCCAAAAGGAAAAACATCAGCTACTGAATGAAACGTCAGCCCCGGTTACCATGAACAAGGGTTTTTCAGAGCTGCTGCAGTCTCACAGTCTCTAGCACAAGTCTGCCATATTTTTTTTGTTAAATCAGGCCTGTACCCACCTAACAGCCAGAGCCAGCCCCGAGACAACCGAGCCAAGCCCACGCGTTGTGCCGCTGACTGCGGGCACCGCGGCACCCGGCGATGGCCGCGCCCGGACCGCAGCCCCGCGGCCGGAGCCCGCGGGGTCAGCGCGGCGCTCCCGCACACAAAGCCCCGCAGCGGGCCCGGCTGACAGCGCCGCGACCCCCGCGCCGCCCCCCGCGCCCCGCCCCGGCCAAGAAAAATAAAGAAGGAATTACATCCGTCTAGCAAGGAATACCGCAGGAGCAGCAGCCGAGCCGGGCTCTCCGCACCGCACCGCGCGGGGCGTGCGGCTGCGCGGCGGAGGCGGCACCGCGGGCGGGGAGGGAGGGAAGGGGAGGGAGGGAAAGGGGCGGCGGCCGCCGCTGCCCCCGGGGACGGGCCGGGGCCGCCGCAGGGCAGGGCAGGGTAGGGCAGGGCGGGGCGGGGCGGCTCTGACAGCGCCGAGCCCGCTCCGCGCCGATCGGGGCTGCGGAGAGGCTGCGGGCGCCGCCCGCGCTGCGCACACGCTCCCGGGAAGAGGGGCCGCCCCCATCCCCGCTCCCCAATCCCCAATCCCGGCCGTACCTCGGCGCTGCCCGCGCTGCGCGGAGGGAGCGCGGTACCCGCAGCCCCGCTGCGTGAGCCCCGAGCCCCGCCCGGCGCGGAGCGGAGCGGGGACAGCGCGGGGGGCGGGGACAGCGCGGGAGGAGCCCCCGCCCCGCGCCCCGGCCCTGCGGCGGCCCTGCGGCGCGGGGGGCTCGGCACGGCTCGGCTCGGCACGGCCCGCAGCGCATCCTCACCTGCTGCTGCCCCTGCTGCTGCTGCTCGGGCCTGCCCTGTGCTCACGCCAGGTCTTCCCCCTCCGCCGGCCCTCGCTCGCAGCCCTCCGTGGGTGTTATCCAGCCACTCCCGGCTCCCCTTCCCTTCTCTTACATTTATTTGGTTATTGGGTCTCTCCAGCCTCCTTGCTCCTCCTCCTCTGACACTCTCTCCTATCGCAAAGACAATATTGGCTCGCCCCCAGCATCCATTTCCTCTAGTGCTGCTCTCCCTCCCGCTGCTCTGTCATTCCTAGTGGAAACCCCATCCCGGGTTTGACTTCCTCCACTGCAGTCATCCTCTCCTGCTGCTCCAGTCCTGCCACCTTCCCGCGTAAACAGCCTCCCTTTGCCAGTGCAACCCAGCCCCTGGAACCCAGGTCCAGCTGCCTTCGTGCCACACTTTCCCTTTTCCTCCTTTCCTGGGTAGGATTTTTGCCTGTCTTTCCAGAGAAAACTGCTGTCCCACAGCCAGTGGTGCCTTTCCTCCTTTCCCCTCTTCCACAGCCAAGGTCAGAGGCAGACACTGCTGCTTCAGGTTTCCTTTGCTAATCCTGCCCTCCCTGCTTCCCTCCCTGTCTTCATGCCCATGCTCCTTCCCTCCTGTCCACTCTCCCTCCTCTCTCACTTGCAACACAGCTATGGATCAGTGCTGTCCATGTCTTTTATCAAAATACCAACAAACCACTCTTGGATTCATTTGGCTCCTTGGTTACCACTCCCTTTTCTCCTGCTCTTCATCCCCTCACTCACTGCTATTTAACTGCTGTCTGGAGTTCCTCTCCTCTGCATATCTTAAACTCCCTCTTATCTGGCTTCTGCCCCTTCACACTCAGCTGCTTTGCCAAAATTTTCAATATCCACTTCCTGACATCATCTCTGGAATATTGCTTCATTTCCAGCCTGTCAAAATTATCAGCCTGGCTCTTTTGAATATTTTGTTCTCTTTGGTTTCCAAGCCTGCCCTGACAGAGCCACCTCCCTGCAGCTCCTGCAGTGCACCCTCCTCCCAATTTCCAGATTCCCAATTCCTAGATTCCCAGATTCCCAATTCCCAAGACCCCAAAGGGACTAAGTCCCTTAAACTTGGGCTCCTGGTGTTCAGGAAGTCTATTTTAAATGTTCTGTCACCACGAAGCCTACAAGATTCCTTATAAGATCTAAGAACATACTTTCATGCTTGTCACTTGTGCTGGTTCATATCCAGACCTTGGGATGCAGTAAAAATGTGTGTGTATAGATACAAATTTTTAAAAATATATTCAAATGCTAGGATGTTAAGAAATATCTTAAAATATCATCCTTCACTCAATTATTAATATCCATCAAGCAAGTTGGAAGGGACAAAAGCCTGCAATGTCTGGGAGTGAGCAAGAGCATGCAGTGTATTTTAGGATCCTTTAGCCCCCATAGCTCAAAGATGGGTGGGCCATGGATTCCCATGGAAATAACTGGGTAGGAATGAATGCCTGGAGAAGCAAGAACCAGAATAGCATGGGGCACTGTGGGCTCCAACCAGCTATCCCAGTTACTGACAGACATTTTCTCCTTTTTAAAAAGCTGGCGTTTGGTGAAGAGCAGGGCAGGTACAAGTGTTTTGCTGCTGATATTTCACAGCAGCATTCCCAGGTTTGACATGGAGGATGCTCATTTAATTTTAAAAACTGCTGCGCCAATTTGTTTGCATTTTCAGCATGAACCTTCCACTTGCAGAGTTAGAAAGCTAAAGCCTACAGCCTGGTGACAATTCAGCAAGAATACCCACAAGGGAAACTGGCAGCACTTCCTAATGTCAGTGAGTGAAGGCAGTCAGACAAACAGGTTGTTCCCACTGACGTTCACATGCCCATCCTTTAATCACACTGAAAGGCCTGGAATGAATGGCCATGACAGAAACTGTTGTTAAACGAAGTGGAAAGGGGCAGCAACAATGTTGGGCAAAGTCACTCCCCTTCAGCCCTGTTACTTTGTAGTTACTTTAGCTCTGAAGCTCAAGGTTTTTTCCCTCACACGTTTTGTCCGGGCAAACATAGATTTCTTCATAGCTGAAGCAATATTTAAGCTTGGTTTTTTCTTTCCTTTTGAAAATCTACCAAGGCTCCACACTCAATATTATTGTTTGATGCTCATCCCACAGAAATAGATCCATGTGCATGTTGACACCTTCACCAAGGGAAAACACTGCACAGGTGTATACAGGTAATCATATTCCAACCTCTCTGAAAGATAATTTAAAAATAAATCCTAGTTTAAATAACTTAATGCATAATTCAAAATAAAATGAATCAAAATTGGAATAATAGAATGGTTTAGGTTGGAAAAATCCTCTAAGATCCTTCAGTCCAACCATTAACCCAGCGCTGCCAAGGCCAACACTAAACCATGTCCCCAAGGCCTACATTTGAATTTATAAAAGGGTACTTCCAAGCAGATACAAAAGCAGCACATCTAGATGAGATATTAAGAGCCACAATTGTTAAGGCAATACTAAAACTCAAAAAAATCTACTGAAGGATGGTGTCAATTTCCAAGAACACAATAAAAATGCACACCAAGAAATTCACACTGTAATAAAAAACTCCCTCGCTGTTCCATTAGTCTGGAACAGTCTCCTGTTATCAGACAGTTCCAGTTCCACAGGTTCCCAGCATGACTGAGATCCATTCCCCCCACCAGACACACCTCTCCTCCACCTGTAACTCCTGGTTGCAGACACACAGCCGGGCTCCAAGGCACAAATCCAGACTGGAGCTCTGTCTCGTGGCAGACTTGGCCAAGCTCTTGAGAGGAAAATCAAAGATGGGCAAGAGTATGCCCAGAGGAAAACCTCAGCTCCCTCACTGTGTGTCTGGAAGCAGGATGGCTCCTCTTCACAAACATTTCCTCACAGAACCCTCTTTCTCCTCAGCACCTTGGTTACACCCAGCCCAGGGTTACACCCTTACCTTCAGGAACATGCTGTAGCAATGAATTCCCAGAATGGATTTATTGGGATAATGGGTCTGATAAAAAACATAAATGTGTCTGATGCTCAGTCCTTAGTCTGCCTTTTCTCAAGAGGCTGACCTGCCCAAAATTCTGCATCAGGGAATAAACACTCATCCAGGTATCCCCATGCAGTAGCCACAGGGAAAGGTGTGTGTGATACAGGAAGGGGCTCGACTGGGAGAAACAAAGAGCAGGAACATGCAGACCATTTGTAACTCTACTCTCAGGTTGTACATCAGAGGTTTGGCAATACTCTTTGGTTGAGAAAATCTTATTTTTCTAAGCACTCCCCAACTCCCTGTGCCTACCCTGTTCCCAGAGCATCCATTCTCAGCTGTTTTCTCTCCACCAGCAGCTCTGTGAGCTCCAGGCCTATTTCTCCATGTGCCAAACATCCCCAGCCCTGGAAAATGACTCAAGCACAGGGCACTTACAAAAGTTTGGCCTTGGCCTCAGCCAGCTGCTGTCTCCTTCCCACGCCACTGGAGTCAGCAGTGGAAATGCTGACAGTGTGAAGACAAGATGGCTTTCCTGCTCTCCCTGCCAGCATCCCAGCAATCTCCAGTGGCCAGGAGGAGTCCTGGCAGGAATCCCTGTGGAAGGACAGGAAGCATTAGTGAGAGCTGGCAGGGGCTCGGGGCCAGTGTATCACAACATCCCCTGCAGCCCTTCCCATTGTGTTCAAGGCAGTACATTAAAAAATGAAAGAAATGTCTTGGGACCTGCTCTTGTGTCCTGTGGGCTCCACATGGAAGAAACCAAACCACAGAGGATGGCTACAACTGCACAGGAAGTTTCTTGGCCCTTCAAAGCCCCTTTTGTGGTGCAGCAGTTTGAGGCTCAATGCCTCAAAGATGTTGATGCAGCAAGGTTTCCTCACTCAAAGAGAAGTGGGGAGGAAATTTGACCAAACCCTCAGCATTTATCTGCCCCACAAAAAGCTGCACAAAACTCTGTAAAAACTTCTCCCCTTGTTGCCAAACATTATTCTCTTTCCTTGTGTTTTACCAGTTTTACTCCTCCATTTCCTCCAGATGCATCAGAAATGCACCTAATTAGAAATTGAATAGTTTTAATACAAAAGAGAAATTCTGTGATGGTGCAGAGGCCCTGGCACTGGTTGCCCAGAGCAACTGTGGCTGCCCCATCCCTGGAAGTGTCCAAGGCCAGGCTGGATGGGGCTTGGAGCAACCTGAGATAGTGGAAGGTGCCCCTGCCATGGCAGAAGGTGGAACTGGATGGGTTTTAAGGTCCTTTCCAACCCAAACCATTTCATGATTCTATGAAAAATAGACATCAGCCTGTGTAATTTGACAAAACAAGGTTGTGAGGTGCAGTTGGTCCATTAACTACTACAGGAAAAAAAGTTAAATTCTTAGCCCTCTCCCAGATTTTATTTATTTTCTGACAACCTGCTTACTTTTCCTACAGAAACTGAAGATTTCAGGTCAGGTTAAGACATCAGCACATACTCCAAGAACCCACCAGCATAATCAAATTTTTAAATGTTTTCTGTGGTGATTACCTTGCTCTGGTGATGCTGGGCTTTAACTGCTGGGGCTGTGATTCCTTGTTTGGCTCCATGCAGCTGGACCACGTGCAGGGATGTGTCTGACATCAGTGCAGCCTCATCCAGGTGCAGTCATCTGCTCTCTCTGCCTCAATGCTGCCACACAGATGGATGAAATGATCCCCAGAGAGGCACAGTAACAGGAATTATTTACCAGGAGGCTGCTCTGTCATTCAAAGCTCCAGGCTGGAGCTGCTCCCTCCCTCCCATGCTCACAACTTCCATGTTGGATCCTGGACATGTTCCACACCAGGGCGGTTCCTCAGGTGCAGGTCTGCAAGCAAAAGCTGGTAACTTTTAATTCTGTGGGAAGCTTTAAGAACATTCCCCTTTCCTCATTTAGCTGAGATGTCTCACCTGCCTCCATGCAGGTCTGCTTATTCTAAAAATGTCCTGGCCTGTAGCAGTCACTGCCCTAGTGAGCAGCTCTCCACATGAACCCCAGGAATGAGGAATTTGAGTGTGACTCTGCCATGTTCTGGTGGGCAAGGAGCCCTCAGTGTCCTGATTCTACCTTACAAAGGATCTGGCCAAATTTTAAAAAGTCCAAAGCAGCCAAGCATAGCAGATTTTAAGGGCTTATGACATGGCCTGCAGGATTTCCTCAGAATCTCACACAGTAGGACCCTTTTCACAAAATCTGACTTTCAAACTGCAATCACAAGTTCTGCAGTGACTTTGAAGGCCCAAGTTTCATCTTCAAGTGTCACCAGAGTCTTGTCAGTGTCCAGGCAACAGCACCCACATTGCCACACCACCCCAAAGTGGGATTGGATCCATGCAGGATTTGCTAACAAGGAAGGGGGATCTCTTGGTGAATCCAATTTTATCAGCCCCCACCACTGCCCAGCCTCCTTGTCCACAAACCACAGCAGCCTTCAGCATGACAAGGGAAGCATGAAACAGCACTTGGGAAAATTCTGGCAGAGAAGGGACATGTAGGCTCAGCTATTTATAAGTGAAGTCTGGAGTCAGCCTCAGTGATCACCCTATAAATAGTGGCTTGCCTGAAATCCAAGGCAGAGGATCTGGTATTTCACACACTCCAGCTCCTTGTTCTAGAGCAGCAGGTTTCTGCAGAATGCTGCTTTCCCTCTCTTGCTGTGCTTCTATTTTAAAGCTATGTGAAGTTTACTCCTACACACTTCAATTCAAGGTCCAAACATCTTTATTCCACAAGGGGAAAAAAATCAAGAACACCAAGAGCCCTTTGCAGGAAGGATATGAAGGGAAATCTTCTTCCAAGTCCCTACCTACAACATTTCCTTCAACATTTTCACTACTTCCTTGAAAAGTCCTTTTTGCAGGAGAAAACCCTGAGGCAAACCCTGGAGGGGAGATGGGAGCCTCATTAGCACAGCAGCTAAGGTAGGAGGAAGCTTTTAAAGCTTGCTAATATTCAGATAATAACAATTTCTCCACGCCTGAGGATCCCAGCCATCTGTTGGAAATTTCATCACAAAGCAGGATGGCTGAGGGGGGAATGGTGAATTGCAGAATTAAATCTTAATTGTGGGCTAGTTTCCTTGGAAAACTCTCAACTTTTATCTTTATTATAGTTAGCCAGAGGTCACAATGTCTAAATTCCTGTCTTTCAGTGTGTATGTTATTCCCAAAACTGCCAGAGCACAGAACAAGTTAGAAGACTATTGTTTAACAAACTCTCCCTCTAGGAACAAAAACAGAGTGAGAAAAAACAGAGCAAAACTCACACAGCAGGTGATGCTCCTTGCATCCTTCCCCTCCAGGAACCCTGTCTCCTGGAGACAACTTTGTTTCCAGTTAGCTGAGTGGTCACCTCATCTTCTGGGGTTATGACTTTTTATCCAGGGTATTTTCATGAGGAGAAATATAAGTTGTACAGAGCCAAACAAACTGATATTTCCCTGTGAGCCATGGGGATGAAGCGAGCACACTCATTCCTACCTGAAAAATATCAGGAATATATCATGCTCTGCTCCTGGAGAAGCAGCAGTTCTCATCCCACATGGGATCCTTTGGCACCAAAACTGGGGTTTGGGTTTCATGAAAAAAAAAATCCAGAGGTTTCTGCATTTGCAGGCAACCCAGTTTTGTATAAAGGACTGTTATTTGGGGGAAAAAAACATCCCAAAACCAAAATGGCTGTTAGAAAAGTCTGATAAGTGGGAAGCTGATGGGAGGAGAGGCTGTGAAAATCAGAGTGCCTTTGCTGCTTTTCCCAATCCTTTAGTGCTTTTAGAGCCTCTGTGCTACCCATGGAAAATGGCACAAACCCAGGGCACAGCACAGTGATTCTCTCAGCCAAGAGATGAACTTTTTAAAGCACCTGACAGACAGAATTTGATTTTTTTCCCTGCATCCCAGTTCAAGGTAACACAAAGCGCTTTCCAACTCAATGCTTTGATCTTGTCTAGCCAATGGAAGCCTAGAATGGAAAAATGGCCTTTGATATATGACAAGAGAGTCTGATGCTGAAATTTCAAGACAAATACCTATGGAATGCTAAAGATTTGTGATGCAACTTTCCCCTCAAGTGCCTGGAACTCACTGTTTTATGCATATAGTTATTTAAAATCCATATGTACAACATTGAATAAAAACAAATGTGGGTTACATAAAACAGGTTTTGTGGTACAAAGAACCAGAACTCATGAAACGCGCACAAGAAGAATGTCCCCAAAGTTTATAAAGAAAATAAAGGGGGGATTTTTGGGACAGCACACCCCACACTAGTTGTGGTCCTTCCCCAACCTTATAAACACAGCTCTACACTACAGAAACAAACTGGAGCTGTGTTTACCCAGGAGGAAGTTGTAGCTTGTCAGGATACAGTTGTATAAATAATTTAAAAAATAACCCAGTACATACTGCATGTACTTTTAAAAAGGAAAATAATAGAATGGAAAATTCTATTTTCCCACTGTGCACAGAAAGTCATTCAAGTGTCTGTGACACACAGGCCAACGCCTGCTGGAAGTTTCCTTCCCTGAGCTTTGGATCAGGTCCATGCTGAAACAGGGAAAGTCATTGACATCTTTCCAATTAAGGTGGAAGAATTCAGCATGCACTTATCACTGGAATAAAAGTTCTGTGTTTATAATGCAAAACAGGGAAGGAAAATAAGGGTTAAATGTAATCAAAATAAGCAAAAGACATACAGCATGGAAACATGGATTTTTTTTTGTGACCTTCAAGTGTTTTTATTTCATTTTAGAATGAGAGATTCACAGGGAGCTACAGGGAAAAATAATAATTAAGAAACACTCAATGGTGCTAGGGGTAACTTTGGATATCCCTGTTTGCCCTTGGAGTTCTGGTCTCATCTCACCCATTTTTCCCCAGTTTTGCCACTTCCACAGTGGCTGATATTGAATCCTTAGAAGCCTGAGCTGCTGGGCACAGGGAACCAGCCTGGAGCTTTCCCTGGTGGAACAGTTGTTCCCAAAGAGGCCAAGATGGAAACGAGATCCAGATTCAGATCCATGCTTAAAAGAACAGCAATTTTTTTCCCTAAATTCCTTTGTCCAGATGAAGCCATATGGGCAGAGTGCTCTGGGCAGAGTGTTCCCATGGAGCAGGGGGTGCCCAGGGAGGGCAGCCTGCAGGGTGCCAAGGCTGCAGCTGTGCGAGGGAAGGGTCACTCCATGAACCCGAGCTCCCAGAGCTGCTGTCCCCACGTTGCTCCACAGGTCACCACGAGGCACTGCCAGCCCTGCCTGTCCAAATCCACACTGCAGGCATTGCCAGGTCTTTGGGAGAAGGGTTTCAGTGTGGTTTCAAGGGGCCCACTCCAAACCAGGCTGTGCTGGCTGAGGGGAAAGCTCAGGAACGTGCTGAGGACACCCCACACCGCCTGCAGCAGGGAGAGCACAAGGACTGGGATTTGTCATTATTTATTTATTTCACAACATTTCTACTATTTATTGTGACTGATGGGTGTCAGGTCAGGGCAGCAGAGAATGATGCCTGAGGTTTTTTCATATTTCAACAAGCAGCACACTGAAAAATGTGGAATTTGCTTTGTGTTTTTACTCAGAAGGCTTTTCCACAAATCATTTCTGTCCTAGGACAGACTAAAATATTTTATCACAGGAGGCCCCACTCGCAACTAGCATAAAGATCTCTGAAATGTGTTTTATCAGGGGTTTCCTTATAGATTTTAGAAGAGTAATTTAAAATTTTACACATTCAGATATCTTCATAACTGACTTTGACATTGTGACAAGGGGAGAATCTGGGTCAGCTCCTGATCCCACCCCACGTTGTTTTCCAGGACAAAAGGATGGCATTACTTCTGTTGTTACTGGGAATGCTGCTGGAATGCTGCATCTGCTATTGAGGGCTACTCTTGCAAAAAAGAAGTTTAGTGCAAGGAAAGGATCAGACAGAAGAATAAAGCAAGTTTCTTTTTAGGAAACATGTAAAAAGTTAACTATTGCTAAAAATTCAAATGTTGAGTTCAGCCAGCAGCTCCAAAAGATATTGGGAAAGAAGAAGGGACAGATGTGTAATCCTATGTGAAACCAGGCTAAAAATCACTGCAAAATAGTCCAGGTTTGTAATTGCTCTTATTACCTCTGTTTCAGTGGAGCCAAAGTAAGAGCTGAGGGAAGGAAGCTGGAGAAGCCCTCCGTGCCTCCATGTACCCCTGGACAGCTGTCCAAGTCCTTCCCTGGAAGGAAAGGACTCTTTGCATCCCTCAGCCCAGAGCCCGAAACGTCAGTGCTGCCTCTTTAACTCCCAGCTGGAAGTTTGTGATAAGGAAAAGCAGGAAACAACCTCACAAATAAACAAAGACATGTTCAGGGTGGATCCACATCCACCTCAAATGGGATATTTTCCATTATGGAATGTACCTAGCAATAATCCATATCTGCTTTTCACAGTAAAGCCATATTCACTCAATGTATTTTTGCACTAAAGTTCATCAAAGCTCCCAATCAAATCTTTACTACAGCCCAGAAAAGAAAAGGATAATCTCAGTTTCCATACCAGGGCTGTTGTTTGGAAATATCTTATTATCTCTCCATTAATTAAACTAAAATAAAGGCATGACTAATGTAGTTTAGTTGTTCACATGATGACAAAAAGGAAAAAGTAAGTTTATTTTCCTTTTTAGCCATTCAACAATGTTTTAGAATGTGTCTGAGACCTCTGAAAGGCAAATATAAAAATTCACCCAGTTTCCTTTTTGCTTCAATTTCATGAGATTTTAGTCTACCTCCTCTGCAGGAGGATCTGGTTTGGGATGTGCTGGAAGTGCAATGAGGCAGTAGAGCAAGACAAGAGAAGGATGTTCACCTTCCCCCCTAATTGCACAAATCAACAGCACTTCAGGAATCCATGGAGAAATCCACTAGTCTGTGTTGCAAAATGCCTGCTCTTATCTGGCTATTTAGGCTTTTGGAATTCAGATCTTCACACAAAGTGGAAAACAAAACAATGTGCCAAAGAGGAAACTCCTGTTAGGAGAGAGGACATGGAAATGGAGCTCTTCACCTCTGGGATGAATCCTTCAGGTTGTGATTGGAACACAGCAACACAGCAGGGTGGAGAATCCTGCAAAGCCAGGCCTGGGGTTGTATCTGCACTGTGCAGAAACACAGAGCTTCACTTTGCTTCCATACTTAGGACTTTCCATAAGGCATCCCTTTCATACTAAAATATGACTTTTACATAATCAGTACATTCTGTACAAAATTGGTTAACTCTGTGCCCTCAAAAATATCATGCACTTACCAGCATATAAATCTCAGACCTTGACATCTAAAGAATGCTTGGCAGATCCAGCAAGAAGCACAGCCAAGGGAGAAGTCAAAGGTATTTGTTAGGTTTCCAGCCAGCCAAGAATATTAACACCTTGCCCAAACCTAAAAGGAATAAAATTATCATGGAGCATGTGAAGAAGTAATTTTAAGACAGTTTTTATATGTTCTGCAAAGGATTTGTGTGCTGGGTTGGCTTTGAATGCACTGTCATGGGAAGAACACTCCAAGAGCTGCAAATATTCCTTCAGAGCCCTGGCAGGAGTTGGTAACCTCATCTCAGGACAGGGCCCTTTTCATGTGTGCACATAATGGAATTATCTGGAAACAGGAGTGGGAGAAAGATGCACCCAGGTGACAGCCTGCCTTATCTCAGCTGCATTTTACTGAGTGAAAATGCAGAAAACTACCACTGACAAAAACCTTTCCAGTGCCCTGAACCAGAGGAAAATGGGAGTGGAAGGGATTGCAGAGGACTGCTGCTCCTAGGGCACACCCAGATCTGTGTTTGACATCCTTCTTTTGACAGGCCTTCAGTCACAGCCTCCCCAGTGCTCCCTCCCTTCTCTGCACACCTCTTCAGCTTTTCCAAATCTAAAAGTTTGCCCTAAAATCCAGTCCAAATGCTGGCACTACCTAAAGCAGGACAGTGGGATCTTCATATTGGATTGGCATCCCCCAGATTTTTACTAGAGTTACTTCGGAGTGGTTTTGTACCAGCTGAGGGGCTCAGCCACGGGCTAGCAGGGCCCTGCAGAATTTCCCCCCAGTCTTGGCAGAAATCAGGACACCTTTTCCTACAAGTTCATCAGGGATCTCCCAAAATCCTGGCGAGATTTGAGTGGATTTTGCAGGCAAACACTCAGGGAGCAGTGAGGGAGCAGCGTGTCAGCCTCAGGGCTGGGAGGAGCAGAGCCCTCCGTGCCAGGAGATAGCAGAGGCCACGGGGCTGGCCCCAGCCCATGGCCTCCTTCCCACTCCTCAGAGCCAACAGGTCTCCACCCAGGACACAGCCTGGGACTTCCCACCCTTTACAAAAGGCCAGCAGGCTCTGGGGTTTATAGAGAAGCCCCAGAAAATATCCTTGTTTCATCTCGGATACTACTCAGAGCCCACAGGGCAGCACTGCCTCCACAGAAGATTTTCCAGTGGTTTCCCAAATTATTTCATTGATTCTGGCATATTTCAAGGCATTGATATAATTCTCATGTTTGGAGGGAAAATGAGATTTCCTTCCCTTCCCCCTGCCTCCCTTCCTGTGTTACATCATTGCTGCCTATGTCCAGGCTGCAGGACAAATCCCTTGTCCCCAGCAGAGGTCTGAAGGTCAGGATCAGCTTCCTCTCAGCAGCCAATTCCCACAGGGAAGGCTGGAAATGGGAGCAAGCAGCAGAGAGTCAAAAGCACCTTCTAGAATCATCTGGTCCCTGATGACCTCAGAACTCCAGGAGAGATTTGGGGCCCCTAAAGATGATCCCTCCTCCAGCTTTTCCAGCAATGCTCACACTGCCAGGCCAGGCTTGTGCAGCAAAGAGGAGCCAATGGAACTGATTTGGCTGCCCCCAAGTCAGGGAAAGACTTCCTGCTCCTTCCTGCACTTTCCAATGCTCATGGAAAGATGAGCAGCTCCAAGAAGCAGCATTCAAGTGGTGGTCAAGCAAAGCAAATGTAGAAATGTCAGCACTGAAGGAACAGAGACTTCACAATTAGGAATATTTGCCTGAATGTCCCTCTTCCATAGGCCACAACATTCCCCACCATCATTTCCTTCCCCAGCTATAAATCCTGGGCAAACTGGATTACATTTTGGTTAGGTTTGTGTTCCTTAGAGATTTGGAGGTTCCAAGGGGAAGAGAATTCATTACTCATTCATTGTGCAGCCTATAACATTTTTGCAGTGATTACTTACCCTCCTTGGTGAAAATAAAAATCCCCTGAGAACAAATAAAAAATACCAAACCACTCCTCTGACTAATGCAACTTTCCAGTGCTCTCCCACCTCCGCAGATGAAGAGCTGCTTGTGCAACTTTAATTCAGCCCTCCCTGTGTTATGAACTATTACACACTATTTATCCCACTGGGCCCCAGCCCTCTTTCTGTCTCCAGGAAAAATGATCCCTAATAGCAACGAGCAGACACTCTGTTTTCTCCTCATTTTTCTACATGTTACTTGATGCCTGGCTTTCTGCTCTTAACTCTGATTTCTCATCTCTGTGCTGAGTTCTGGGTTGGTTTTGTTTTTCCTGGTGCTCATGACTAAGGCCCTGCTGCTTCCTAGCCCTGCCTGTCAATCCTCATTATTTGGCTTTCAATCGTTACCTCTGTTTATCTAGTCAGATTCAGGCTCCAGGAAACCTGTTTCATTCATGCTGATCTACTAAATTCCTCTCCACCAGACCTCACCCTTGCACCAATACATCCCTGAAAATGCTGTCTCTCCCCCCCTCTGTCAGAGTCAGAGGCTGCCCTTCAGGAACATCTGTCACCCCTGGACCAGGCCATTCCTTGCTCTGTGTTCAGCCCAGTTTTATCAGAGACTCACCCAAGATCTGTTTCATCACACAGACCCTTCCCTGACAAACTCCAACAAGGCTCCTCCTGGTAGAAGGTGGTGTTACTGAGGTTTTATAAGGTCTAAATTGGGGTTACTTTCACAGATGAGGCCAATCACACCTGTGGTAACCACCTCCCAAAAGAGCAAGTCAATGAGGTTTAACCAATCTATAAAAAAACCAAATCATGTATGTGGGACACACCTGGTTGTGAGGAAGAGCTGAAGTGCTTTTCTTGAAAGTTTAAAACCCACAGTAAAAGCAAGTTCAGCCTGAGCCTGGCACTGAGGGTGGGATGCTTCAGTCTGAAAAGTTCAAATGTGACATTTTCAAGCTACTGGAAAAGGGGACTGGGAACTCTCAGCCAATGTGTCTGTGCCATTTATTGGCACAGGCACCTGAATTTTCTACAATATGTTTTTTCAGCAGCTGAAGCTTTTGGGACATGTCAATGTCTTAAGACACTCTCTGCATGCAGCTTTTCCTTTTGAGATATTCTTTCAGATACAGTTTTTGTATCTGAAAAAACAAAACCTTTCCCCACCCTTCTGATCTCTACTCTGTATAGCCATTCCCATTCAGCTATCACCTCCAGAAAATTACAGGCAATTAATTCCACCAGATGCTTCCCTCTCCTGCAGCTCTGTTTAGGAAACACTCAGCCATGTCAAGCTCTTTTGGGTGTATTTTCACTGCTCAGACCCAGGCCCTGTGGCTGTCACACCAACCTGCTCTTCTGCCCACCTCCAGTGATACAAGAAAGGATTTTCCTTAACCAAAACCAAATCTCCAGCTTTTCCTCTTCTGGAAAGAACAAATACAAATAGATTACTAAGCCTAAAAGTCCATCACTGATGTTTCCTAGGATGGGAACATTTATTCATCTTCTGAGATCACAGCTCACCTGTAAAGAAGAAACACTTCTGAGCAAGCTAATAAACCTGCCATTAATACCCAGGAATTGTCTAAGGGAGCAGACTGAGTTATTCTTACAGTCAAAAGAGAAAGATGGAAGTGTAAATTATATTTAACCCCCAAGCAGCCTGCTGAGCAAAATACAACTCAGGCTATGCAAGGGAACAGCAAAGTTGGGGGAAGAATGGCCTAGCATTGAAAACAGGCCTCATGATCCCAAATTAATGCTGGAACAATACATAGGCTCACACAGTGTGGGTGTCCTCTGTGGATCTGGATGTGTCTGTGACACTGACCTGGCATGCAAAGCTCTGAGATCCTCCATCTTCCACTTCAGTTCAGGCACAATAAATCAGTCACAGTCATGCACCAAACACTGAGGAAATGGTTAAGAGGTCTCCACACCCTATTTTCTCTCTCTTTTTCCTGGCTAGAGCTTCCCAAGTCCGTTTTAGTCCCTCAGACTAATTGCAATAAGATGTCCTGTCATCACAGAGAAATATGTGTGTTAAGCATCTGCAGGATTTCTGCTCCACGTTCCAGAGGGAGTCCCATGGCTCTGCAGCACTTCCAGGGATGAAGTGAGCCCTCACTCATCAGAGACAGCACCACAGATCCATAGGCTTTGAGGGTTGTGGATGTTGGGATGGACAGACAGCTCCTTTAAGCCTAGCAAAGGCCTAGCCAAGTGTTGAAAATAATTTGCTTAAAGTTAGCAGCCAGCCCTAGTGATCAATCCATCATCTCAGTTCCATAAAGTTTTGCCACTCCTTGCATGGGAATCTCTGCACATTAGTAACTGATATTATATATCTATATATCTATATCCTGATATTATTAAGACTGAGATTCAGCACAAATCTACCAGGCTACTCACACTCTGGTCAAGTCAGATGCTCTTTTGGGGTGGCACCAGAGGCTGGACCACCGAGACACTGCACACACCCATTTTACTCCAAGGAAAAAAGTGTACATGGAAATTGGAGAGCAGGGCAAAGGAGCAAGGCCAGCAGCACTGAGCTTCTCTGAAGTTTCACAGCTCAGAAGGGAAAGTTTTCAAGGGTCCCACCTAATTCAAAGTGATGTGATTTTTTAATTGCTGCAGAAAGAGCTCAGTGCACAGACATATGCCTTCAGATCCCTGCTTTGTTCCCTGTCCCCAGATATCATCAACACTGCCATGAAAGAGCTGTGAACTGGAAGAGCAATGCACACATTGAAATGGAAATGACGATACAATCCTCTCTCCTGGCTCCAGGAGCTATTTCTTACCTCCAGTGACTTCTGAACCAGTGGAGGCCTTAACAAAGGTCAGGGCAGAAGCACTTGATCCTTATGGATTTGTGTTTACCCTGCAGATGTACCGGGATGGCTCCAGCTGGTGGGGTAGGAAGGATGTGGGACAATTTACAATAAAGAAGTCAAGTGTGTGTTGTTCCTTTAATCTCTACTCATTGGCCTCAGGTCCTGCTGTCCTGGATGCTCAAGAGCCCTGCTTACCCTCCTGGATGCTGGAGTGCCTCGAACTCAGGTGGCACTGTGGGAATCTCAGCTGTTGGAACAAGAGCATTTCTGCAATGAAAAGCACTCCTTGGGCAAGGAGAGCTGCTCTCACTGGTGTCCTGGACAATGCTCATGCTAAATTGGACCAACACTGCGTGAGTCCAAGCAGCTTCATTCCCACCAAATTCCATGAGAGTCACTCCCACCTGTTGCAGGTTTGGCTTTTCCCGGTGTCTCTGCCCCAGTGCTCCCAGGAATGTGCTGTCCTCCCCTGCAGGTGTCACTCCCACTCGGACTGGCTCCACTGCTGCCCAGAATTCCCCATTCACCACTGGCTGTGCCTGCCCCTGCCTCCCCAGTGTTCACCTCCCCAGCCTGCCTCCCTGCTGCACTGTGCCAGAGCATCCAGAGGTTCTCCTGCCTGGCTCAGACTCACATCCTGGGGACAGCATTCCACCCCAGTGTCACTTGCTGTGAACAAAAAGACTTTCATTGACTCTGACAGTTACTTCCTTTCAGGTCCAGGACAGCTATCTCTCCCTTTCACTGGTGTCAGTCTGGTTCAGCTTTTATGTTGAATTCAAACCAGAAGTGCACTCTGCCCAAACAGTTAAATCCCAGCCACATTCACCTTTGCCTCGACTGATAAGGCTTCACATCATTCTAATCCATAAGAAGCTGCTCCAAAGATGGATCCATTCCATACCGGCTTTTCTTTTAATTTACCCAGGTGCCCTTTGATCTTGTGGATCTCTGTATTTAATTATGGGAGCTGAACGAGGTTCATATCCTATCTCCTGGTGCACTTTGCTCAGGTCTGCCTTTTCTTTTTGTGTTTGGGAAAGGAGAGTGCAATTCTTGGAAGTACAGCTCTTTAATTTTAATATACTACAAGTGCAAGAGTAAGCTCACCTTCAACTGCTCCTCATTGTTGATGCATGAATAAACAACTGGCAGGGGAGGGAGAACATTGCAAAAAGGTACTTCTAGATGGATACGCTCAGCAGCCATAAAGGACCTCAGTGATTTCCTGGGGCACAAAGGCCTTGGTGGGACTGCTCTGCCACTTCCAATCAGCATAAATGAGGTACTTGACAATTCTCCTTGACTGCTGAAAAATAATAATAAAAATATTAAACCCAAAACATAACTAGGAGAAAGAGAAGTTTATGTTAGACCCCAAATTTGCAGTACAGAGCATGGAAGGAGAACTGCCACTTTAAAGTGAGCAGAACAGGTAAAGTGGAATGAAACAGAAATTAAGCTGGGAAAAATTCCTCTTCTTGCATTTGTGCCTGTGTCTGGTCTGACTGAGAGTTTGACCTCTTCTGTTTGTAGCCCAGAACATTGTAGGGTGCACTGACACCAATGTGGTCATGACAGACTCAAATTATCACACAGGCAGGTCAGGACTTCAATCATGGATCTTCAGTGAGATGGAAACACTCCTCAGGACCCTAGGCCAGCTTCGTGCAAGATTTGTACCACCAGAACATAAAGGATTGAGGATTTGGCCAAAGAGGTTGGCTCCTGAGCTGGAGAGCTTCTCATTTCAGCACAGCGGTTGCACTGTGGAGTTCACCTCTGGGCAGGATCTTTCTGATCCTTGTGGGCAGTGCCAGGCACAGGAACAAGGCAGCCAGACACTGTTATCAGTGCAGCAGTCAGTACTCTGCTCCTTGGCTAATTAGCTGAGCTAGTACCCCTCTCAGATGACTTATTTTTAGTCCTTGCCTGCAGGGAACTGAGCCTTTAAGAGGCTCTGGAATGGGTCAGCTGGAACAGGCTGTTACATTATGTATGTAGCAGCTGTGCTTGGCAATATCCACAGGCTGGGACTGAGGCGCCTGCAGAACCACCTTCACCTGTGCCTCTCACCTGGTGTTCCAAGGCACCACTGAACAGCACCCTCCTTGTGCCATCCTAACTCACCACAGGGGTTTACAGGGTTCCCTGATGGATAAACCCAAAATCTGTGTCTAAAATTAAGCTTCTGCATTAGCTATGCATGGTATAGCTCATTAAAAATGGATCCTCCTTTCAAGCTCTGACACGTACGTAGGGAAATATATTGCTCCATACGCACAAAAGACTGGAATAAAATATCCATTACCTGCATGGCCCTGTTTCAGCACAGGATTATGGAATGTGGGGCTGGTTACAACGGCAGATTTGGCTGTCCTATCACAGATTGTCCCTGCTGCTGGCTTATGCTTTTAAAGCCCTTGGGAAGATGGAGGAAGTGAGGTCAGTGAGTGGCTGAGTGTCCCATGGACACTGAGTCCCAGGCCATGGGAATGAGCCTTTGTCCCAGAACAATCCAACTTGGACTGCTGCTCTTTGAAGGTCACCCAGAGCAGGAGAGCAGCAGCACTGGAGAGCAGCCAGCCTCTGCAAGCAGAAAACAGTCACAGGTACTAAGGAGAGTTTTGCTATGGAATAATGAGTTCACAGACTTGCTCCTCCAGAGCCAACGAGCAGGGCTGCAAGGTCAGTCACAGCAGAGCCCTGTGCCACGACCCTAAAGGCTTCTCGCTCCAAAAATTCTCCATGCCCAGGCATCTCTTGAAAGGCCAGCTATTCCATTATTATTATTACTACTACTATTATTATGTTAATATAGTAATACTACTACTACTAATATTGCTATAATAATGGTTCTGCCTCATTAACCAAATGAGGGCTGCTACTCTCCTTCTGAACACACTGCCTCACATGGAAAACACAATGCACTGGTTTATTGCTACCTGCTGCTTCTAATCCAGGTGTTTGCTACAGGTTAAGTGCATGAGGGAAAATACACACCCAAACATTTTAACAAACTATCTGCATGATGGTCTGTGAAAATGGTGATGAACCAAGGCAGAGGTGAAGGGAACTGGGAGTCCCAGTGACAAGGAGTGCAGAATGTAATGCTCATTTACCTGCTGTGGGTCCACGCCTTATTTCGAGGAGACAGACTTCTTACAATGTGTTTCTTAATATCTGGGAGTAGTGCATGAACCAGCATTACTGAAAGAAAAACAAAAAAGACAGTGTCTTATGTGCTGTAATAGGATTAAACTGTTTTTCAAGCTCAATTAGCTGACTCACAATTTTAACTTGGTACCAAGACAGCAGCAAAGGAATTCGTGGGGTAGGCGGCAAAGACTTCCTCAAAAGGATGAACTCTTCACCATGTAAAGTTGCAGGCATGTGTGAGAGAGCTGTACACAAACCAAAAGGTTTTGGCTTCACCAAAACATTTGTTTTGTACCTGTGATTTGGTCACAGAAAAGATATCATTTACTCAGTAGGTTCTTACATTAATCCTGCGGCCCGAGGCTCCTCTTCGGAGTAACTCGCTAGACAACAGGTCTGTGTGAACAAACACAGATTAAGTCCCCTGTGTACACGCCCAACTTTCGTTCTCACCGAATTCTTTACCAAATCCCTTCAGCTGTAATTGCTGCCTTTCAGCCCCATCGCGTCACCGGTGCCGCAGGCTCGGGGACCAATTAGTGACACAAGCTCCTGTCACCTAGGAGATGGGGAGGCAGTGTCTCAGCGTTCCCATCTTCAGAGACTCTCCCCGAGATTGGATCTGGGCTCTGCATGACATTTTACTACATCGGCAGACTCCCAGGAGAGCTAACTAAATATTATGGCTGGCCATTGCATTACCACAGTTATCGTGGTGCCTTAAATGCATGAGAAGCTTTAGGGATTCCTACAAAGGGGGAAAGCAGCATCCTTACAGAGGAAGTGCTGATGCTCTTACAAATTGTCTGGCTCGCAGTGACCCTGTGGCTGGGAGCTAAGATCCAGGGATCAGAGATCTCCCTGGTCCCACCTGAATGCCTAAAACTCATCATTCTGCTCCAGCAAACTCCTTCCTCTATTTCTGATAAGGAGAACTAAAGCTTGAAATCCCTCTGCCTAGAGACACAGGTCATGGTGACACTGCCAGGATGTGTTGCCTTTGCAGTGCTTATATGAAAGGTTACTATAAAATCATGTAAATCCACAGTGGATTGACCCATTTCAGTGACAGGAGTAGCAATTGCTCCATGAAAATGGTTCATAGCTCAGCAGAGCACCACAAGTAAGCAAAAAGCATTTGAAAATCATTCACTATTAATTATTTAGATGTAGTTATTTTTCTGTAATTTTACATGGCTGGGGTTACTCTGATTCTTAGGTTTAAAAATGAGCAAGTCCATAAGTTTCCAATAAAACAATGTAGGAGAAGGTTCCTCTTTTTAATTGATTTGGATACTCAGCAGCAGAATAAACACTGCTCAGATTGCCCATTCTACCTTGGCATTTGATTAATGTTTAATTGACATTTGCAGTGAATAAATGATTTAGTGTTTTCTCTGTATTGTTCTCTCACCAGAATAACTCTGGAGCAGCTGAGCCCAGTGTCTGTGCTGCACACCCCACCTTCAGACACATTCCACTGTCCAGAGCTGTTTCCAGGCAATCTGGTCCAGGGGGGAAGGAGCAGGGAAAGGGATGGTGAGATCAGTGCTAAACCTGTGTGCAATGCTCACCCTCCCCACACACCTCCTTAACTGTTTCTTGGCATCTACAAATTCAGATTAGGACTTTTTAATGATCCCATTGCTCTCACATCTCCTCTCAAGTACTGGCAAACAGGTTTCACACTGAAAAATATTCTTTTTGAGGAGAGCTGGAGGGAGATTTGAGGCAGAGAGAAGACTACAGGCACAATTGCGTTGACCTGTGCTATGAAGGAGTTCTAGACCACCTGTACAGCTTCCAGTAAATCTCTGTTTAGTTACTGTTCTATTTAATAAAATCTTGGTCAGGACAGTGATCAGAACACCCACACTTACCCTACAGAATTATTTCCTAGAGCAAATTTCAAATCTTTCAGTGATTGTGTTTGGGGTTTACTCATTTCATATCAGATGTTCCTCACTTTCAGCCCTGGTCTGACCACAGTGTTTCACAGACACTCTGTGGTTGCACAAACCACTTCCCCTGCCATGTGCAGTGACAGCAGTTGTATTCACAGAGGAGTTCTAGTAGGAACTTCCATGGGTCACAGCTTAATCCCTGCTGATCTGTGCCAAAGAAACGCAACGGCAGAGCTGGAGCCTTTTCCAAAGACTGCACTTTTGTCCTGCCCCCATTACTTACTGCAGAGGGGAACTGTGTGTTCAACGGGGGCTCCGCTCCTTTTGTTAGGCCGGAGCCACTGACGCTGCAGTTTCATTAACCTGGGGCTCGCTGAAAGCCGCGGCCCTCGGAGACAATTGGAACACAAAGTGCCGGATCCAACTGCTGCTGGCAGCGTTTTCATTCACTGCAGCCCCACCCTAGAACTAAAGACTGATGGGAAAAGACTTCCTAGTACCTTACAAGTTATTCTGATTTTCAAGTGTGTTATGTTCCCCTCAGTGGCTGCTGCTTTCCTGAAGGTAAAGCTGAGCATCAGCTGCCAGGATGCACACGGATAATGGCACATGCCACGGGAATGTGAGGCTATTCCTGCTCCAGTTGCCATGGAAAATGACAGCATGGTGTGATGCTCTAGTGAGGCCATCTCAGGCTGCTTCACTGCCCTTCACAAGCAGCCTTGAGAGAGGAGAGGTGAAATTCCTCCCTGAGATACAAGGAACAGCCCCCACATTTTGCAAATGTAGCCTCAGCACTGCACTTTAGTGACTCAAAGCCTGGGCAGGACAAAATTCCCAGCCTGGGACTGGCTCTGGAAGCTGGTGATAAGCCATAATATCCCCCATATTGCAGCTATTTTGGCTGAATTCCTGCATTTTGGAACCATGGAATTTATGAACTTGCCACTGGACTGGAAGCAGACACATCCTCGTGTCTCAGTCAGCTGAGAGCAACACAACATTTCAGGCTGTGCATTGCAATTACAGCTGCTGACTAATTGTGAGGGGTTCCAAAAATTCACCTGCTCTCCCAGATAGATTAAACCTCACAAGTTCTGTTAAACCAGTGCTATGGAGACAATAACAAAGCTAATCACTCGCTGTCTTCCTTCCACAGCAGAAATGCAGCAGCCCTGAATAATGAACCACCTTCAGCTTGTCTAGACTGGGGTTTCCTGCACACTGTGGAGTCTTCTCCCAGGTTTCTTTTCACGCAATTCTGCCTGCCTGGGGCGTGCAAACAGATTGGTAACTCACATCACAGAGTGACAGACACACAACCCAGACACAATGAGCAGCACTGATCCCAAAGGAATTCCTGGTGACTGAGCTCTGGACAACAGTCGAGTCTGTCCAGCTGATCCCCACCCACCATCCTGAATCACCTCACCAAGGAAAGAAAAAGAAATAAATCTATGTTCCCTGAAGCTTCCCTCACACTTATATCCAAAAAACGTGGATATCCCATTGACAAGAGCTGTCTGGGAAGGATGAGTGTGTTACAGAGCAAATAATGCAGCCAGGAGCTGCCAGAAGCCTCAGGCACAAATTTTGCCATTTTATGATCAGCTGAAGCAGCAGTAAACTGAGTTCAGTGCCAGATCCTTCCCTGTGAAGGTGGTGAGGTTGCCCAGAGAAGCTGTGGCTGCCCCATCCCTGGAAGTGTGCAAGGCAAGGTTGGATGGGGTTTGGAGCAACCTGGGATGGGGGAAGGTGCCTGTGGCAAGGGGTTGGTCCCTTCCAACCCAACCCATTCTGTGATTCTGTTGTTTCCCATTACCTAAACCAGGACAGGGCTTCCTAGCTGGTGCAAGGATGCCTTCCAGGGCAGGACTGTGGAGTCTGCTCCAGGGAAACACCCTCTCAGGGCTGAAACCTGAGGCACAGCCTGCTCTGGGCAGTTGCTCTGCTCTGATCCACATCAGCAGCCAAGGGCAGCAGGGTCTGTCTGGTTGGCACCTCCCCACTGAGCCTGTTTGGGTGGCTGCAGGCTGGGCTGGTCACCGGTGACAACGTAACCAGTGCTTTCATCCTCCTCTTGCTGCCTCACAGGATTTTGTAGCTGGCAGATGAATGAGCCAGACACTCTGGGTAGCACAGCTCCTGAGGAAATTCCTGGTGCCCAAGAACCCAACAATGCATCCAAATGTCACAAAAAGTCAGTGAACACTGAAAACTCAACTGTACACACTGGGAACTTCTGAGTTAGTATCCACTATCAAGAGTCCTAAAATGTTGGCACATTTCAAAGATTTTACCACATGATTTTTAGTCTTGGGCTCACAAAATCTCTGATTAAATAAGAGTTGCAAAACAGATCCATCTCTTCTATATTGCGCTTATTTCCTAAAACTCTTCAGGATGCAGAAATGTATTTCCTAACAAGTTCATATGAAATGGCACTGATGTCTCACTATGTACAGTAACTAATGAATTGATTTTATTGATGCTCAATGGAAATAAAAAGATCTGACAGTCTGAAGTACTCAAACAGCTCCAAGAACAGGGAACCCTGGTGTGGTGCCTCAGAGCTGGTTGGTGAAGATGTTGCAGGCACTCACAAGACTGAAAAGGCCCCAAATGTGATGGCAACATCATCTCCATCAGGTGAACTTGGTCTCCCATAAATTTTAATTCAGGCATTTTGTTCTTTTGAGGTATCTTTTCTAAAAGCAGACTTTGCAAAATGTCACAGTAAATTAACGCAGTTTGGGGAATCTGTGTGTGTTATGTAAATATCTGATTAAATATAATGCTGAGCTGCTGCCACTTCATGCTAAAAAACCTACCTAGTGAAAGTGTGCAAGAAGAAATTAAAAATTATCATAGCATGTTGCATAGGAGGGTGGTTTTGAGTTAAAAAACAAGAATGTAGGAGAAAATCTATTGGGAAGACCAGTGAACAGTATGGGGAAATATACTGGAGATATATTAACAAAACTTGTCCTTCAGCCTCTTGAACAATTGTTTTCTCTTAGTCTGGGGGAAAATCCTGAGTAAATTTACTGTTTTCCTGCTTAACGCACCCCAATATGAAAGAAAAATGTAGATTTAAATCTTTGGCAAAAACACTCACTTGTCCCCCAAAAGGGCTTGCTCCAAGGGTTTGTCTTCATTAGCTGTGGAGAGCAGTGACATATTATTTTTGCATTCCTGTGGACTGCAGCAAATTGTCCCTCTTGGCTGTCATTGTTTCCTACGGAAGCAACAATGGCTCCCATTTATCACGAGCTGACACCACCAGGCATACGGAATTACTGTTCACACTGCAGCACCCAAAAGGATGCGGTAAATAAAGCCCCCAGAACACCTAGCAACCAGCAAAAACATGAAAGGAAAAGTAAACTGCTTCAGAAAATGAAGCACCTTTTCATGAATCACAGTGGCTTCCACTTCTAAGCAACAGCTCCGGAAACACTGACGAACTTAAAAATCATCTCACGGGGTGCAGGGAAGGAATCAAGGGGCTGAGGGCACCAGGAAGGCAATGAAATCTCACCATTAGAGAAGGTTCTGATAAACACAGAGTTTTGTGGAGACATCAAAGCATGGTGCAGCTGCTGGTACGTCAAAGGAGGATTGTGCTGTCTCCAACAACTCCCTGGTGTCAGCTCGTGGTTGGCGTCACCGACACATTGGAATCAGCAAAGAGAGGGACTCCAGGCTCTTTTCTTCTGTCACTTGACACTGGCAGGATCAGTGTCTCCATGTTTTCCTGTGCAGGAGGTAAAAGCCTCCTCCTGTACTGGTGGAAGGTGTTTCACTGCAGGACATGCAGGGCTCCTCCCCAGCAGGGCAGCCAACATCCACCTCAGCTGTCTGAGAAATGCCTGAACTTTTGTGTCCTCCCGCAGGAATTCTGGGGTATGCCTTGGCTATTTCTCTGACGTCTGGTTTTGATAAGTGATTTTCAGAGCCTACGGTCTCCTAGGAATTCTGCAGGAAGAAAGTGGGTGAGGTCATTCAGCTTTTGACTGAGTTTCCTTTCCCTGCTTTTGGCCATTCTGCTGAACATGACCCTCCAGCACTGGGGAATATTTCTGTCCCTTTAGGAGCGATCCACCACTCGTTGGTTTTATCTGTGCACACACAAAAGTTCCATGTCGCTGGAAGGGGAAACAAGGTTGACATTAAGCAGGGGAACACAAGCAGCTCAGAGATGCAGCTGTGAGCTGAGTTCATTTATGAGCTCAAGTGCTGGCAGAGCCTGTGCTTGTTGCTCGGCCGCTCCGCCGGCCCCTGGCCTGGCTCCGAGTGGTTGAAGGCCATGGAATAATGGCTGGTTTGTCAGCCTCTTTTATCCACGGCAGGAATACTCAGAACGAAGCAACAAGTAAAAGAAAATGCATCTTATTTTCCCTGCTTCACCAGCACTCTGCCTGGGTGAGTGTGTGACTCGCATTCGGCTCTCCTCGGTGAGACTCTTCATATCAGATTTCATTTCTTGCTCCAAGGGTTGCCATGGAGACGATGCTGAACCGCTGCTTTTGTAGGCCAGGAGATTTATGACTGCATCCCCAACAGCCTGCTCATCAGAGCCACACAGGATTCTCTTCAGTATTATGTTTTTTACATAAACAGAAGGGGAAAGAAGCAGGCCCTGCATTTCTCAAAATATTTTTCACAGTCGAGCCCTGTATTTTGGATTTCTTGAAGCCTATCAGAGTCTGTTTATATATATTACAGCAAATTTATGCTAAGTTACTGATTTATAAGGAATGTATAATCACATGCACAAGCTCCTGAGAGCCAAGGCCTGGCAAGAGTTAAGTGCCTGTATCAAAACAGACCCTTCTGCACTAGCCTTGTTCTTATCTTACTCATTCCAGCTTTTTTGCAGGCAGAGACAGTGGGACTCGGTGAAGTCACAGCATAAACACCCTCTTTAGAAATCCAAATCATGTGATTTATGATTAGGTTATTGTTTATCAAGCCCACAGGAAGCCTGGGTGCTACAGCACACACAAATACAAAGGGGAGCATGTCCCGGCAGCACAAAGGAGTGCATCGTTAATATTAATTGTTAGCCAACCTAAAGCATCTGACAACAAATCTTCCTGCTGCCCAGACAGTCGGAAGCTCCCGGATAAACGTTCTCCTCCACCTTCCTGGATGCCATTAATCACACAGGATGCACATTGTCCCACCTCCCCTCAGATGGGCTCATTACCAGGCTCCCTGGCATTGCACCAATGGCTTAAGGAGGTTTGTTCCTGGAACAGCTCCAGGAGACCTTTGGATGCTCTGGGAGCCACAAGTAGAACTGAAGGATATATTGTTATCATATTGTCAGGGAGCACTCGTGGGACACGGCCAAGGAAGACACGGGGCACAAACACAAGTGGCAGCTGCTTCTCTTGAGCTGCTCGAGTTCCTTTGCCAGACAGGGAGACCACAACGCTTCCCACAAGAGAAAGTGGGTGCCAGGATTGGGATTCTGGGCTGGGCTCACATGTGTCACAGCAATGCAAGGGTTTGCTGAGGGACAGCTCTGAGGTGGCTTCAGGGCAGAGCTTTGGCTGGGCTCTGGATGAAAACCATGTCAGAGGGATCATTTTTACAGTGCAGAGCAGAATCGGTCAGATCACTCAGCACGTGCCTGAATATTCCTTACAGTATCCTCCTTCTTGTTTTCCTGTAGAATTTTACCTCTTCATGTTTCCCATATCCCTGGCAGGGCAGCTCAGAACAAGGGTTCAGCACCAGTTGCCACTACACCTCTACCAGCAGCCTTCCAGGCAATTTTCCATCCATTAGCACAGCAGTATTACCCTCTAAACGAGCACAAATCATTTCCCCTGTTAATATTTAATGAAACACAGACTGACCCATTACACTGAACCATGACACATCCAGGCACAAGGGGAAGAAAACAAGCGCCAAGCACAACTTAAATTATCTGTATCAAATTCTCCAAAACGGCCATAAATTCTGAATTTTCAGCTTGAGGCATGGCACCAGCCCAGGCCCAGTGGTGGACAAGTGCTCCCAGCTGTCTGCAAGCAGGGCTGGTTAACGTGTTTCAAGTGGGTCAGGCTGTCTCTCTGATCACCAGGGAAATGTAGGCCACTGCACTCCCATTTGCACAGCAGCAACTCAGCAGAGTTGTCAGTCACTGGGACACAAACCCCTCAAATAAACCCTGCATGTGGAAGCAGAGCTGAAATAGAGTAAATCTGTCGTTGGCATCCCTGTGATACAACCAGCAGCCCTTGAACAGATGCTGATTTATTGCTACAAGGTTGCTGGACCAAGGCTTGCATCTGCTAAAGGATCCAGTCCTTTTGAAAAATATATGATATCCCATTAATATGTTGAGAGGCATCTATTATTAACTAAGTAATTAGATAATTATTAACCTCAAAAGAGCACATTTTCTCATTAAAAAAAAAAAAATCCAAATTGGCCCTAAATCACCCTAAATCAAGCTCCCAGCTGCTACAGCCAGACTGCTCCCTGCAAATTTAAGGACATTTATTTTGGGAACATGCACCATCACACAGAAATAGTGGTCCATGGGCCCCAAATAGCAGCAAAGGCCAGATCAGGTACAGGAGTCTGAGTGTGACAACCTGGAGTCCTTTGTTAGAGCAATAGCCAGGGAAATGGGCTATGGGATCAGGAACCCAAGGTCACCGTGGCTGCAGGGAGAGAGGCCGGGAGGGAAGGACCCGCGGAACACCAATGGATCTCCCACCCTTCCCAAACTGGTTGGCTCAATGAGGTCGTAATTAACACGGAGCAGTTCGTTAGATCAGCGTCCATCTGGTATTGACACGTAGGGCCAAGGCTGTTAATAGGCTGGAAGTGGTTAATTAGTGCTAACGTGGCTCTGAGGACAGGGCAGAGCCACATTCCAGGAGCAGCTTTGTAGGAGAATGCAGCAGTTTTAGGTCAACCAGGCAGAGCAATCCTGGGCTTACTCCTGACTTTCACCAGTTGCAGGAGGGGAATGGCAATCCCTGCAGCTCAGGAATGCAAACACAGCTCTGGAGTTCCTACAAAAGTACATACACATGGATTTGTAGCTGTTCAGGGAGCCCTACAAGCTTGAGGCATCCCTGGAGCTACAACTTTCCGAGCAGGAATGAGGCATGTTTAAAATGAGTACTTTTCTTTTATACAGAGAATTGTTTGGTTTGGTAGAACTATAAATTGCCTGATTCCTGATGTTTAATAACCAAATCTACACATGCAATTGTAGGAGACCTTAAAAGTAAAAAACAAATTTAGATGGAAATTCTAGCTCCCAATTTTCATTCTGGAATCCAGGGGTATACATTTATATATATTCACACCAACAATGGCAGTTGCTGCATGAACAGTATTGTTATCAATTCCAGATTCTGACATTTTTCAGGCACCAAGAGCATTATTTAGAGGTAGAATCCACATTGTTCAAAACCATGTGAATAATGCCATTGTTGACATTTTGAGTGGGCATGTAGCTCCCAAAATTTTTTTTTTCCTCAATATCTAAATACCTGCTCAGAAGATCAAAACTCTTTTCTTAATAAATTACTTTTAAAAGTTCAATACATTATGTATCCTCATACATTTCAGTTTTGCAAATTAATCTGCTATTAAAAGATATTAGTTCATTCCTCTGACTGGAATTTTAGGCATCAAAAATCTCTTCAGTTCATGTAATACATATTATGCAAATATTCCAGCAGAGAGTCTCAATATTTCCAATAAATAAAAAACCCATGCACATTACTGAAAAAAAACCCCAAATTTGTGCCTCTGCCTTCCTCTCACAACATTGCAAATCTTCCTGGGAAGAAACTTGCATCCTTGGCTTTTAGCATTCCAACATCAGAACTGGCTGGATGGCCGGGCCCAGAGAGTGGTGGTGAGTGGTGTCACATCCAGCTGGCGACCAGTCACCAGTGGTGTCCCTCAGGGGTCTGTGTTGGGGCCAGTTTTGTTCAACATTTTTATTGACGATATGGATGAGGGCTTAGAGTCTTTTATTACTAAATTTGCTGATGACACTAAATTGGGAAAGAGTGTAGATCTGCTAGAGGGGTGTAGGGCTCTCCAGAGAGATTTGGAAAGGTTAGATGCATGGGCAGAATCAAACGGGATGAACTTCAATAAGTCCAAGTGCCGAGTATTGCACTTCGGCCACAATAACCCCCTGTACCGATATAAGCTGGGGACAGAATGGCTGGATAGTGCCCAGGTGGAAAGGGACCTGGGGGTGCTGGTTGCCAGTCGATTAAATATGAGCCAGCAGTGTGCCCAGGTAGCCAAGAGGGCCAATGCCATCCTGGCCAGTATCAGGAATGGTGTGGCCAGCAGGAGCAGAGAGGTCATTCTTCCCCTGTACTCGGCACTGGTGAGGCCTCACTTGGAGTATTGTATCCAGTTCTGGGCCCCTCACTTTAGGAGGGACATCGAGTTACTTGAGCGTGTCCAGAGGAGGGCAACGAGACTAATAAGGGGCTTGGAACACAAGCCATACGAAGAGCGACTGAGGGAGCTGGGGTTGTTCAGCCTGGAGAAAAGGAGACTCAGGGGCGACCTCATCGCTCTCTACAACTTCCTGAAGGGTGGCTGTGGTGAGCTGGGGGTCGGCCTCTTTCTCCGGGCGACAACAGATAGAACAAGAGGGCACAGTCTCAAGTTGCGTCAAGCGAGATGTAAGTTAGAATTAAGAAGCAATTATTTCACAGTAAGAGTGGTCAGATACTGGAATCATTTACCCAGTGAGGTGGTGGAGTCATCATCCCTTGAAGAATTCAAAAAAAGACTGGATGTGGCACTTGCTGCCATGATCTAGTTGAACAGTTAGAACATCGATGGACTTGATGATCTTATAGGTCTCTTCCAGTCTTGAACTTCTGTGATTCTGTGATCTCCCTCCATATCTGTCCAAGTCTTGCACAAAGATCATCCTGTGGTCAATACACAACCCCAAGATGCTCAAGAAATATCAATGCAAACACTTCCAGAGTTAAAACACCAATCTAGCCTATTTTCCTAAACGAAGTGGGTGTGTGGCAGAGTGATTTGATGTGTTCTTTATTCCCAGCTGGAGGAAGGAGCATTGCTGCAGTGATTTGAGTGGTTCTGCCCACTGTGTCTCACAGTTGCAAAGGCTTTTGGCTGCAGAATTAAAAGCCTGATGATTGCTCACCATTTAGGGAGGGGGAAAATGCATTTTTAACAATTTCAGACTGACTTTATCCAAGAGAACTGGCCAGGATGAAGTCTCTGATGATCTGCCTGTGTTTTTCAAATGGGGTCACACACACACAACATCTACTGCAGGTTTTGTTGGCAGCACAGACACTTCAGGAAGGATGTGGTGATCCCTCACTGGCTGCATCACCATCAGGCAGCTTTGCTCCAGTGATGGTGATTCAGGGAATTGTGGACAGCTTAGGAACTCACAGAATATTTTAAATTGGTGGCTTCTCACTGTGTTTTAACACATCCAGCAGCCTTTAACTTGCCCCCTCCCTGCTTGATGCAGGGCATTGGCACGGAGGAATCTTACTTATGAGCTTTGAAAATTAAATTATTTGTGCAGCAACATGCAACCAGTCTGACACTTTACAAAAAAAAAAACCAAACCACCCCAAAATCCCAACATGATGGGTTTAGTAGGGGCAGGGCACTTCTAAAATCTGTTTAAAGAGCCTGAATTCCACCTGAGCAACAAAAGCTAGATTTAGTTAACAAAACTAGATGTAGCTGTTAAAATACCTGTAAGGAACTGGATTAATAAGAGAGGGAATCCTTCTGAGCCTCAGCAGGCAGCAGCCCATGCAGCCAAGTTAGCAACATAACCCAGCTCCAGCTATTGTTTTATTGGATTCCTTTGAGGGGGGAGAGGGGGCCGCGGAGCAGGAAGGAATTTTTATGCATATATGCATACAGAAAAGGCCTGTTTTTTCATCTATGTAAAGTCAAAACATACTGGAACCATAAATTACATCCTGCAGAAGTGTTCAGAGTTTGTATCCTTTTAAGGAATACAGCATAAAGTTAGCACCCCTCTTCCAAGGTATAATCTTCCATCAGCGAGAGATGCTGCTGCCTGATCGCAGCCAGACAACTGGCCCAGCACCAAGAGCCCCAACGTGCCAACATATGGAAACAATTGCTTCCCTTCAGATTGGAAATGACATACCCTGGGTGTGTGCACAACACCCCCCATCAATCACCCCAAATGGGTCAGGATTTGGATTTAACTTATTATCCAGTGGAGATCCCCAGGGCCTGGTGGGAAGGGCAGCAATCGTATTTACAGAGAGCAGAAAGCAAAAGAGCTGCTGCCCCGGTCTGAGCCTCTCTGGACAAGGCTGTGTTTCACACACCAGCACAGATCTTGCTCCAGCTTCATATAAAAGCAGCTAAATGTTGAAGTTAGATCTCTTCTTACCTTTTATTTCCCCCTTTCCCTTGAAATAGAGCACGCTTGTCATTTAAAGGTACCTGTGACACAAAAAGTTCATGGGGAAAAAAAATCTTTGGAACAAAATCTCAGCTAGTCTAAAGAAGAAAAGCCTACAGAAGCCAAAAACCACCCCCAGGACCCCAGAAAACCCCCACACCTTGGCAGCCTCAGCATGAGAAGCGAGGGGAGGGGTTTAAAGGTGAATATCTGCCCATAGGTTTCATGCTTTGACACCAATGACAGCCTCTCTGTCTCAGTGAAGCTGACATGGGCCTGCAACACAAGGGAAAAATCAAAAGTTCAATGATCTGGAGATCAGGAAGGCAAATTCCTGTTGAGAATGCAAGGAAAGCCTTCATCCAAGGATTTTTGTGGGCTCATCAAACAAAGGATGGTGGAGGGAAACAGGAAACTTCCTAAAGAACTGCTGGGACAAACGAAAAGTCAGGAGGGGTCTGTGTTTTAAATCACTAAACACCAGTGATGGTGGCACTTTTGGAGCCACTCCTTAGGCATCCCAGGACACTGAAACTGTGGCTCAGGAGAGGTGAACATATATTTTTCTCTTGCTTTCACCAGATCCAGGGGTTCTCAGCAATGTTGGAATTCTCTGGGTGATGTGATTGACTATTTCATGCTAATGGAACCTCTGGAATTAGCTCTTCTGCGGATTATAGGAAAAGCAACGTTTTCACATGGAAGACAAGAGGCAGAAGCATACCTGGCTGTACAGTACAGGAATAAACCATCACCTGGGCTTTTGGCAGGAGTGGGGCTGTTGTGATGGTTAACGTTTTGTCTGGGCCAACAAGACAAACAGACTGAACTCCCACCTCTGTTCATGCAGTTTTTCTCCAAGCCTCCCCAAAGCAGATTTTCCAAAACAGCATGTGAAGATGCAGACAAGCACTGTGGAAGATTTACAAACACCTCTCTGTAGGCTGGATGCTTATCAGCACCTGTTGGTGTCCTTTGGGTCCTGTCTGAGGGAACATTACAGATGTCATTATTCAGATCCAGCCAAATTCTGCCTTCAGGCACAGAACATTTCCATGCAAGTGAAAGAGCAGTGAGCTCATATCCAAGGGTGGGACTGAGCCCCAAGTAGAGTAGGAAAAAGGATTTGCTGTGTGACAAAAATAGGCCAAGTGCCTTGTCACATCTGACAAATGCCTCAGATGGCAGGGAACAGCTTTGGGGGGCTATTAAAAGAGTTCCTGTTTCCATGGATCAACTGACTCCTTGTCACAGGTAAGTTGGTGGCCCCCTTCCCAATGGCAATGTAAATGGGTCTCAGCATCAGCAGGGAACTAACCATTATTATTTCCTCATCCCTAATGTTTCCCTCACTGTCTTTTGTTGATGGGCAATTCTAGGCTGGATTCTGCAGATCACAGAGCTTTTTATCCTCACTTACTCACAGGAGCTGCTCAGACTTTAGGGAAAAAAAAATTTGCAGCCATTTACAACAGAGGCTGCCAAATCAGGCACCTTCTTGCAGAAAGTGGGATGTGATGATCTGCCTGGCTTTGGATGTTTCCAAACATAAAATAAAATTAGGTCAGACCTGATACACATTCCTAAAGTCAAGGGCCCTGCTGCAGACAAGGGTTTAGGTAATCGCTGTGATCTGCTGCTAACGAGCAGTTAATTGGTGTTCCTTTCTTGTGTTTATCATTTGTAAACAGAAAGACCATACTAACAACTAACACTCGAGGAACCCCTTCAGTTGTGGGTTCTGTGTGACTCATCCCAGTTTATGTTCACCAAACAGCTGAGGAGAAACCAGCTTGGTTTTGCTGCAAGGAAAGCAGAGTGCCCAGATGTAAAGACCACAGCCTCTAACTCATTTCAGTTTGAAAAAACAGAAATGGGCAATTACATTCCCAGCAGATACTGCTCTGGTGCAGGAGAAATATTTATTGGTCTGCCCCTGGCTGGCAGACAGGCAGTTGTTGGGTGTGTACCACACAAAGAATACTTTCAATTTTTGGCACGGTGCAGCATTGCTGAAATACCAAAGACCATGGCTAATTAAGTGGAGTGATGGAACAGAACGATTTGATGATAAGATTTAATTGGTATGAGCGTTCCCATAGAGGAGTTACTGTGTCTGTCTGGGAGGACCAGACGCTCAGCTCAGGGGGACATTACTCAACTGGAGCTGGGGGGTAAAGGGCACAGGGGTGCCCTGTGCCTGCTCCCAGTCCTGGCACTCCAGCAACAATTTAGGGAACACTGAACACTGAGTCTTTTGCCGTCACGGTGGTTGTGAATCACCAGGATCCATCACAGCCCCTCTCCCCCACAGTGACTGCTGGGGGATGGAGCCACAAGGGAGCACCTACTGAACCTGAGTAGGGATGGGACTGCTCCAGATGCTTCACAGGAGCACAGACCAGGAGGCAGCCATTAACTCCCTAAATGCTGGTGCTTTCAGCTGATCATTCTGATTTTTCAATAATTAAAGATGCTTATCTTAACTTTCTAAACAGGATATCAGCCTTGGATAAGCCACTCTGAATGCTGATCCTTGCTCCACAGCTTGGTGACATCACTGGAACAGGTTCCCCATGTGTACCTACATAGTTTTCCCAAGTCTCCCATCTGGGGCTCCAGACTGGACTAAACTGGCAGTGCTGCAGTCTCCAGGGATACAAAGTTCCACAAGGCCAAAAATCACTGATCAAAGCACAGGGCAATAACCACAGCCATATTAGGAGCAGTAAATTGGTATTACCAAGGGGAAGGGTTGGCCCTTCAGAGCATTCTCCTTCCTTGGACATGGACAGATGATCCAGCATTCTGTTACAGGCCACTTCCATCTGCCTTGACACAAGGCCAACACCAAACAGCCAGGAGAGCAGAGCCAAGATCTTTCCTAGAAGAGCCCAAAAGATTTCCCGCAAGCAAACAAGAGATTTGTCAGAAGGGAACATGGATTTTGTGCTCAGCACGTGTTTAGGTCGCCAAGTTTGGCAACAGCACCCATGGAAGAGTCACAGGCTTCAGGATTCTCCAGGTAAAGGTAAATATGATCCCCACACTCCAAATTTCACTATTACCTCTGCAATGACTTTTGCTGCAGAAAGACTCAGAAAAAGGAAAATAATTCCCTGATTATTTCTCTCACCGTTCTCAGCATTTGGCAAAATCTGTCATGGTTCTAAATGTGGCCTTTTATTTTCTACTACACAAGCTTGACTATACAGACTGAATCCTAAAACATGGTTTCATAACTCCCATTTGGCTGTGAATTCACTGCAAGAGGGTCTGCACAATTAAAACCTTGCAGCATTTGTGCTGTCACAGCAGCCACCTGACCCCTGAGCACCAGGTGACATTGGAGAGAACACACACCTCTGAGTTAAGATTGTCTCTGATTGTCACTCCTTTCTGCTAACACTTGGCAGGGATCCCCTGATGAGCCAACAGCTCTGATTTAGAGATTTGTGCCTGCCTGTATCATGACATTCCTGTCCATGCTCCTCTCCTTCACTAGCAGGGAAAAAGAGCCAACAACTGCTATTCTCTTTCCCCTCCCACCCTGGAGGGAAGAAAGCCATCACATGATAGTTCTTGCTGCAACACAAATGATTTTCTTCTGATGCTGTTTCCTTCCTTTGCTGCCAGAGACCTGGAGAGCTCCAAGATCTGCCCAGTCAGCATCACCTTGGCTTCTGTCTTGCAGAATGGATCTGCTTCATCAATTACTCAAGAGAAAGAGTCCTGAGCAAGCAGCCCTTCCTCTCCTTAAACCAGGCAGACAATAAACTGTCCCTCTCTTCAAGGAAATATCTCCCCTTCTTCCTCCTCTCCCTCTTAATTACCATAATTGTCAAAGGCTTTTCCCTCCACATCTCAGATTGCCCAGAAGTTGCCAAGCAGGGAGCCCCTCTCTCCCAACTTGAAAATCTGCTCTTATTAGCCCACAGAAACAGAACAGCTCAGAGCATTAGAGAATTATGCTTATTTCAATTGTATCGGGCTCTGGTACTTGGGAAAACACATTGGGTTGCTGGAATATAATCTGCTGTGTTTCCAAGTGGGTTTTGGCATTAAACAAGGGAGCCATAGGACAGGGATTTTTAGCTGAAGAGAATGCAGCTCTGCCATAACACTCTGGTCTCCAAGGCTGCTGCTGCCACGCTGCTCTCCTGGAACACCCTTTGGTGACAGCAGCAGGCTCAGCTGATCCTCTTGGCACAGTCAGCAAGGGTGTTGGCTCCCAAACCAGTTGCCCCAGAATAAAGACACATGGAGTGAAGAAATGCGAGATTGCAGCTCTCTCTAGCAACTTCTTGCAGAAACAAGCTGTGATGACAGTCACATCAGCAGCTGAGGGTGAGTGGCTGCTCAGACGGTGCTCCCAGGCCCCCCAAGACACTCCTGCTCTGTCACCCAGGCAGCTCACCTGCTACTGACAGGCTTTAGATGAGGCTTTCCTGCTCACCTAAGTCTGGCTTTGTGGAGCATTCAGTTCCCCAAAAGCCCTACTTGCAGGGAATAAAAGGCCAGTCAGCCATTATGCTGACAAAACACCAGCTAGAGGGAGAGAGCCTGTCTGAGCAGTTGGTTAAAAATCAGTCTAGACTTGCTCTCGTTAATTTGCTTTAGAGACAGCTGGGAGAAAGGACAGGAGACTGAATTTATCTGCCCTGAGACAGTCCCTGTGGCTCTGTGCTACCTATGCTGCTCAGCCAGGGGACACTGCAAACACTTGGCCTCCCATGGCCCAACTCAGTCAAACTCTCAAAACAAGTAACTCTGCCTTCAAAGAGCTGAAGGGAGCCTCTTCCAACCTCACAGCCTCCAGATGTGGAGCTTTTAAATAGAAATACTTCCTCATATGGTAACTCCCAAAGGTCTGCTTTATCCATGCCAGTGAAGGGCTGTTACTGATACAGGGTTATACAGCAGGTGAACTTTCAGTTTTTATAGTTGTTTACTCAGGATGGGGAAGAGAGCCAGGAGGAAACATCTCAAGTGACATCAGCAGGGTAATTTTTAACATGCATTGCTATACGGAAACAAAAATCATCTCTGCACACAGATGCTCCCCATAAAGTATGTTTGAAAAAATGTATCTTTTTTCCATTTCTGGATATAAGCAAAAATGAACAACACAACTGCTAAACCTGTTGGCAGAGAGCTATTGCTTGACAGTGTCCACAGTGCAATCCAGTCTGGTGACATGCAGTACTGGAGAAAAGTTTGAGGGTTTTCAGCTGCTGACTGAACTCAGCCATGAAAGCCACCTCAGGCTGGTGCCTGATCAGTTCTTTGGGGCTCTGCAATTCAGTGGAGTTTAATGACACACCTGGCACCTTAGAGCCCATCCAGTCCCACCCCCTGCCATGGTCAGGGACACCTCCCCCTATCCAGCCTGGCCTTGGATGGGATGGGGCAGCCACAGCTTCTCTGGGCAACCTGTGCCAGGGCCTCACCACCCTCACAGGGAATTATTTTATTCTGTTTTTCTTCTGTCAGTTGAAGCCATTCCCTCTTGGAATACTGAAAGAGGATGTGCAAATTGTTCATACCTAGTTTGTTTTGGTGTCTTTTGCTCCCCAATAGTATAACTGCTCATTTAGCAGCCTTACACTGGAGCTAATTAATCTTGCACAATGTAATTGGGATTATCATGCCACTGGTGAACATGAGCAGTATTTATTTGGGAGAGATATAAAGTCTCTGTTGGCAATTCTTGTGCCAATATAAAGTCTCTGTTGGCAATTCTTGTGCCAATATTAAGCATTTGATCACTATTCAGGCTAAAAGACAAAAGATGACAAGGAAGGCATTTTTACACCAATACATGAACTCTACTCACTGATAATATTTAAATATGTTTATACCACTGTGTACTGGTTCAGAAGTCAGCATGCCCCAGATGATATTACTGATTGCTCTAAAACCAGAACAAAGTGTAATTTGGCTTTAAGTTTCTGTAAATGCCAAAAATTAAATTTTGTTCTCATTCACATTCATTTTCTTCTACTTACTCCTGGTTTATATGAGGGCAATGAGGCCAGGTTGTACAGAAAGCTGCAGTGAAAATGACTCCTTGGTTCTCTTAAACTACGATTCTGGCTCACCCACACCTACCACTGGATCCTGAAGGTACAAAATAGATTCCTGGTCTGGGCTGCCTATTTTGAGAGTTAGTTTGGCGTTTAATTTCTGATTTAGTTCTGTGATTTCTTTCCCTGATCAGACCATCAGCACTTTCCCAAGTGCTACTGCCTTGCTGATTTGTGTGGTTTTGACGGCTTTTATCAGCTGCTTTGGACACTGATTAGCTGAGGACTCTATGCCTCATCAAATACTGTTTTCCTGATTTACATGCCAGGACTAATCTTTAGTGATTTCTCCCAGAATCCCCAGTTGCCTCTCTGTGAGCATTCCCAGACGCTCCATAGTCTCCTCCTCCTTTTCCTTTGTCCTGTCCCACAATGACACCTCTGCTCACACCACTGACACCATAATAACGTGCAGTTACCACAAGCTCCCCATCCTCTCTCTGCTCTGTCATGTGGATCCGAGTCTCCTTTGCAACAGAAACCAATCAGAAGCAATTAAGAGCTTAAGTTACAAAAGGAAATGGTTCTCAGTTACAAAACATTCACCAGCCAGTTCAGTCATTTTAAGACAAGGTGAACTGAACCTTTATCACAGTGGTAAACCAGACTCATACTGTGATCTACAGTTAATGTTTAAAAAATAAATGCTCTCCATCAGGGCCAAAGGCTGTTTTCTGATCATTTTCTCGAGGTGGAGACTTCTCTCATTGCCTCTGAGAAGAGGAGGAATCACATCTCTGAAAATTTCCAGTTGGTTTTATTCTACATTCCAATTCCATTTACAAGTAAATGCTTTTTATGAAGAGATTTTCTTAGACTTGGCAAAGATGTTTTTCCTGTCTAGGAAAACAGGTACATTAACAAAATCTTTAGAGAGTTCAGGTTCACTGTTACTCTCCTTTCCATTGGTCCAAAGGTTCTAAATGAAGTCACAATGAAATCTTGTCACTGGGTCAAATCTCATTAAATGAGACACTTCTAGGAACATTAGACACTGCCCAGCATTCTTTAAGGTAGGGACTGCAAGACAAACAGTCTTTTCCCACTGGATTTCAGACACTTTTATATCAGAAATTTTACACCTCCAGTTGAGGCACAATCCTTTTTTTCTTTACCTGTGCATGTTTTGTCACTGCTGAGGGTGAGCCTTTGGATGCCAAATGCTAATTCCTGCACCTTTCTCAGGCTGTTAAATCTTCTGTATTCCATCTTTTATACACCTTTCTTTTGGCTGGCAGTTAATTGCTATCTATTGTTCTGCACTTCCCCATAAATTCTGGATGTGCACAGAAGGAGAAACACTTCCACAATGGTGGCCACAATTTTGAGAGCTCAGGAAAGGGAAGCTTTTCTCTGCATGGAGTTACTGGATGCTTGCTGCTTTCCACGATCCTTCCTTGGCCCCACACAGAAAACCCACAAGAGCATCTCCAGAGGATCCAGGGTTTGCCTGTGGATGCCACTTGCCAGATCTGGGGATTTAACAGGCCTGAGTTTCCCTGACAAAGCTAAATCCCATCTAAAATACCAATGTTAGAAGTAGGCATGGCTTCAGAAAGCCAAAACAGTGTTATTCTGCAAAACCTAGACTGCATTAAAGTTGATGGCATCCATCTATTATCTGGCCCTGGATATTTCCAAATACACTTAAAATACAGCAGCAAAAAACTGCAAAAAGAGGGATTCCTATATTTTTCCTAGACATGGCTCCCAAAAGTAGTTTATTAGCATGAAGTAATTAATGCTATTAACATTTATACTTCTGCCAGAAGAGGCAAGACCTGAAATACTTAGAAAAATACATAAAAGGTCTTATGAAAACCTAATTTGTGGAAGAAATGAGAGAAGAAGGGGCTTAGCTTTTAATCCTGTAATGAGGGACTCACTAATGAAAAAAATTCCTACAGAAGGCTTTCCCAGGAAATACCTTGCTTCATAAGATTAATTTGTATAACATCCCCATCTTTTGGATTTGGAAAGCTCTTTGAAACTCTGTTTATCCAGCATGTGAGTGGCTAAGCTGAAAAAAAATAAGGGAGAAAAGAGAGAAAAAGAAGTACCAAAGAGGCAGTTTGATAGAGGAAGTCCCTTCAAGAAAGGTATCTGTATATAGATTAGAGACATTCCTGCTCCTTCCCAGGCCTGAAACACCTGGAAATGCAGAGCTGGAATTTGGCTCCTTGGCTGTGAGGAGACAGCTCCTGGAAGGGGCAGTTTCTGCAGGCAGAGAGGAGGAACAGGGATTGATGCAGATAAATGGCCTGGAGAGCAGCTGTTTCTCCCTTCTGCAGTTTGGGATGGAGCCTGGGATTATCCTCCTCAGGTTGCTTGAGCTCTCCATTCCCAGTTTCCAGCTGGTCATCTGCATTATTACTCCGTAAGGAAGGCAGGGGAGTTTTACCTTCCTGCACCCTGCTCAGTGTCTCCATCACCACACATACCTCATACTCATCATCTGTGGGTGCTCACAGCCTTGGAAAAACAACACACCAGAGTATTTTTTCTATAATTCCAGTTTGCACCAAAAGTCTTTGCTACTGTTTCAAAGTACTTTGCTACTCCAAGGAGAAATGAGCTGCAAAGGAAGAACACAAGCTCTAGGGTGATGTTTCTGCAGCCAGACCCAGCCCCCAGAACCTGGGGAGACATTTTACTGGAACTATGACACCCATCACATCCAGTTTAAACTACCCTTTTAGAGCCTCCTTCTCTGGGGACTGGACTTTTTAGTCCCTACTTCTTTCAGAAACCTCATTTAGTGCTAAGAAATAACTTACCTGAAAAGGAGGAGGGTTTGGGCCAGCACCTGAAGGAAATGTCCATTAATGTGACACTGAAGCCACTTAACCTGATCACAGGTGCATTTAAGTTCCCTCAATGACAGATTTGTTCCCCTCATGCAGAACCCCAAGTGAAAATGTAAGTGGGTGCACTGTAGAGATTGAGGAAGGCACAGAGAAAACTTGTACTGACAGCAAGAGTTAAAAATAAAGGAACTTGATAAGTTTGGTACCTTGCAGAAGGATTTAGGCATCCTGGATTCCTAAGGAGACCAACAAGGTGCCAAACTGGGCTTCCACTTGTTTGCCATAAGCCAATTGCCTCTGAAAGGATTGTGGGATGCAGTCACAGAGGGATTTAGTGGGGGCTCCAGGGAAGGATCTGGAGGTGGTGAGGGAAGGATAAACCAAGTTTCAGGATCCTAATAACAGTGTTTACTGTAAAGCAGGATGAAGAAGAAATAAGATTGGTTCATGTAATTTTGTTTTCTTGGATTAAACTTACTTGACTCAAGGCTAAACTGATGGCTCAGTGATTGAACTTCCCTAAGCCTACACATGCATGACTTCATTTTTTAAATATTAACATTTTCTTCATAATGAAAGAAGAGCAGATGAAAGAAAACTCACTGGATACCTATTGTAAAAAATCCCCACAAATTTATGGAAAAGCTTAAAGATCTGAGGGAATCAGAGGGTGTATTACTATACCTATGCAGGGGAGAGTTTTTGAAGAACACTGGAAACCCCAGCCCTACCCCTGGCTGGCAATTTTCCCCCTTGTGTGTTTATTTTATTACACTAGACAGGCACTTTCTCTTTTCTGCATGCCTGGCTAATGCAATCCCCAGTGGGGCTGTGCTGTCAGGAAGGATCACCCCCAAAGATCCAACGGAGTGTGGCTGGTGAGAGGCCAGACTTCTGAGGGAGACTGAGCCCAGCACAAAGAGGAGCCATTAGTGATCACTATCAGCTGAAATGGAATAGCTGGAACACAGCAGCGAGCAGGGGGAATATAAGGTTGTTCCAAGTTTAGCTTTGTGCAGGGAGATGGATCAGTGGCAAAAGCCTGAAATAAAATGGAAAGGCAAAATCCCAAAGGGACAGAGGTTTCTGGGAGTTCCTAGGCTATAAAACTCCAGCTGACCTCAGACTCAAGGGGACTAAAAAAGACTGGAGAGAAGGAGGTGCCTTGGAAGTGGCCAGTGGGATATGACAACTCTGATCTGAAGCAAAGGACTGGAAAATAAAATGGAAGAAGCTCAGTGTGGAAAAGCCTGTGGATGATCCCTATACTCCACACTGCAGCTTTCAGAGGACATTGAGAGCTCTTTAAAGTGCTTCAATTTGTCAGGCTGCTCCACTTGAAATTTTAGGTTGTCAATATCCTACATCCAAATCTGCAGTTCTTGGGTAAAGGAAAATGGTAACCAGGAAACAAGAGTCTGAGATTCCATCTTGGACTAAGAATAAACATCTCTGTCACAGACAGATGGATAGCAGCTCAGCTGTGCAAAACATGAGAAAAGATGTTTGAGGAAAAATAAATTAGTGGAGAAGTGTAAAGGAGGGAATTAGTAGGATTTATCTCACCAGAAAGAATATTTCCTGTACCAATTGTGATATACAGAAGCAGAACCAAACAGTCCTCACCTACTGAGCAGCAGGTACTACAGGTACTAATCCTGCCAAAAAACCACGGGACCAAAGAGATACAGATCCCTGATTCCCCTTAACTTTATAGGTAACAGATTTATTTTCTTTCCTAAATCCTTGTTTAAAGTGCATTAGTTTAGTGGTTGTTTTGAGTCGCTGTGGATAGGTTGTCCTCTCAAGTATTTTTCTCATGCCTGCAAGCCTTTGATTTGTGGTTATTTGGTTTGCTACCTCAATTAGATATTTAAAAACAGAGGGTATTTTCCCTTGCTTCTCTTACTCGATGCATCAGTTGTTTGATACTAAAAATTGTAGAGCTGTCATCTCATCTTTTATTTCAGGGAATACAAGCATCTAAGGTGAAACCTGCCTCCTCCTACTGCTCTGAAGAAGTTAATTCCTCCTGGCTTACAGCAGCACAGAGGAGAATCCATTTTTTCTCTTTTGCTTTGTAGTGAGGGCAGCAAAGCTACCACGTTGTTGCTAAGGTTCTTCAGAATTGATAATTCTGTGGCATTTTTAGCTGGATGGCTGCAAACTCTCTTCTTTACACCATCTGAAAAACCCAAGGGGCTTTCCTATAAAGCAATTTAATGTATCCCAGCCTCTCCCCCAGGACCCAGCACCAGGAATTCTGTAGTGATTTGCTTCAAGGCATCGAGCACATCAAACCATGTTAATTACCACAGCCTCATCACAGCCACTCCAGCTTTTAGTGGCTCTATTTCCCCACAGACAGGTTTTAAAAAATGAAAGTAAGTCCTGGCTGTGGCTTTAAAAAAGAGGGAAAAAAAAAAAAAAGAGAAAGGACATTAAACAAAATAAATCTCTCAGCTTTCCTGCGTGCTTTCCTTTCTTACACTTCCTGAATGCTATCTGAAATTCAAAAAAAGCAACCAGTAACTGTTATCTCAGTACCTCCAGAACAATTCACTTATTTCATTCAGAACATTGGGGGAGTTTTAAACATACCTTGACTAAGCCAAAAATTTCAGAAGTTGTGGCTATTTCTGTCCCTTCCTCTTCCTTTCTTCCCAAAATATTACAGAATTCCCACTGGAGGGTAGTTCAGGAATGCCACATTTCCTGCCACCCAAAGAGTAAATTTTATGGCTGGATCAGAACAAAGCTGTTATTTCACATGATAATTTCTACAAATAAATGCATGCAGAGCTGTGAGGCTGCTCTTGAGACCCTCAGGGGTATGAACACCAGAAAAATTAATCATTATTTATTCCACAGGACAAATCTCAGTCACATAAATAGAAGCTGGAAGCACCCACACACTGCCAGCTCTAAACAGGGATGATGTCCAACCAAAACTTCTTACATGTATGGAATGCCATCCCCCTGTATCCATCGGATAAATACACCATGATTACTACTGTGAACAGCAAAATGCAAGAATTCAGTGGGTTTAACACTTTGCTTCACACAAGTGTTGTTGCAAACATTGGTGTGGTATCTTAGAAATAAAGCACAATCTTGTCAATCACTCTGTGCCTACAGTTCACTTTAAAACAATGGAAATAGTTTCTTCCTTCTCACAGGCACATTGCAGCCTGCTAGATTATACTGGCTGCATAATGAATTTAAGGAATCAGCATTATGGTATTCAGGCTATGGCTTAACTGTGATAAATAGTGCCTAAATCCTATTCATCTTGGTATATCACTCATTCTTTGGAGCACACATTACTATTTAGTCATCATTTTGTTTCCAAAGTGTCAGCAAACTTAGATAACTGCACAGGTTTTTTTTTTCTCTCTGAGTTATATTGTGGGTCATTAATGAGTTTTAACTTGGTCTGCAAATTTTTTTGTCTGCCTGTTTCCTGACAGCAGGCAGTAACCTCTCTCTGGGAAGAGATGGTACTGTTAGAGCCTCTCACACAATTCAGGGTTGTTTCCTACCTGGTACTGAGATTTCTCTCCCAAGTGAGCTGAACTACTCACAGCAGTACAACAGTTGTACAGTTCAGGAGTGGATGCTTAAGAAAAGTTTGAGGCTGGCTGGTTTTAAACAGGGAGAAAATACAAAACATCACCAACAGCTGAACAAAACTCACAGTGAGTCTCAAACCCCTGCCTAGACCTCCCAGGTGCTGCCACCTAAACTGAGGATTCCCTTATCAGTTGATGAAACATTGGCCTGTCTTCTCATGCTCCAAACATCTCCTGACATTTTGCTTTTAAACACTTTTTCAGACCCTTTCTGCCAAGCCCCTCTTCCCCAGCCACCCCTTTTCTCTATGCTGCTCACATAGAACGCATTTCCAGTGGTGCCACTGACTGCAGCTCCCAATAAACAACTAAAAGGTAAATTTCTCCATATTGATCTTTTTAAAACTCCTGTCCCTGCTCCCTTCCTGTTCTGTTTACCACCTCTATGCCAGCATTTGAATTTTATTTAAAATTTTATTATGATATAAGGTTTTGAAGAGTTACATGTATCCACACTCTGCTTCCACCCTTTGCAGAACAACTCTGTAACTACAAAATGGGAAATACTGGCCTGCTTGGGATAGTGAGTATGTGGCATAGTTTTTAGTGCTGAACTCCATGCAAGAAAGTTCTGGCTTTTCTAATGTCCCTGAAGCCACAGTGATTCCTCTGTAACTAGGAAAAAATAAAACCAGCACCAAAAAGTAGCTTAGTCTTTATCTTATGCCCCCTGCTCAAACACTGCCCCATTAATAATGCATTTCCTTGGTTGCATGACCAATTACTGTTCCCACTAAAGTCCGTGGCAGCATTCCAGCAGAACCTAAGTCAGTGCCTGCAGCACAGAACTGTTACCTCCCTGCCAAATCCAAGGGAATGCCAGGTCACCTTCCAGCTACTGGAGAAACCCTGGGATGCTGGGTATTCCTCCAATTCAGCCTGTCAGACCCAGAAAAGAATTGCTCCCAAAAATCCACAAGGGCACTGCCCCATTTTTTATGGAACACACACCATGGTTATGATGGACAAAATTTGCTTCTTGGTGCTGGACAATTGTCTATGAAACAAAAACATGGCTTAGAGCTTATTGCCCACTTTTAGAACAACACAAATGCAGGAAGAAATAAAAAAAAGTTATAAAACTTTCTCCTTTCCAAACTGCAGGAATCACAGGTGGTAACTCCTAACACCAAGGAATAATAATAATAGTAATAATAATAATAATAATCATTATAATAATTATCATTATTATTATCATCATTATCATTATCATTATAGTTATGGGAGATCCCACAGTGCCTTTCATCAGACAGAGATACTTGTTGGATTTTGAGCCAAGAACTTCTCCTACTCCCCCATTAATGCAGTTCAGAGTGTAATTCTTCACTTCAGGGGTAAAGACAATTTCACAACTTTTTACAGTGTTATTCATCAGAAACTACTTTTAAATATTTATATTTGCACTTATGTATATTAAGTTCTATAGTAACATCATCTAATTGTGGGAGACAACTGGTCTCCTCCTCATTACTCAAGCCATTCAGGAATTTTGATTGGTAAAACCTTCCAACCCACTCCTGCAGCCCTTTGAAACAAAAGTGAGGTTGTTCCTCCTTTGATCTTCCATGTCAGGATTATTTATCCAATTATGCCAGTATTAATATCAAATAATTTGGGGCAAGTTTAGTTATATTAAGTCCCTGCAGTGTTTTTTGAGGCAAAAATAACCTCACTTTAATCCTAATACTTCTACCCACTAGACAACGGACTGTGAGGAGCCTTTAACAAGGAACAGTACTACAGAAATCTCAATTTACAGAATTGCTTTTGTATAAACAGACTCTAAAAAATAAATGATGGCAGAGAGCAGTGTTTGCCCTCATCCCTCACTGCAGCATTCCCTCCACAGCAGAGTGCTTGCAGCAGCACAGAGCCATGCATTAATCAGGAAGCTCCAGTGACTAATCCAGTTCACTCTGTCTAGTAAGAGGATTCCAGCAGCAAACATGCCCAGTTTTCTAAGAAGAAAGCAAGCCAAGCAAGGCAGCTCCAGAGGACATCAAGAAAATAAGAAGTGACAGATTGGTGTCACCTAAGAGAAAGTATGGCAGGAGATGCCACCACGCTTTTCTCCACACAGAAACCAAGAATGAGGAGGTCCAGCAGAACATCCCTGTCCTGCAAGGTTACATCACTCCTGATGAGGCACAAAGCTCTCCTGCTCATGGCCTTGGCAAGGTTCTATTTTTTTATTCTTTAACTGAATAAAAACAAACTCATACATTTCTGAAATGCCTGTCATTTAGGAGTTAAACTCTGATTTTAATTAACATGTCTAGCCTTTAAGCTTAATGAGGTGAATTTTCCTTAATTCTAGTAGAACACAAGTCAGGCAAAACATTTTCCCCTCAAGAAAGTCAATATTGTCCAAAATGCCCAACTTGTGGAAGTCTGTTCCCACTATTTATTTCCAAGTCTTAACCCTTTTTAGATAGAAACTATCAGGAGAACAGAATAGAAACTATAGACAGAAACTGCTTCTATTGCATTAGAAACTATTTAGTGGAAAGTATTTCCACTTACAGCAAGAATGAAGCTGGCCTACACATCATACAGTCTTGCTGCATTGCATTTTGAAAAAATAAAATTCAGGGGTATCTATGGTTATAACTGAGTGATATTAGTATGGAGTAGAAAAGGAAGAATGCCTCAACTCAGTTTTGATGTCTAGTTATCCAACTGTTCTTGCTTTTGTTTTCTATCTTACCATTGGGATTCTTTGGCTCCTCAAAACCAATGATGCTCTCATTAAATCTAGAGACACTGCTCTGCTGTTCTGCACTTCCACAAATGGGATGGCTTTGGAATCAGGATACATTACCAGAATCTGAGGATTAAATAAAATGAGAAGATAAATGCCCACAGTGCCAGCCAAGGCTCCATTAGTTTCAGGAACACAGCACTGAGAAATGCTCTCTCTACACAATCCCTCCCAGAAAAGTGAGCACTTTTAACAGCTGCTTCACTTCCTCAAGCCTTGCCTTTCTAGGGGAGTTGGGGTAAAATCCCCTGGTCCTTGTGAGCACCCAGCTCCACCCCTGGAACACATTAAAACAAGTTTTGGCTGCTCTTCCTCCGTATCCAATGACCCCTTTGTTTTTTGCCTTCCTCTCTCCTTGTTTCTCAAAAGATGAGCAAAGGACTTGGCAGGAACATCTTTGACTAAGGGGGCATTTTCTGCCAGGTAGCTCCAAGGAAAATGCAAACGACTTTGTTAGGCAGGATGCAGTTTTCCATGAGGATGGAACAGTTATTGAGCTCCTGCTACACTTGAACTTTGCCATTTACCATCAGCTGAACAAGGGCCATTGACCACCACTTCAACAATGGAGGCTTGTGTATAATCACAGAACAATTCATAAGCAGCTCCTGCAAATTCTAGAAAGGCAATTTTACTGCTTAACACAAAGGTCCAAAGAAAAATCAATCTAGTGGCAAGCAGAAATAACTTTCTAAGTACACATGCACTGATGGAGAAGTGCAGTGCTTAAGTGAGGAAATGTCCTTCCTGAAATTCAAACCATGAGCTGCAGATTTGGTGCAGCTGCCCAAACTGACACCACCTGCCCCAGGAAGGGGGACAGGGCAGCCAGTGGAACACCAGCTTCAATGGATATTGAAGTCTCCCTGAATGTTCTAATCCTGACCCACAAGCACTGCAGGAGTGAGGATCCAGGACTGATCCAGTCCTGACTAACTCCAGGGTGCCTGTGGAGACAGCACTGGATACAGGACCTGCATCCACAATGGATCAGACTTATCCAGGATTTATTAGAACTTCCATGGACTTCAGATGATGGATGTGGGTGCAGGTTCCACCACACAGTCTTAACTCAGGAGCAAACACACACCCATATGGAAAATCACTTAAATCTTCAATTTTAGTAAGAACATTAAAAAAGCAAAGAGATTAAAACATCCTTTATAATCAGCATGGATGCAAGCTACAGATAGACAAGGAAAAAACACACATTTCATCACCTTGGAACAAGATTTATCTGAATTATTTTATGGAGAATTTTAAACCAGAGCTGGTTAGATAATCCTAGTTTGAAACAACATATTTAATTTACCACTATAACCTTATTAATTGTCACATAGAGCCTGGTCTATAACAGGCATGTTACAGAGAACTCTCAAGTGTTCCAGTTCTGTAGTTATGTATTTTTGGTGAGATTACAAACAGTAGAACATAAATTTTTAATTTTTCATCTAAATATGACTCACAGTGTAAAGATTAGGTGCCATCTGTTTGTATGTAACAAGTCTCATTGTGCACAAATAATCACCAGCACTTCTAAGCTTTTATCTGTCTTTCAAAGCTGTAATAAATTAGATATTGGCATTTTAGACACTAAATGTTGACATTCATGGTGCAAGATGTCTGACACAGCAACAGGAATTCTTACTTGGTGGGAACAGGGAGCATTTATGTTTATCCCTAGTACAGAAAAGCATCCCAATGCTCTTGTAACATTTGATGGAGGCACATAAAATATCATGCAGCAGAAATGTCAGTTTTGTGCTTAGTGAAGTGCCCTCCTGTTAGTATCTAGTGTTGAAATCCGAGAAGTCAAGCTTGGAGATCTCCTTTTCATTGGAAAAATTTGTTTTATCGATGCGGGAACTTGGGCTTCCAACTTTGCTCAGCCAGGATTTCCTGCAGGAAAAATAAGAGAGAGTTGGCAGATAAGGAATTGCACATGTGAGGGTTATTCTCTGTCATGCCTTCACTCACTTTTACTTTTATAAGAGCCATAAAAAGCATCTTTCAATAAGGAAATTACCCCAAATCTGTTCTTCTCTGTTTCCCCTCCCTTTCCCTTTAAAAGCAAACCAAACTCTTTAAAGGTATCAGTGTTTCCAGGGCATTTACAGAATATTACACAAAACCACAGCTGATAAAAAGGCTAAAACAGATTTACAGCAATGATCCCTTCTAAACACTATTAATAGTATTCCTATAATTATCTTTGCAGAGTCAATACTGTGCTTTTAGCAAGGACCTACAAACCACTGATAACTGAAAAGATATCTGAAAAGATAACTGAATCCCAACATTCACTTTGCTCCTTGCTGGTAACTAAAAACAAGGGAACTGGAAAGGAATGAGTTCAAAACCAGCAAAAAAACATCAATTATGTCAGAGCAATACTGATTTGTAATAAATACTGAATGTTATATTGGATGACTAGATACCCAAACACTGGAACTGCAGCAGGTGAGTGCTTACACAGAGGTTCATTTACAAAAAACACTTACTTGGTCAGTATTTTTGGTTGTGCTAAACTCCCAGAAGTAGAAGAGACAAAAGTATTTTATTGTACCATATTGAAGGAGAAGTATACTTCCACACAAATGATTTTTAGAAGTTAGTATAGACACTTAGCTGATTGCTAATAAAAATAAATATTCACCTTACTCTAATTTGAAAACAATAGTTCCCTTATTAAGAGTTATGCTAATTAATCCATTGCAGAATGCCACTAAGCATTGTAAACTGCAATATTCTAGCAGTGAGACCTAATTTTGATGTCTTTATAATGAGAATCATGGACAGAAATTACTTAACTTGAGCCAGTAAATCAGTGTATCACATCTGAGATACAGAAACACACCTTGCTAGAGGACCTACATGCAAGATTTTTGAAAAAGCAGCTCTTGACACCAGAAAATGCTGCAAAACTTCTCAAGGGGCTTCACCAGTTACCAGAGACAAATAATTTTCCCATGAATCATGTTAGTCTCTCACAGATGGGTCTCATCACTGGCACAGCCAGTTCTAAACTTGCATTCAATGTAACTTCAACAATAAAACAGAGCCTCTGTATGAAAAACTTCCTACAAAACAGCAACCAGGAATCTCATGTTCCATGTGTTCCACTTTATTTTAGCACAGAGAAATTAAAATACCTGTCAGATGCTCCTACTTCCTCACACCTCTTGTTCTTTGCTGCATGTTATGAACAACCTCCCTGTCTTAGATGAAGCCTTTCCAGTAAGGAATATATCATAGGAATAAAGAGTCCAGGAGTAAAACAGGAGAACACAACTTCTCAGTTCTGCTGGAAGTCTCAAGACAGAGGGGATATTTCAACAGAAGGAAACAAGCCTAAGGACAGACCAGTCCCTTTTGTTTCATATTCAGAAAAAAAACCTGAAAGTGTTTCTTGTTTATTTACCAGGAAAGTCTCTAACAGTTGGATGTCCTTGAGTGAGAAGAAAGAACATGTATTTGGAATACTGAATTAATCTCCTGAAAATAGTAGAAATTGCTTTTTAAGTAATGTGATAGCTTGTTCACTATTTCCTTTTGTCTTCCTGTTTTGAAGGTGAGCTTATCCTGGAAAAATCCAAAAGGAACATATTCCTTGGCCAGCCTTCACGACAAAAATTTATCCCTGGGTGCTTCCAAGTCCCAAATTTTGCTGGGTGAAGAAATACCTACAAACTCTGACCAGAGTAAACAATCCACTCTCAGCTCCACAAATCCTCCTTCACATGAATAAGGATGAAGCACAAATTACGAAAATCCAGTTAGAGCAACTCAGCTCCATGGAAACTCTTTACAGGATGTGTGTGTTATTTCTTATTTAATGCAGCAGGGAGGGGAGGAGGCAATATCTGGGAATTACATGACTTTGGGGCTCAGCTCTGCATTGAGGGGACTTTTCTCAGCCATCTCCCTCTCTCTGCTCAAGTGACAGCCCAGTCACCAGCAACGTGAAGAAGCACATTTTTCACAAGCTAAGAAAGCAGAAAATCCGTATTTCCTAGAAGTTTAATGTCATCTCCAATCTCGTCACTACCAGGGGTATTTATTTCCTTCAACAGTGAAGAAAAGGTTCTGAACTCTCCTCCTCAGCCTGTTCAATTCCCATTCACCTCAGATCTCTTCATGTGTGTAGACATGAGCTACAATTACTTGCATTTGGAATCTTAGCTTGTCAATTATAGCACCCATGTTAAAATTCACTGCTCCTTCCCACTTCTCAGGAGTGCAAAGACTCCCTCCCCCTCACTCATCTGAAGCAATCGAGGACATTGCTGAGAAGACACCACACAGGTTACTCTTGTTTTAAAGGATTCATTCCCAAAATGACTGCTCCAATGAATCCAGAACAAGAGCTAACCTTTAAATAGCCATTTCTGACCATGTTTAACTCCATGGAATGGTTTGGGTTGGGAGGCACCTTAAAACCCACCCAGTGCCACCCCCTGCCATGGGCAGGGACACCTTCCATAATCCCAGGTTGCTCCAAGCCCCATCCAACCTGGCCTTGCACACTGCCAGGGATGGGGCTGCCACAGCCTCTCTGGGCAACCAGTGCCAGGGCCTCCCCACCCTCACAGAGAAGGATTTCTTTCCAATATCCCACCCAGCCCTGCCTTCTGTCACTTTGAAGCCATTTCCCCTTGTCCTGTCTCTCCATTCCCTTGTAAACAGCTCCTCCCCAGCCCAAGCTCTGCCTCTCCATGAAGTCACTCTTGGCCATGCTCTGATCCCACTGAGTTCACCATGGATTTCTGAGTTACACAACCTCCCTGTCCAGGGGAGAAGCCAGTGCTCCTGAAACAGCTTCCCAACCAAACCACACAGCTTCCCAATCCCCATGTTCATGAGGGATACTCCTAGGAGCTTAGAACAATTTGATCTATCACTCCTTCCCTTCTCTCCTTTCATTAACTATAACAAACCTTGCTAACAGACACTGCCTTGACACTTGGAAAAAACATCCAAAGAGCTGGGTTTTCACCATCCCAGTTCATATCCTTGTGGAAACAGCCTAGCTGGCACAGCATTCCAAACAGGAAAACACTCCTACCTGTCAGCTTGGCAGAATGGAGCCTGGCCAGGTATCTAGAGAGATCCCTGGAAAGGTTGTTCAAGGAGTTACATCTCTGTAACACAGGATAATCACAGAACCCAAGGCTGGAAAAGACCTCCCAGACAGATTCCAACCTTTGACCAAACACCATCTTGTCAACTAAAGCATAGCACTAGGCACCATTATTAATAATCATAATTAATAACACTGGCACAGCCCTAAAACCCGCTGTGCTTGAAATATTACAATAACAGAGTAACCTTTTGATTTCCTGAACAATATTTATTTTTTAACTCCAATCTCTGCTACAAAACAGAACTCTCCAAAATAAACGGCTTGCTTGGCATTATTCTCTGAAGTATTTCTTTACGATATGAAAACTATTCCTGCAATAGTTTCTTTTTATATGCAAAAAGACAAACTTTTGTCCTGATACTGGAGAAATTTGCAGGTAGGAGAGGACCTGGAAATGCCCTCCAGCATTAATACATGAGGAGCTAGGTACAGGTTAAGAATATGTTCCTCTCTCTTCACCTCAAGCCCAGTGTCACTTAAGCAGAACAGGAGAAACCTGTGCTTTTATTTAGAGGAAGAGAAAATAATGGCACTGGCTTGTTTACACTTTATTTCCCTTTGTTTAGGATAAATACTGCAGAGAATGTTACTTTTTGAAGATCATATGACAGCACATACCAGGCTTGCAAATATTTATAAAATCCCTCCAATTTCTTTTTGCCTTCTGCAACAGCACTGTCCAATGTTTCATAAATCCTGATATTTCAATGTTTGCAGAAGAAATGTGGAATTCTCTCTCTCTCATGACTATCTGGCTTCTGAGATTTTGGAAAGAACTTCAGCCACGATTTTCAAGCTTTGCTCTGTAATGTTTAGGGCCAGGAACATTTGTTTTTATAAACCCAAAAATTCCTCTGCATAAAGACACCTCCCACCTTTCCCTCCTCAGCTTACTGCAGAGCCATTTCTATTGTCCATACACCTCTGCTCCTCCTGCCAGGAAAATAGGTAACTGTAAAGAAAATTGACAGGGTTTCTTGTTGTGAAAAAGTAGCAGGAAGAATAAAAACCCTGGCAAAGAAATGTGTTGGGAACAATGGGATTTGAGAACCAGGCTAAATGCAAGGGAGGGGAATTTTAACCCCATTATTAGGATGGCCCCACCAGAGCCCAGCACATGCAAGCCAGGTGAGGGTTACTCCAGAGGATGAAAGGAAGCAGCAGGATTGAAGGATGCAGACCAAGCAGTGGGTGGCTGGAAATGAAGGGACCTGCTGAGGCGTGGGCATGGAGGCCCAGAATAGAGCAGCAGCCTGGAGCTGTGTGGGAGCCTGGCTGCTCCGTGCATCCCAACTGCAGGAATGCCTCAGCCCATCGGGGATTCAACACAAGGTCTGGAAGTGTTTGAGGAAGGAGAGAAAGGTAGTTAATCAAAACTGGTGTTTGATTCTGTTTTTAAACACAGCTGTCAGATGAATGTTGTTAATTTGTTTATATTTCTTCCTTCCTTGCTGCACTCAGGGGCAGCATTTCCCTTGGGAATGCACAATGAGCTTTTCCTCGAGGTATATTGGAAAGGATGTCAACAGCAAGGGCAGATTAGCAGGATCTGAGATTTTACAGATATTGTGGGACACAGCCCTGAGTAAGCCTCAAATACACATTTTGGTGGTGAATTTCTATTTATAAACTTGAGAAGAGTGACTTATGCATTAATCATCATTCTGTATGGTATTGGCAAGGCTTTTTTAATGTAGAAGTGATCATGGCCAGTTTGTATCAGGGGAGAATTTTGGCTCTATGTACCTCAAATCCACTCTGACACTGTATCTGATCTATGTTAAATGTCCTCACCTATTACTTTAAAGAGGAGGAATTATCCCACAATGATAGAAACAAAGCCTGGAGTTGTTCTGGTTTTGTCATATACAATGCCAAGATCTGTTGTGCATTTTCCTGTTAATCATCTTGGTAACCTTCAAGGAGGATTTAATCATTTCAACATGAGATCATAAGTATATTTTTATTAAAACTTATCAGCATACCTCTTTGTTTAGGCCATGTTAGGCAAGTCACTTTTGGCTTCTTTCAGAGATCTTATCAGAAAAATCTCAGCAACACTGCAGTCATTTGTTCCAAAGTAAAGAAGTGAGTGAAAAGTAAACCCAAATTCAGCCATTCCAGTAACTCAAACAAAGCTTTTATGTCCACACTGACCTACAGAAAAGCAGGAGACAAAGGGAATTTCCAGTTAAGCTTGTGTCCTGTCTCCCAGAGCAGTAAACATCCCAGGAAGCCAGCAGCAGCCAAAAGGCCCATTGTGTTTTCTCCCTGGAATCTGTCTGCCCCTACAGGGACCTCGGCTCCCCAGGCAGACTGGGAATTTTGGCTAACCCCACCCACTGCACAGAACCCACTCAAGGTTCTCTGCACTCCACAGCTATTAAAGCCAAGGCCACAGGAAGCTTAAATGAGGAGCAACTGCTGCTGTTCGGGCACCAACAAAAGAAAAGCTCTTTCTAATGCTCAGCACCCATCACCCACATAAGACTGAACGAGGACTAAAGGACTTCAGCCTGACCAATTTTGCCCATCAAAATGTTAATTAAACCCTTACAGTGGCCATTTCAGAGCCAGAATGAATCACCACACTTGACCAGCTCAGCTTTGCTTCAAACCCATGTCCTTACACAGCCTGGCAGAAATCCAAGAGTCCAGCTGACCAACACAGTCAGGAATCTGAAAGACAACACTTCCCTGGTGTGCAGTCCCAAGGCTCAGCCGCACACAAAAGCCACGAGGAACAACACCCACAGTTCCACTCTTGCTGCAGCTCCTCACAGGAGACACACTAAAGAATAATTTATTATTATGCAAGAACTAAAAATAATGCCAGGCCAAATTGGAGTGAATTCCTTCAAGCTCTGGGATTCTATTTTCCTCAAAATTCCCCCTTACTTTACAAATCTCTTTGCATAGTTAAGGGACTGAAAAAATAAAAGTTAGAAGGCTCACTGAGAAGTTGCCATTTCCAATTATAAACGTCTTAAAGGAAGGCACCAACACTTTTAAAGCATCCTCCTGTAGAGCTCTGAGCAAGTCTGAGGGCCAATATTTAGCATGCTCAGTGTTGCAGTGACTGCACATAAATTTATCTTTTCCTAGAATGCCTCAGTTGGAACATTTCACAAGCTAACAAGGTTGGCCTACAACTAAGAACTTTGGGTTTCTTTTTATCCTCAGTTTGCAAAAGAGTTTTGAATATTTTTTTTTCAAGCATTCAGCCAGCTCAGCTCTATTTTTTCCCCAATTTTACACTATGTGATCTAATTTGTTAATTCAAATTGCACTTTCCAAGGAAGCAGTTACACCCCCACCTTTTAACCTCCCATCTCCAACTGCTTTTTTTAAAGCAACTGTGATGTAACATAGTAGACTTTTCAGAACATAAGAGCAACAAGAAAATATTTTAAATACATAATATTAGAGAGCACAAGTGTTCAGGAAAACACCAAGTGGATTCCACTAGCTAATAGTCTGCTTAAAATTTATAAGCTGAGAAAATTTGAGCTTTATCAAGACTTACTTTCGTAATGCTCTATTTTTTTGGTATTACAGATATAGCTCCAACAAGCAGAAAGCAAAAAATTAACATAAGGGTGTGGCAGGGATTCTGCTCTTGATTTGACAAGTGCTCCTTGTGATTTCCAGCACACCAGATCAGGGATGTGCATCCAGCAGGGAGTGTTTACAAGGCAGGGAACACTGCACCTGTCATCCACAGGATGCACATACAATATTCCCTGGAAAGCACAGGAAGGACCAGGATATGTATTATTTATTGTTTTCATCATATATCCCCAAGACCCTCTGTCTGCTCTGCCTTGAGGTAAAGCTCCAGACACAACAGCCTGAGGCAGGAGGGGCTCCAGGGTAGGATGTGCCAGGCTGTCCCTCAGGGACCCCATGGAAGCAAACACCCCTCTTCACTCACATACCAAGGAATTGTATTCCACCTACAGTAATAAAATAACTTTCATTCTTCAACATATTACTCCTTTATCATGTTTTTCTTATTACTTTACCTGTATTCCAAATACCATTTCTGGCAGATCTAATCTCAACTCCATTTCTCTCTGGCTTTCCAAGTACCATGAAGTTATCCTTTCACTCTCTGCAGGCAGGTATTAAACACATCACCCTAATGAAGCCATTCAAGCCCTGATCCCAACCGCTCCAACAGGAGGGATGCTGGATAGATAAGCTGAGATATCAAATAAAACCCAAATAGAATCAGCCAAGGCTTCTTGATTTCCTCAAAGTCTACATTGCAACGTCTCTAATTGCTAGACTTTATACTTTCTATTAATATTAAAAAATTAGATAGAAAAGACTTTTTCACCACAGCATGCCAAGGGCAAATCCCATCCTGGGGTCCATGATCTGTCACTATGGATATACTCACTGAGGAAAAATAAACACACTTAAAGCTCCCAGCTATTTAAGGAAGCTATCAGAGCATGAAGAAGTATCCCAGTTCAATGTTTCTTTGTGTAAAAAAATTGTTAAACAAGGCTTTAATGCGTACTGAAATGAGATCTGATATGTTCTTGCTGTTCAGTGTTGTATTACACCATGCTTTTATTAAACTTAATTTTCAGAGTATTTACCAAAAACATTCTCCTGTTTATCTGCAACAGTGATAAAATGAATGAATCAAGAAATAGAATTCTTTGAATCTTTCTTACAAAATGAAGCCATATTGGAAATACCAAAATCTCACCTTCCCAAGGCGGCTCTGGAACTTCCTACTTGAAGTTAACACATACCAAAACCAAACCAGACTGATTTAATTATAATTGAGGGTAACTGGCTTCATCTTTCCACCTACATTTCTCATGGGTCTGGATATTTTCCTGCTCATTCCAAATCTGCCCCTTAAACAGTACAAGATTTCAGTAGTGAGAGCCTCAGACTCCAAAAAAAAATCAGAATAAAAGCAGTATTGCACTAAAGGCAGCATCTTATTTCTACTGAAGTCAACAGCATCTTCTATCTACTAAAGTCAACACTTACTAGGGACAGGGAGATGGACTTGATGTCTGCTTTTGCAAAATTTAAACAAAGAACTATGACTACAGAAGAAAAATATCAAAATCAAAAGAAACAATCTTTGGAAGACTACATCATACTGTGCAAGTATTCCCAAATAGGTCTTGTTAATAACTATTTATAAGTACCTTGTCCTGCAGAAATTTTTTATTTTGTTGTTTATGCTTCATAATTCCTTAATATACAGCAGGTTTTGATATTTTGTGAGATGCTTGGTAACAAGAGAATTATTGGCAAAGCATAAATATGTTCCTAAACTCCATCTTCCTGGGTTTTTTCCATTTTTCTTTCAAGCTTCAGAGTCTGTCAAGAAGTATCAAACATCTCATTTGTTTTCTGTAATTTATGCCATTTTCTTTTTTTCCCTTCCCCCTTTTTGAAGTTCTTCCTTTGGCTTTCCCATGGAATCTGGCTGCTGCAGGAGCCACATGGGTTGGGATGTGAATTGAGAACTACAAAAAAAAACCCTTGAAAGCCACAAATCTAACTAGTGGCTCATTTTACTAAAATTTATATACAAGTATTTCAGAAAAGCCCTCAACTCATTTCACAGTCAACTTGAAGCTCCTTGGTGCTTTCACTGACAGATTTCCAAAGGCAGGGAGCTGAAGCCCTTGCACAGAAGACACAGAGGCATTCCTAGAATAAAACCTCTCAAAAGGCAAGCTCAGGCTCTTTGCTTTTGCTCATTTTTATGTCCACAGAGAATAAAAGATGTTTTCAGTTTTTGGCAACACCAAGCCCTTTGAAGCAAAACAACAAAAGTAATAATTTATAGAAGGAATTATGCAAAACATTAGCTCTCTATGACTGGGGGAGCTGCTGTGAAAAAATAATTTCACAAAATTCATGTCAGAACAGTTCATGTCATCGTGCTTTTTATAAAAACAAGCTGCCTGGCTGTCCAGAAAAAACAGTCCAAACACTATATAAATCATATCAGTTAAAGATGAACTTCACAGCAGCTGCACTGAAATTCAGGACAGATCACGTGTGGGACGAAGAGAGTGGCTTGACCATAGATCTGCCTCCAGAAAAAGGCACTAAAAGCCTCCAGGAATTCCCACTCTGAGATAAGGACGCAGTTTTATGAATATTTATGCTGATATGACAGATTTTACTACCAAACTGGGATCAAGAAGGAGCTCAAGAGCACATCACCTCTGTGAGTCACATTCCAGGCTCTCAGACTGGGTACCAGCAAAAGGAAGAATCACTGGAATTCTTTCCAAAGGCACAGAAACATCATTTCATCCTTTACAACATCAACAGGCAGGAATAATTGCCATTTCATTCAGCACAGCACTGAGACAGGAGTGCAAAGTCAGTCCCATTTCTTACATCATGCTGAATCCTTCTCCTGTGTTTGGAGAAATGAGTGGTTGCTTATTCTGCTGGAATTTTCATCAGCAAACACACATGCAAAGACATCTGAAGCAGCACAACTGCTGCTACTGTGTGAATAGATCCTACTGAGGGCAAATTTGCATTTATACCTAGAGTAAAATATATATAAAAAGCTAATCTTGACTGTGACAACTCCACACAGAATATACTCTCAACCACATATAGGCTTCCAATTCCAAAGACATTCAGTTTCAAACAAGCCATCCCTCAAACTCTTGGATACCAATCACCAGAGAACATTTCCTCTTGGACAGACACTCAATTATTTAGGCAAACCAAACTCCTCCAGGAGACTGGAAATCCTGGCACTGAGAAGTCAACAGATGTCAGAACCCAGTCAACAAGGACTTCTAGGAATTCATTAGCCAGGGAACACCTGTAATGCTGTTCCAAGCATTAAACACACAATGCCATAACCAACCTAATTCAGAGCTGCTGCATCAGTTTCCTTTGCAATCAAGGGCATTTGGCCACAGAACCTGACAAATTATTAAACAAATAATTCA